>NW_023458556.1:23762995-23775316 GCF_013731165.1 Rhagoletis pomonella
CAGATCGGCGAAAGGATTGCGTTTCACATTATGTCGTGCCTGCATGAAGAGAGTGAAAACAAATTGAACCATTATTATTAATTTTTATTTTTTTTTTGTTGAGAAGCACTGTGTTTAATTTTGAACTTTTGTGCAAGTCTTTTTTTCTAGCGACGCTTAACTGGAATCTTTTTTAATATTGCTTTTTATTGATTGATTATATTATTGTTACGAGGGTAACCCCTAAAATTTTCGGAAAACCCGAAAAAATAAGCGTTTTATGGTTTATCAAAATATTCACCTTTAAGATCCATACATTTTTGCATTCGAAGAAATTAATTGTCGAAACATTTATTCCACTCTGAAATGGATAGCTCAGAAACATGTTTTCTGAATGCCTCGACGACCTTTTCAGATGTTGACGTATTTTGTTCTTAACAAACAGGAATAGGAAAAAGTCATTAGGTTGTTAATCAGGTGAATATGGACAATGAATCATTACTTTTTTCTGCTTCGTATAATCATTGTTGTGTGCGAGCTGGCATTGTCGTGGTGAAGATGCGACGTTTCCTGTTTTATTTTTCGTCGATGGCTTCCGATAAGCAAATTTTTGTATAACATTCAGCATTGACCGTTATTCGATCCTCAAGAGCAACAACAGCAACTGGCCCAGTTTTACGGAAGAAGAAAGCAATAATTTTTTTTGAACTGCTTCGTGCATGAACCAATTTTGTTGGATTTGGCTCATTTTGAAACCCTCAGACAAAGAATTGTTATTTTGTTTCGGACTCAAATTCATAGATTCAAGTTTTGCCACCTGTTAAAATACTAGCAAGCGTTTTCAGAAGCACCTCGATTGAATTTTTCGAGCATTTGTTTTGGTCTTTTTTTTTTTTGAGTTGCGGTCAAATTGTGTGCTAATACGAAATCGTTTGTATTTGATTTTTGCCAAAGTGCAAGGATGCCTCTATCTAAATCATTTCTCGCACAGTGGTTTTTGATGGTGCTTCATTACCAAAAGCGCCAAATGTAGCCGTTCCAAGCTTTGTTTTTGAGTTATGCCCTACGTGAAATTTGCATTTTTGTACAATACTGATTTCTTTGAGACGTTATTTAATCAAAACTACTTTGCAAAATTTTGATCTGTAAAATTTTCGAAAATCATAATGTGACATCGACAAAAACACCGACTAATGCTAGTTTCCGATAACTCGGGGTTTCCCTCGTACTGACTTACACACCTGTGTTAGTTCCGGAATCCCAGCATTCGAATATGTTCTGGCCAAAAGTTTTACTACCCATGTTTGTAGTTTTGTGACGCTTCTCAACAACATATTCTGCGAATGAAATATAAAAAAAAAACAACGTATAAAGACGTCTGAGTGTTTTCTCATCAGATTTGACACGAATGAAGAGCTCATTTCGCGACATTACGCCAGCTCTTTCATACAAAGCTTCAATTGTGCTGGAAGTGTCGTTTATGCAAAATCTTTATATGTAAATTTTATTCTAGACAAGTGATATAAGGCGGATTGATCGTTTTAGTTCAGAACTTTTCTTTCATATGGTTGTTGTTGTTGTTGTGCTTCTCTCTGTCTGGGAGAACAACTGAGTAAAGTTCTGAACGCATTTGGGTTGTTAACTCAACTTGAAATTTAGTTCAGAACTAGAACGATGAATTTGTATTTAGAGTTGACATTACTGTTGCAAAATGTCAGATTATTAATTACTATTTCAAAAACATATAATTCACAGAAGATGCCTAGTACACTTGTTATATAAATTCCGTTGTTGGAACTTATTTTCTTATAAACATAATTCTTTCATTAACGCCTAAAAAGCTTGGTGTAGAGTATTGGGTACTACTACCTCTTTAATGCCAATGCATGGAAAAAGGGCCCTGCAGCCGGATTCCAGCATTCGCTATCGCTAATTTTGATCCCTAAAAATCTCCAAAAGAATAGCAGATGCGCCTAACAACATGCAACATGCACAATGCAACATGGCCCTCATACAGCCAGATTTGGCTTATTACACTTTGCGTCTTTTAGCTTTCCATGTTGCGTACTTTTAGGCCCCACCGCTTTTCCAAAATCTATTCCATGTTCGATTAGATTGTGATTCGGTAAATGGGACGACCGCTGCAAAAAACGTGACGGCTGTTCAGTTTCAAGTCTTGGTTATTAACATCGAACATTAATTGGTGTTTTTTTTTTTTTTAATTTTAAGACCACAATTGTTTAGATTCATTCTTAATATACCTTACGGTGTCATGAAAACTATATTTTTTCTTTAATTTTGGCCCAGAATCATGATCTCGCGACGCACCTTCTGTCATATCTATGTCGCTCTTGGGTGTTTTGGGCCCATTTGGGTATTAAATGAAACAAATATATATATTTTTAATTTTTTCAGTTTATGGAGGTATCTGGTCTTTGACCCCTTTGCGACACGCCTTAACCGACTCCAATCGGGACCAAAATTTATATACGATATCTTCGACTATGCAAGTATCAAGTTTGGGTATTAGATGAAAAAAATTAATTAAATTTTTTGAGTCTCTATAGAGGAATCTGTACTTTGCCCACTGTGTGACATGGCTTAACCGTCCCCAATCGGGACCAAAATTTATATGTGATATCTGTGACCGTGGTATTACCAATTGAGGGGGCGAGACTGAAAAATCTTTCATTTGATTTTTAAGGACCACCCTAATGTACATAAACTAATATTTTTCTTATGAAAATAATGGTAGCTCCAAGCAAGGAGAATTGATACAAGGTGGTGTTTATTTGTTGGTGGATTGTTTATACATATAAGACAGCCGACAGTACAACAATAAAGAATTTTTCGATGAAATATTTTATGGATAATTTTTTCTCAATATTGTCCAATGATTAATACTATTTCTATATACTTTTGTTTTATTTATGTTCTTTTCGATGTTCAACTTGGTTTAATCGATTATTTTTCCGAACATTAGGAGAAATATTAAATCTGAAAGCAAAAAAAAAATTGATGCTAGTAATGAAATAACTAGGAGAAAGAATTAATCACAGTGGCACAGGGAATAAATTGAACTTTGAGCCTTTATTTGACTGATTTGAATTTTAGAATGGAAACAAATGCACGCCGCTCCACTGTCTGCTTATTCACTGTGCTCCGGGATTAATATCGATGGCATTTTTACATACATACATATATACATACATACCGTATACATTTTTTATTTACTAAATAAAAAATAATTGTTTTTAGGAAATTTTACAGCGTCGTCTCAAGGCTTGATTATTGTTGTGTGTTTGCCGACGGCTTTGCACAAAAAACACAATATAAATTAAGCAACACAATTTTAATAAGTAAAATATTAAATTTATTAAAAAACCTGAGAAAAAATTTTTGTAAGTATTTATTACAAATTAAATGTAATTAAAAAAATAAATTAAATGTAATTAAAAATAATAATAATATTTTTATATTCAAGCGAATACAATTTATAACTTACAATGAACAACCAAAATTTAAAAAGTTTCATAAAAAAATTCCGCTACCGTGGATTCGAACCACGGTTCTCTGAAATGGTAATCTTATTCCTTTCACCGAGGCGAACCAGCAGACTATCACGTCAACTTGTATGATTGCTACTAGTATTTCTACCAGTAGGTGCTGATGTATATCCGCACAATTGATATTCAGTAGGACATCGCCATGTTAAAATACCAGTCGCTAGCACGGAAAAATAATGGAGGACGAACTGGTTGAGCTGAAAAGCTAACTGGTAGCATTCTAGTTCACAACTATTAAAATGGCGGGCATATAACAAAGGTGCATGCCGTGCGATACATCTACCTACATATGTGCACATGTATGTATGTATATACATTAGAGTGGTCCAAAAATGCATGTGAAAAAGTAAAGTCGGAATTTTAATGCCGCCACCCCCTAGGATTGTTCTATACCGAAACAATATACCGTTATTTTTTATTTTGAGACAAAAAAAAATTAGGCAGTGTTCAAAGCGCTCAAAGTTGTCCATGTATTTTATATGGGGGGGAAAAACAACTTGTCGTAGAAATGGTGAAGAATTCTTGAAAATCAATATTTTCGATCGTAAAACTCTGTTTCTCTCGCAAAGTAAAGAAACGGTAGATATGACCATGATAAAAACATAGCAAGGTTAAACCGTTCCCTCAATTCGTCGGCCTTAATTTTTTTTCAAGTCTGCCAACATTTTAAAATCATATAAAATTGAGAGTAAAAAAAAGGAATTGTTCAAAGTTGTTGTTATTTTAGATTGAAAATGAGAATGTGTGTGTCGTTGCACAACACTGATCGCTAGAGTGCAACCCTGTCGTAGTCAGTGGTATTTCGATTTCGAGGGATGGGAAGGAGAAAACGAAATCGACAAACATGCATACCCCCATGCAAACATATAAAATACCGTTCACCGTTTGGCAAAAACATTCCAAATTTGGCGAGCAAAGCAGCGGGTGCAAAAGGCACCAATTTGAAACAGACACACACACACATACGTACAAACATTTAAATTCGCGTTGTAAATGTAAATTGATAAAAGTCCTAGTCTTTATTGTAATCGTCAATTAAATTAGTCGCCGTCTTCGTATTTATCGTCCATCAACACTTCATCTTTCTAAAGTCTTCGTCGTCGTCGTCAGTGTTATTTGTCAGCCTAACTCATATATTTTGTAACAAACACGCAAGTCAATTGGAATAAAGGTCTTATAATTATATTGTACTAAAATCAGATTTGTCTTTGTCAGCCAACAACAAAAAGTTTTCAAATTGCTATTTGCGCCGTTGCTGTTTGCGTGTATTTGTGTGTTGCCGAGCGCGAGTTCGAAGCCGTTATTTGGAAGCTGCCGCTATAGAAGATTGGAAATTTGCCGCTTCATAAACTATTTTTCTGTTCAACTGTAATCTACCGTTGCCGTTTGTCACAAAAGTATTCCGTTACGCATTGCGGTTAACATTCGCCGTTCGTTGGGGCATTAATTTCGGAATCTTAAAACGTTTTTTCAACGCTGTGCAGTACTATTGCTTACACGCCTAAAAATAAAATTATATTTCGCCGAACATATTGTTAAGCAAATAACACCGAATTGCATCGCCTCGTAACTATGTTCACGAGAAGTCAGGCAAACGGAACCCCAAATGCCGCTGACGCTGATGCCAGTAATTCAGATTCCGATGCAGATGCGACTGCTGTGAACATCGGGGCGCTGGATACCACGGCGCAGGCACAGGTAAACGTTGGAAGTGATGCGATTGCTTCACTAGTGGCAAGTATTACGGCACGTGCAGGAATTGCGCAACGAAACCAGCCGCAGCCAGGCGAAATTACAGCCGCTCCGCCAGCGAATGGAGATAGACTCAGCAAACAATAACGTCACGTTAAACGTACCGCCTGCGAATCCACAGCTAACACAACTGCCACCGCCTGCAGCACAGCCTCCGGCGTTTACAGAAGGGTCAGCTACCAATAATGTTTTGGCAGACATACCGCTTTCACATCAGCAGTTAACGCAAGGTGTACCGCATTGCCTCGGCCCGCAGCACAGCCTCCGATGCCACCACCATCAAATGCGTTGGCGTTTATTGAATGGTCTGCCGCCAAGCTATTTCCGTTGCCAGCGTTTGATGGTAATCCAGAGGATTGGCCACTATTTATCGCCAACTACGTCGACACCACTGCGGAGTTCGGGTATGGCAAAAGACAAAACCTCAAGCGTCTACAGAAAGCATTGCAGGGTAATGCTAAGCGAGCGGTTACTTCTATGCTTATGTATCCAGACGATGTGCCAAAAGTGATGGAGGAGTTGCAATTCAACTTTGGTCAGCCTGATCTGCTTATTCGTGCACAATTGCAAAGAGTCCAGCAGTTCCCTGTCATTCATGACAACCGTCTGGATCATATCCTCGAGTTTTCGAACCGAGTTCACAACATATCAGCGTTTTTTAAATCGGCGAAGTGCGAACATCAATTGCAAAATCCGACACTTTTGGAGCAATTGGTATTGAAGCTGCCGCCATCTAAGCAGTTTGAATGGAGCAAGTACGCCAGTAATATTTCGCCGTTTCCAACTGTCGAGACGTTTGCTGCGTGGCTAAGTGATTTGGCAAAGGTAGTTTCAATTATGCCTGGGGTCGCCGATATTTCGCTTCGCTTCAATCAACTATCGTTGCCAACGCTGCGACAAAATACAAATGCCAGTCGTCAGTCCATGTCAAGCGGAGGCCCAGTACGTCGGGTCATGCATAGCAGTGAGGAGCAGTCTCTGTGTCTTTGTTGTAGTCAGTCACACGTCTTAACATCTTGTCGAAAATTTGGATCGCTGGACTGCGCAGCCAAGTGGGAGTGTGTCAAGCAAAATCGTTTGTGTTTCGGGTGCCTAAAAGCAGGTCATGGTTTATCCGACTGTCGCCATCGCAAAACATGCGCTATCAATGGGTGCAAGCGCATGCACCATCAACTGCTTCATCAATCCAATCGTCTGTTGCCACAATCGAATGCTGAACGTGAACGAGTATTGAACTGCCGCCGAGGAAACGAAGTAAGTCTTTTTAAAATTTTGCCTGTTATTCTGATTGGCCCGCATGGAAGTGTACAAGTACACGCCATGTTTGACGAGGGGTCGTCCGTGTCGCTGCTGGATGAGGATGTTGCTGTACAGTTGGGTTTGAAAGGACGTGCCATGCCACTTACACTGCAATGGTACGGAGATAGCCAAACCACAGAGTATTCAAAAATAGTGTCGTTAGATGTCAGAGGCGTAAATGGTCTCAATTACTCTCTGAAAAGTATACATACCATCAAAGGCCTCAATTTGCCAAGGCAATCGTTTAATAAGTCCGAGTACGCGCATCTAAGAGAACTGCCGGTGGAAAGTTACGCCGAAGTCAAACCTGTTCTGTTACTTGGTCTGGACAACTGTCATTTAAGTGTGCCAATCAAAGCAGTCGCAGCCAGGTACGATCAGCCAGTCGCTATCAATACAAAGTTGGGCTGGATTGTATACGGACCACATTGCCACGAAACTGCCGCCATGTCTAGGGTTCTGTATGTTCGGAAATCCAACGCTTTAGGTCAGTTGAACAAACTTATGGAAGAATACTTTTCAGTGGAGAATTTCGGTGTCAGGAGCCTTGGAGGCAGAATGTACTCAGCGCGCCAGAAAAGTACTGGCCGAAACCACCAGAGACCTCGGCCAGAGATATGAAGTTGGGTTGCTTTGGCGGGAAGAGAGGATCAATCTTCCGCCAAGCTATGCAATGGCCAAACAACGTCTGCTTAATATCGAGTCACGCATGCAGAGAGATGCTATATTCGCCGACAGCTATAATAGAGAGATTACGAAGTACGTGGACAAGGGATACGCAAAGCAGTTGACGTCTGTTGAAGCCGACCGCATTGGGCGCACGACATGGTATCTCCCCCATTTCGGTGTCACCAACCCTCACAAGCCGCAGAAGCTTCGCATTGTTTTCGACGCAGCTGCAGTTGCAAATGGTAGCTCATTGAACAAAGTGCTGCTCAAAGGTCCGCAGTAGCTGGTGATATCGAAGAGATGATTTCGCGGGTGCGAATTCGTGACACCGACCAAGACTCACAACGCTTTCTGTGGCGAGATGGTGACCCGAAACAGCCGATACGTGTATACAAAATGACAACGATGATATTTGGGGCCATTTGTTCGCCGTGCTGTGCCGAGCACATAAAAAACCTAAACGCTGGCAAGTTTCAGTGCACAATGCCCAGAGGCTCATGTGCCGTCATCGAGAACTCTTACGTGGATGACCTGGTTATGAGTTTTAGTAGTACCGATGAAGCTATTGATGTTATAAGGGAAGCTGTCAAAATTAACGCCGCCGCGGACTTCAAACTGCGCAACTTCATATCCAACAACAAATCGGTACAACAAAAACTGAATGGTGAAGGCGATTCTGCGGGCAAAGCCATCATGAGAATGGAGCGTCAAGCAACAACAGAGAAGGTTCTTGGAATGTTCTGGAACACCGCCATTTCCATTTTCGATTCCATAACATTGCTCACGACGTTCTTAACGGCATACGAGCCCCAAGCAAGCGAGAATTGTTGGGGATAGTAATGTCGATGTACGACCCATTCGGCCTTTTAGCAAATACCACGATATGCCTAAAATTGCTGGTGCAAGAGCTGTGGAAGCTTGGTGTGCAGTGGGATGACGCTATTCCGAGCGAATTGGTAGAGCGGTGGTCTAAGTGGTGGAGGAACGCCCAGTCCTTCAAACGTCTTTCGGTACCACGGTGTTACTCAAAAATGCTGTTAGTCGCTGATGATATCCAGCTGCATATTTTTGTTGACGCCAGCGCCTCTGCTTATGCTGCTGTTGCGTACCTACGTGTTAAAAAACACGATAAAGTTGATGTTGCTATGGTGTGTGCCAAGGCAAGGTGTGCGCTACTAAAAAGTTTGACAATACCGCGCTTTGAGTTACAAGCTGCAGTTTTGGGTTGCCGTCTGAGGGAGTCGCTCGAGCGCTGCCATGACTTTAAAGTGAATAGCACGACGTTTTGGAGCGATTCGAAAACGGTCATACTGTGGATTCGCTCCACAAGCAGGAGCTACAAACAGTTTGTGGCGTTTCGAGTAGCCGAAATATTAAGCACGACATCTGTAAATCAATGGCGCTGGGTTCCAACATCATTAAATGTCGCAGACGAAGCAACACGAGCATCTACGTCAATTGAGTATAGCATGACAGCGAGGTGGGTTGCAGGACCAGAATTCCTTCGTGAAGACGCATCAAGCTGGCCACAGGAAATCCCAGAACTGACGTCATATGAATGTGCACTAGAGGACGTTGCGAAGCGAATCATCATTTTGAATACAGGGGAGTATCAAATCAATTTTTCTAATTTTCGTCATTTTTTAAGATAACAAGAGTCGTTGCCTGGATGCTGCGATTTGGTCATAACGCGAAGTCACGTGATCGCTGAAGTGGAGAGTTGAGCTCTGCTGAACTCGCAGCCGCTGAGAATAAAATATTTCGCCGCGTTCAGTTCGAGTCATTTGCAGATGAAATCCAAGCCATTAAGCACAAGGGTTGTCTGTCGAAGTCGAGCTCTCTATATCAGCTAACGCCTTTTATAGACGTCGATGGTTTGCTGAAGGTAAACGGAAGAATTGATGCTGCTTATTGCCTGCCGATAACAGCCAGACGCCCGGTTATTCTGCCACAGAACCACTACGTGACACGTCTCGTTGCGAAGAAATATCACTGCCAGCTTCACCACCAGAACGACAGTCTCACAATCAACGAAATGCGACAAAGATTTTGGGTGCCTCGTGCGCGTGCTCTGCTCAAGTCAGTCAAGAGGGAGTGTTCTATGTTCATTCATACCAACGCAAAGCCAGCAGTTCCGCTTATGGGTCAGTTGCCGATAGACCGTCTCACACCGTATGTGCGCCCGTTCTCCTACGCCGGAGTCGATTATTGCGGACCCTTTTTTGTGACTATCGGCCGAAGAAGAGAAAAGCGTTGGGTTGGATTGTTTACGTGCTTAACGACCAGGGCCGTGCACTTAGAAATCGCTGCAGACCTCTCGACTGACTCATTCATCTTGTGTTTGCGCAATTTCGTCAACCGTAGAGGAGTACCCGTGAGAATTCGAAGCGATAATGGGACTAATTTTGTGGGCGCCCAAAAGGAGCTTAAGGCTGAAGAACGCTTGTTTGATTTCACCGCAATACAGGGTGAGATGGCACGACGTAACATTGAATGGCTCTTCAACTGCCCTGCGAATCCGTCAGTAGGAGGCTGCTGGGAACGCCTTGTACAATGCACCAAACGACTGTTGCAAAGGGTGTTGCGTGAAGAAGCACCGCGATTGGAGACATTCCGCAGCGTCTTACTCGAAGCGGAAAACATTATCAACAGCCGCCCGCTGACTGAATTAGCCGTAACGCCGCAGGACGAAGAACCATTGACGCCAAACCACTTTCTGTTGGGGTGTCTTAACTCCTCGCAAACGCCTAGCCCAGAAGAAGAAAAAGTATGCCTTCGAAAACAGTGGCACATCGCACAAAATTTAAAGGACCGGCTGTGGAAGAGGTGGACAGTTGAATATTTGCCACAACTGCTTCGCCGCTGTAAGTGGAGGGGGAGAGCAACGCCTTTGCAACCTGGTCAGTTGGTCATCGTCTGTGACTCTGCCCGCCCGAGAAGTCAGTGGGAACGTGGCAGGATAGCCGAAGTATTCGTCGCTAAAGATGGCCAAGTAAGAAGTGCAGCAGTTCGTACGGCTTCTGGTGTTATACGTCGACCAGCAAGTAAGCTAGCCGCTCTCCATATTAGTGAATCCCCCTAAGGATTCACCGGGGAGTGGGATGTAGTTGCACAACACTGATCGCTAGAGTGCAACGCTGTCGTAGTCAGTGGTATTTCGATTTCGAAGGATGGTAAGGAGAAAACGAAATCGACAAACATGCATACCCCCATGCAAACATATAAAATACCGTTCACCGTTTGGCAAAAACATTCCAAATTTGACGAGCAAAGCAGCGGGTGCAAAAGGCACCAATTTGAAAAAGACACACACACACATACATACGTACAAACATTTAAATTCGCGTTGTAAATGTAAATTGATAAAAGTCCTAGTCTTTATTGTAATCGTCAATTAAATTAGTCGCCGTCTTCGTATTTATCCTCCATCAACACTTCATCTTTCTACAAATATCATCATCGTCCACCAACGTAGTCGCCGTCGTCATCTTTATTGTCCAGGAAAAGTCTTCGTCGTCGTCGTCAGTGTTATTTGTCAGTCTAACTCATATATTTTGTAACAAACACGCAAGTCAATTGGAATAAAGGTCTTATAACTATATTGTACTAAAATCAGATTTGTCTTTGTCAGCCAACAACAGTGTGTGTGAGTTTGTGTGTAAAATTTTAAAATTAAATTGCTTGCAAACGTCAAGAATTTGAAAAATTCCTCTCAGTGGTTCTACCTTCCTATTTTTTTTTATCATGGATATGACTATCAAATAAAAGAGGATTAAAGCCGATTACATTTTTTTGTACATAAAGACGATTAGGTATTGAAAATGTCCTTTTAACATTTTTTCATTGAATATTCTTGAAATTGTACAATAATTATTTTCGAAAAAATTATATGTTAAGGACTAATATGCACTCGACCACATCCTCGAATTTCGCCCTTCTTACTTTAGTCGCTTAAAAAGAGAAAACTAATGAAAAGGTCATTTTCAATACCTATTTGTCCTTGTGAACCAAAAAATTTGAATTTTTTAATAATTCCATGACATTTTTTTTTATTTGGTTTTTTTATAAAATTTGCCTTATAAAAACAGCTGCAATATTTGCAAGTAGCTGCAAGTATTTGCATGCATATACACAAGTACTTGTTTTGCCGACGGCAAATCACTCATCGGTAGGTAACCATATTTTATGAAAACTAATAACTAGACATCGGATATATATGTAAAAACATATTTTCCCAAACCGCGGAGAGGTTGTGGAGCAAGATAAAAGTCATTTTCATGTACAACTATTTCGTATATGTATTTAAATATTCTACACACTTCACATATATCTATATATATAAAAATGGTGTGAAAAATTTATAGTAATTCATCAATTGAGAACGGTTGGGCCGATTTGGCAAAAATTTTTTTTAGTTGTTCGTAATTGCTAGGAGAAGGTTTTTACGAAAGAAAATTTTGGGAAAACCCTCCGAGAATGTCGGAAAATTTGAAAAATTTAAAATTTATTTATTTTTTTATGGAATTTTGTGCGCAATTCTTTTGGAATAGCATTCGAATGGAAAAATAGAAAATTCTAAGGGGAAACCTCGGAAAAATCCGGAAGAACTTGAAAAATTTGAATTTTTTCGACGAAAGCTTGGAAAATTCTTTTCCGATAGGTGGCGCAGGGGTCGAGCTTTTTATCTACATTAGCATATAGGATCAATTTTTTCCGTTAAGTGGGCCAGGGACCGATCTATTCGAAAAAGTCTGATTTGTGGTCCGATTTGCTGGAAATTTGGCACGTAGGTAGCTTATTGGCTGGGTTAACATATAGGATATTTTTTTCTGATAGGTGGACCAGGGACCGATCTATTCCAAAAAATCGTATTTATGGTCCGATTTGCTTGAAATTCGATACACGTATTATAGATATGCGTAGAATAGAAACGAGTTATTGTTTTACAGTTAGAAAGGTGTTTGAAGGCGGCGCAAACATGCGGGTATTGGCTATTAAACAATACTTATTACACAGGCCAACAAAAATGGGGAAAAAGTTAACGCTATTTTTGCCG
>NW_023458556.1:23775416-23776458 GCF_013731165.1 Rhagoletis pomonella
TTTTGGAGCAATTGGTATTGAAGCTGCCGCCATCTAAGCAGTTTGAAAGGAGCAAGTACGCCAGTAATATTTCGCCGTTTCCAACTGTCGAGACGTTTGCTGCGTGGCTAAGTGATTTGGCAAAGGTAGTTTCAATTATGCCTGGGGTCGCCGATATTTCGCTTCGCTTCAATCAATTATCGTTGCCAACGCTGCGACAAAATACAAATGCCAGTCGTCAGTCCATGTCAAGCGGAGGTCCAGTACGTCGGGTCATGCACAGCAGTGAGGAGCAGTCGCTGTGTCTTTGTTGTAGTCAGTCACACGTCTTAACATCTTGTCGAAAGTTTGGATCCATGGACTGCACAGCCAGGTGGGAGTTTGTCAAGCAAAATCGTTTGTGTTGCGGGTGCCTAAAACCAGGTCATGGTTTATCCGACTGTCGTCACCGCAAAACATGCACTATCAATGGGTGCAAGCGTATGCACCATCAACTGCTTCATCAATCCAATCGTCCTTTGCCACATTCGAATGCTGAACGTGAACGAGTCCTGAACTGCCGCCGAGGAAACGAAGTAAGTCTTTTAAAAATTTTTCCTGTTATTCTGATTGGCCCGCATGGAAGTGTAAAAGTACACGCCATGTTTGACGAGGGGTCGTCCGTGTCGCTGCTGGATGAGGATGTTGCTGTACAGTTGGGATTGAAAGGACGTGCCAGGCCACTTACACTGCAATGGTATGGAGATAGCCAAACCACAGAGTATTCGAAATTAGTGTCGTTAGATGTCAGAGGCGTAAATGGTCGCAACTACCCTCTGAAAAGCATACATACCATCAAAGGCCTCAATTTGCCGAGGCATTCGTTCACCAAATCCGAGTACGCGCATCTAAGGGAACTGCCAGTGGAAAATTACGCCGAAGTCAAACCTGTTCTGTTACTTGGCTTGGACCACTGTCATTTAAGTGTGCCAATTAAAGCAGTCGCAGCCAGAAACGTTCAGCCAGTCGCTATCAACACAAAGTTGGGCTGGGTCGTATACGGACCACATTGCCACGAAACTGC
>NW_023458556.1:23776558-23780219 GCF_013731165.1 Rhagoletis pomonella
TGTGTAGTTCGGCGACTCATGTACTGTACTGGATGGTACTGCTGATCCGTTGAGTCTTTTTGCATTAATACCGCGCCCTATCCGTACATGCACGCATCCGTATGTACTTCCGTTTCCGCGCGCGGATCATACAATCTAAGCACTGGTGCACTTATTAAAGCCGATTTCAGCTGCTCAACTGCTAAGAGTTGCTCATCGCCCATCTTAAACCTAACATTCTTCCGCAATAAATCTGTAAGAGCCCTAGCCTCCGCTACGTAATCGGCCACGAATCGTCGGAAATATGAGGTTAACCCCAAGAAACGCTGAACCGCCTTCACACTACGTGGCACTGGGAAATTTTTAACCGCCCGTATTTTTTCCTCTGACGGCCTTATTGTTCCGTCTCCTATCAAATACCCTAGAAACGACACCTTCTTCTTTAAAAAATTACACCTCTCCCACCTTATTCGTAAACCATAATCCGAAGCATGCCCCAACACAGTTCTCAGCTTCTGAATACTGGTTTCCTCATCTTCCGCAGGTACGATAATATCGTCCATGTATACAACAATGGTACCATTTTGTATTAAATCTCTAAAAACCGAGCTAACAAACCTACAAAAGACTGCAGGAGAGTTTGAAATACCGAAAGGAACATACAAAAATTCAAACTGACCATGGTGTGTGACAAATGATGTGTACTTTCGGGAATCTGCAGCCATTGGCACATGGAAGAATCCATTTGCCAAATCTAATGTTGTAAAAATCTTCGAACTCTGCAACCGCTCCAGCACATCATCAATCAGCACCATAGGAAAATTATCCTTGACTATCTTTTGGTTTAACTTACGGTAATCGCAGCACATCCTTTTGCTACCATCTTTCTTCGGAACTAATACTATAGGTGAGGCATACTCCGAAGTGCTATGCTGTACGATTCCTTCTACTAACCATTGACTTACTTGCTTTTCAATATACATGTGACACCCGTCTAGGAGTAGTGTAGACAGGTACGACATCTGTAAGAACAATCTTCATAACAACTGGACTTTCTACTTTCTTAACTGGTGAATATTCGTTTACCATCGACGACAAAACCCTTGCTTCTTCTGCATTCAGATGATTTAACTGCGTTACCACCTAATTTCCCTTAGCCTCTTCTATTGTCATACAGATACTTTTGAACACAGTGAACAACTCGCTTTCTTTTTGCACGGGCTCAGGCTCAGCAGATCTTATAACGAAGATTGCCTCACCTTCCCTAACCAACATGTTGACGTTCTTCAACACGCTGTTGCCTATGATTGCAGCATACCGCAAATCAGCTTCTCTGACAACATGAAAGCAAATCTTAAGTTTAACATCGTCTATGTCCATTTCTATCTCGAAACTTCCTATTGTAATAATAGCTCTTTCCTTCAATCCAACCAAACGCCGTTTATCATTACTTAGTTCGATGTCCTGATCAAGCATCATCAAAGTGTCATATCGCATGTGTCAATTAATGCGGAAAAGGTAAAACCGTTTCCATGAATGTCCTTAAATATTAGTCCGCCCACGTCGCATAACATATTTACACTCCGCTCAGTCTTAACAACATTTTGCGATGCAACTGCCCCAGTGCATTCGAAAGATCTATGCCCGACCTTACTACACTTATAGCAACGGTACTGTTTTCCTGGACAGTTTTTTGCAAAATGCGACCCTTCACCACACTTAAAGCATTTTTTATTTTCGCCCACATTCGCATTTAATTTTGCGTCTGTACGTTTAACTTCAAGCTGTGTTTCGGCAAGTCTAGCCGGAAGCTGTTGTGTCGACCGAATCTTTTCGTAAATCTTTATCTGACACTTCAGTTCGTTTATAGTTCTCGCTTGATATAAAACAGACAAAATATTCAACTATGCTTTCATCATCGATACTTATAGGCTTACCAATCTCAATTAGGCAGTATAAATATTCAAGAAATGATTCGGTTGCTTTTTTACGACGATTTCTTAAAATGTTGTGTATTTCGGCTGAACAAAGCTTCGCACCGAATTCATCAATAAGGGCCTTTTCAAAGACGGCCAATCTCGTATGCCACTAACACCCCTAATGTAAAACTTTGCCGCACCCTTAAGCAATTGCTTGGCATATATGAACATCTGTAAATTGTTCCACCCAACCGTAGCCGCATTATCTTCGTACTCTATTACCCACTGATTAACGTCAAGTGAGTCTGCACCAGTAAACGACGATACGCTATCCTCAATATCTCTCAAGGTAAAGTGTGAAACATTTCTATCACGTGAACCCATCACGCCCACATCTTCATACCGGCTGACATTTGATTCACCGTCACTGAATTCATCATCGGTCAAACCGAAATGTTGGATCAAGCGCGCCTGTAAGTCTGGTTTGTTTCCGTCCGTTGTCAGTCCTAACTCTCTCAACTTTTCCCTTAACACCGCCACGGTCATAGCTTTTATGGTTTGAATATCCATTTTTAAATATTTTATATGTATTAAACCGACCGATCAACACTAAACCTAACGCGCCACTTACAAAGTTAATATATAGGTTGTTAAATATTATATAATATTTCTCAATTTCAATTGTATTTTCTATTAAGTAACGATCTCAATTTTAGTTATTATTGAATTAGAATTTTTGAACACAAAAATTTGAATTATTTTCAAATAGTACAATACATTCGCAAAACTTTTGCTGTGCCAATATATCTTGCCAACACTGTTGCTTTCTAATAAGCGAACATGTACACAAAAGCGAACTATACTTTTCTCTACACTTCTGCGTTCTACGAAAATTCAATCATAACAAATATAATTTGCATCTACTTTAGATCTTCTTTACATACAAACGATGCGTTCTCTTTCTTTCTTACTTATTCATGTAGTTTAAGTATAAATACACATTTTCTGTCTCAACGATCGTTCTACAATATTGTATACATACTTACAATACCAATAGCTAAATACTATTCTGCTTCTCGGATCTGCTCTAACAATCGCCGCTGCTTTATGCTTTCTTACTCCGCTTTTTCTACGTTTTCTCTGCAACTTCGTAGCTTGCTCACCACTCTTGCTGCTTTGTCTAATCAGAATTTCTTCGATTTTCTGCTACCTCCTAGTCTGCTTTCAACATTTTCGATATCATATTTGTTCGTTTTACTGTGACTTCTTCACTTCACCTACTGCTATGCTACTCTAGCAAGTGGTTTTTCTGCTATCCGATTTGTCTATGTTCTCTCTGCTACTTCGTAACCTGCTCACAAATACTGCTGCGTCGTCAAGTTCGTGTTTTTTCGGTTTAGCACCACCGAATCGTCTTACATTCGCGTGCTGCGCTGCTCTGCCAGTTAGTTGTTGCAGGTTGCACACTACACTTGTTCATTTTTCGGTTTGCTTCTGTTACGTACTCGGCTTTCAACAGTTTCGCCGATTTCAAATTACTTCACTTAACTGCCACTGCGTCGCTTCGCATACTGTTTTGCTCTTCTAGCAAGTAGTTTTGCTGCTAACCTTTTTCACGCAATACTCGTTCACAGTCTATTTCCCCTTCTCAATTTTAAAATTATAACGAATTTTCTAGAGTCTCAAAAGGACGCCGCCGCCATATTGAAATTTCGCAATTTGTAATGAAATTTCACAATTTCTAACCACAACTGTTTTTGCGC
>NW_023458556.1:23780319-23784549 GCF_013731165.1 Rhagoletis pomonella
TTTTTTTTTTGTAATTTTTTACAAAGTTTCAAACTGAGGTTAATATGCGTTTTGCTAGAGAATGAACTCTATTTCAATTGAAAATTTTGGAAAATAAATAAATACATAAACATATCTGGCAAACAATATCACTTTGAAATGGGGCTGCTGTTGATATGACCAATACTGTATTTTTTACCAAATAAGTATGTAATTAAACAAACTTATTTCTAACATATGATTTTCCGTTGTTAATCGTATATATGTGAAGTGGTGGTCTTGTAAAAAATTATATATTCCTTAAATAAATTTCATTGCTACGTTTTTTACCAATCTCAAAGGCTTGAAAGGGTTTATCAAATAATTGTATTTCAATAAAATAACACAACACATAAATTTGGTCTGAGTTTATAAGAAAAGATATAGTCTTGAATAACTTTACAGAAGAGCATAAATAGTGAGAATTTTTTTATAACTTTCCCCTATATTTGACTGCATTCGTTTCTCTGAAATTTCCTTGTGGTGCATCTGAGTCAACAATTGAATCATAGCAAGGTAAAGAACGCAAATTTAGATCAGTAAAGGTCTTCAGCTCATAATCGATAGGCAATCCTTCGGAGTATTTGATTTGATTGATGATTAGTAACTGTAAAACCGAAACTGTATTAACAGTGAAAACAAAAAAAAAAAATAATTCTGAGTTTTTAATTAAGCTCCTACAATGCTGAAAATATAAAAAGGGAGAAAACATTTTAGCAAAATTTTAGAAATATTCTGGGTATGCCCTTTTGTAAATATTAATTAAGCAACAAAAATAAAAATTGTCAAAGTCGCTAAAACGTGTGTTCCCTATTTACAAATCCGCCAGCGTACAAAAATATTTTGAAGACAACTACCTTCATTTGTTATTCGTTCTGCCGACACGTATTCCTCTCTGGACTTTCTGTCCTTCACAAACTGTTCGTAGAAGTTGCTGATATTGTTCTTAAAATTATTCCATTTTGAGGCTAACTTGTCTCCCTTTTCTGGTCGTAGGACCTCAAAATCATACTCAATCTTTAAATTTGTAAATTGTGCAAATGTTATAAAAATGTGTGCGTAATGCATTTAAAAAGCAAGATTATGACTTACCAATTTATAGCCAAACGCTTGCTTAAAAGAGATCCAATCTTCTAAAAAACAGGAATTGTTTTTCACGTTTCGCAAATCTCTCTTGCGCAAAATTATAGTTTGACGCCAAATTTCAGATTCTTTAGGTGGGTTTGAAGAATAGCAAAAACCCTCAGCAGGACTTTGGATCAACTTTTCCTTTAGATTTTGAAGGTGTGTTTCGTCAAATTCGTCTTCGAAATATTCATTGTTCGCTGGTTGGATATAAATTTTTTTGGTTTTGCGTTGTCTATTTTTTATGTTATGATACTTGTCGTAAAGTTTGCCTCCAGGATTTCGACGTGGGCCTCGGGGAATGTAGTAATACACCTTAAAAATAAGGCCGGAATAAGGAATATAATTTATATATGTATAATATAATTCAAACTCAGGAAAGTCCAAAAAGTAAAAAACAAATTACCTCGGGTTCATTTTGAAAGATAGACGATATTTGCTTCGAAATTTTTTAAAGTCGGCGCAGTGTAAGTCTAGTTGTAGACTAAATACTTCTTCTAAAATTACTAGAATCACGTCCTGGCGATGAATTTCTAGTATATAATTATTGTTGCTGTTGAAGCTTAATATGGCTCTTCCTTTTTCACAGCGATTAAGCGTTTTGCTTACCTGAAAGGGTTCTCCGTAGGCAATTTATTTTCCTTTTCATATGGATTCAATAAAAAGCTGCTGTGAGGGCCGTCACTGTGAAAAGCCTTATAAAAATAAATACAATCAGCGTCAAAAGTTAGCATACACCTTCTAATATAATATTCACAAATTGTATACATCATGGTACATATATATTGTATATATCACAAACTGTATACACAGAACCTTTCCAGGAAATTTAATAAAAAAGATCGAAATTTTTACGAGTTTGTTGATTTTTTTTAATATTGTACTGTATGTATTCACTGAACGCTTACGTAAATAGCACACATTTACTTTTTAAATTTTCACAATGTTTTACGTGTTAAAGATTCTGTAACATAAACCATATAAGTCAAAGTTTCAGACTTTTTTTGAGAATTTTTTTTTTTGTCGAGGGTGTAACGCATTTTCTTCCATAAAACGCTTGAACAAAACTTATTTTTTTTCTCAAAAAATTCTGAAACTTTTACTTTTATGGTTTATATAATAGAATCTATTATCAAAAAGAACAATAACGAAAAAAATTAATCACGTAAATCAATGGGAATATTTTTAAAAGTAAATGTGTGCTATTTACGTGATCGTCACTGAACATATCGTTACCTTGATATAGAAAGGCCCAAATTTTTTTTTCAAATCCAGTATGTCTTGAATCTATTATGGGTCATAATTTGGTATTCTAAAAAATACGCACGCTGCGACCAAATTCTTTTCCGATATTCAACAGTTATGAGCTCGCGCAAAAGCAAAAATGCAAAAGTAGTGTGGTTTTCGCTTCCACTGTACAGCGAAGCTGTACACGCATGCTGCGACAAGATTATTTTCTGATATTCAACCGTTATTAGCTCGCGCAAAAAAAGCATAATTGTAATTTTTGATTTGGTTTTCGCTGAACAGTTTAGGCTAAAAACATTGTGGAGCGAAGAGCACAGCTTCAAGCAAAATGTCGATTATAAACGTGTATGTTTTAAATGGTGGTGCAAATATCTCCGCTTTGGTCTTCACTATGCTAGCTCCTATTGAAACATGTGTATGTACATACACGCTTATAAAAGACGATTTGCTTGGTGCTATGATCGCCGCTCCACAATATTCTCGATCAGGTGCATACTGTTTAACATGGTGCATAGATAGCATAAATAGCATGATTGGATAATTTTGTTATTGTTTCATGTGTTCAAACAACAACAAAATTATCCAATCATGCTATCTATGCACTATGCTAGACAGTACCCACCGGATCGAGAATATCCGTAATGTTTTTAGCCTAAACTGTTCAGCGAAAACCAAATCAGAAATTACAATTATACTTTTTTTGCGCGAGCTCATAACGGTTGAATATCAGAAAATAATCTTGTCGCAGCATGCGTGTACAGCTTCGCTGTTCAGTGGAAGCGAAAACCACACTACTTTTGCATTTTTGCTTTTGCGCGAGCTTATAACTGTTGAATATCGGAAAAGAATTTGGTCGCAGCATGCGTATTTTTTAGAATACCAAATTATGACCCATAGTAGATTTTGTATTTAACACATGTATGTATGTATGTAGATCACAAAGTCAATGTAAAGCGATTACAATATCTATCAGCAGAGGATGTTGTGGAAATAGTTCCGAGCGTAGACTTACGTTGCGAATTTCGCCAGAAGTTATTGGAATGGAAAAAGGAAGTAAGTACATACATACCTAAATGGAATAATTTTGCATTTTGAACGTTTTCGTTTACAACTTAATCTTTGTACATACATATCGTTACCTTAATATAGAAAGGCCCCATCTAAAATTTTTGTTTCTTTACGGAGATTTTAAGAATGTAAATAATTTGATGCTATAGTAGATATTTTTAAATTCCAGTAGGTACATATCGCACACCGTCTGCAAAAGAGTCACAACTCAAAATAATACGTTCGTCAGAAATTGCGAAAACTATTTCGTAGCACATGCTAATCATATGGGCGAGGGCGACTTTAACTTAGGTTTTTTTAACAAATTATAACAAAAATTTGCTCCAGCTTTTGCTGAAAGGTAAATAAAAGCTCTGTGTACATTTTTAGCGCATAATTTTAAAAATGCCATATTTTGAGTTTTGACTCTTTTGAAGACGGTGTGCGATATGTGCTTAGTGAGTTATCGACAGTCATTTGTGCAATACATACTGTATTTAAAAAAAAATTAGGGCCTTTCTATATCAAGGTGACGATATGTTCAGTGACGATCACGTAAATAGCACACATTTACTTTTAAAAATATTCCCAATGTTTTACGTGATAAATTTTTTTCGTTATTGTTCTTTTTAATAATAGATTGTATTACATAAACCATAAAAGTAAAAGTTTCAGAATTTTATTGAGAAAAAAAAATAAATTTTGTTCAAGCGTTATATGGAAGAAAATGCATTACACCCTCGACAAAAAAAAAACATTCTCAAAAAAAGTCTGAAACTTTGACTTATATGG
>NW_023458556.1:23784649-23785835 GCF_013731165.1 Rhagoletis pomonella
GTGTGTCAGTTATTGACTGTTTAGAAAGGCTATCAACGGTGTTTGGTAATCCGAGAAGAATAGTTTCCGACAGGGGAACAGCATTTACATCAGAAGCATTTGAGGGGTATTGCAGGTCAAATGGTATTCAGCATTTAGTTATAGCAACAGGCGTACCGAGAGGCAATGGACAATTGGAGCGACTCCACAAGGTTGTTGTTCCTATCGCGAAGTTATGTCAAGAAAACTCTTCGCAGTGGTACAGATATGTAGGTCGTGTTCAACATATAATTAACCATACCCCCCCTAGGAGCACAAGATTCTCCCCATTCAAAATATTAACTGGGCTAAATATGCGTATTGCTGATGACCTAGAGCTAGGAGAGTTAGTAAGAGAAGCTGTTGTAGAAGAATTGGATAAGGAGCGAGATGTTTTGCGAAAAGAAGCTCAAAGTAACATCCAAAAAATTCAGCAAGAAAATTGCAAAAATTTTAATGCGAAAAGAAAACTTGAAACGAAATACAATATAAACGATTTAGTTGCAGTAACGAGAACACAATTCGGGCCTGGTTTAAAATTGAAGTTCTTAGGACCTTATAAAGTGACTGCCACGCTTCAACATGGTAGGTATGAGGTTAGGAAAGTTGGGGATCATGAGGGACCACGAGAAACTACCACAGTTTCGGAGTACTTGAAAAGGTGGTGTGATTCATTCGGGGCGAATGACTCATCAGGACGGCCGAATGTGGGATCGGTACAGGAAACAGCGACCCGTTCGGGAAGGACGTACTAAATAACGTACGATATCATGCAACCCTGACAGAACAGAGCCAATGCAACCCTGACATGACATAGCGTAAGAAAAAGAAAATGAAACGAAGGACAGTTCCTTTGAAACGAGGAGTCGCCAGAGTTAAAACGCGTCGCAATCTGTTGTGAAATAAAGCTATCTATTTAAACTTAATTGCACTACTTTGTAAAATATTAACAATGTTAATTAAATCAGTTCAAATCAAACTACGTATGAACTATGTCGCGAAATCGCACTACTCTGTGAAATAAAACAATTATAAACTAATTTCCAAAATTATACTTAAGCTACTTATAAGCTTAGTTGTGAAACTCAAATGTTTACCGAATTAAATTGCTACTTATTAAGAACCTACACATCGTTTCCAGTTTATTTAAGATTGGATTGCTTGAACC
>NW_023458556.1:23785935-23816850 GCF_013731165.1 Rhagoletis pomonella
AAGTTATCAAAACAAGTTCTATGGGACTGAGAAATATTATTTTCTAATTTTAGTCCATTTATAAAAGCGTCGTATATTAAAAAGTTTTTTTAAAATTTATTTTATACTTTTTAGTCTTGTCTGTATAAAATTTTGCAATAGATACTAAAATAATTAAACTTGCAGTGGAAAGGGAACAGAAGACTATGCAAGCAAAATGTTTTCTCATATTTAGTATATGCCCACATATGTACATACATACATATAGCAGCAATTAATTCTATTTAAAGAAATGGCGTGTCGTCCATTTCCGCTGTAGCGTATGTAGTGCATATTTTTAACTTCTTCTGGAGAGGCGACATCTATCTCTAGAGTTTTTCTAATTGTATGTCTTTGATATGATGCCTACGACGAGGTTGATATCTAGACTAGGTTTGCCATAAATACATTTGCTATATTTATAGTATGGTGGTCTGGACATACAACATCATTGCAAGTTGATAAAAGCGTTGTAAAATTTAAGCTACCAATACGTAAATTAAGGTCACAATTAACTCAACGTCGCGATTAATTAAAATGCAGGTCTTAACGCGAAACTTTAGGCTAACATCTATCTGCATATATATATACATATGCATATATGTACATACATGGATACACATATGTACATATAAGTGAAGAATAGCTAAAATAAAGTGCAAATACGCATAGAGCAGCGCGAGACCAAAAAAACGTGTTGAGCGCATAAAAATTTACAATAACAAGGTGAAATTAATGAGTGGCACAAATTAGGTGATTTGAGAAAAATACGTCAAAACAGATTTTTACTTACAAAAATTCAAAAGAATAAAAAAAATTAAATAAATCAATAAAAATCAGTCTAAATTAGACAAAAATGCGATCACCCTACTACTGGCGACTTGACGGGATAAAATTAAATAGGAAAGCAACAAAACGGTAAGTAAAACTAAATGAATGTGCCTAGAGAAAATCTGTTCTACATATATGTATGTACCCTGACATGTATGTACATATGCTTAAAAACTGAACCAAAATAAAATATAAAATACAACTGGAACTATGCTCCCGGCGCTGCTGTTGATCGGCGGTGTATGTGGAGCGATAGTCTCCACTGCTCTCTCCCACACTGCTGCCGCCGATGTTGTGGTCTTCTCCACTGTTATGCTCCTCTCCACTGTTATGCTCCTCCTCTGCTTGATGGAATCCTCATATATGTCGAGTGGCCGTTGACCTACTCCGGCCGAGATATTTCAATCAGCTTTGATGTGGGCCACCTTGTCGAGTCGCCGGGTGACAGTTAAAGTGGTTTCGTATCTTGCAGGAACGTATGCACATATATGCCCGAGTACGTTTGTATATATGTATGTGGCCGCTTGTGCTGATGCCCGGCCCTTGTTGGTATGCATTACTTGCCGCTGCGGGTTGTTGTGGGCCGTAGGTGGTAGCATCCACGCATGTATGAGCGTATGTATGTAAATTTCTTTGGCTGCAACTCCAGGGTTTTTTTCTGGATGCCTGTGCTGATTTAGCGGGTTTAAACTACCGTGCCGTTGTCAAACAAGGGAGGTCCTTTCGCTGTGTTAGCAGGCGATCTGAAATCAATAAAAACTTCCATTTAGCCTTCTTTGGTATATTTAAAATTGTAGTCTCGAATACACTTTTGCTACATTTGATTCTCACATAGCTGGGGGACTACTACTACCATAAGCACTTTAAAATTACACTTCACTTTCACTGTAAAGCACCACCGTATCTTTCGTTTTAAGAACCGCTTGTCTCAGATTTGGTTCTTTTACACCTTTCCACGTCAAGTGACTGATTCCGTATTATTTATGTATGTATATATTTACCTATCTATGTAAAAAAGGGAACACATAAAAAATACGATTTAAGTCGAACATTCACACATACACACACACACTCAAGACTGCTTCACCGAACCATAAGTCTAGCGAACTTTCTCACTTTAACGTACCCTGTGGGGAAAATCTCTAGTTTTGAACTGGTGCGCGTCTAGTACATTCAGAACCACTACTAGTTCGGGATAAATGTATTTTGCATGCAAACAACTGGCGAATTTAACACGGCGATGTCATGGGAATTGGAAATTGTCCCCCTCTGCCTTACCTTTTGTATAGTTCAGAACCAGTCCTAAATTCGACATATAGAATCTAGTTCGCTTTGCACCCCATTTTCTATAGTTTCGAACCAGTTGTAAACGAAAAAAGTAACAAGATGTTTTCTTTTGGGTTACCATGGTAGCAATTTTGAATTATTTGCAGAGAAAGGTATTTTTAATCTGAAATTAAATTTGTTTGAATGAATGTAAATTAAATTGTGCATTTGAAAACACGTTTACATACCTTTGGCTGTAGCTGAATTTGCAGAGGTGCTGACTGTTATTGGTTATATTCCTGAATGTCCCAAAATATTAAGCTGTTAACACAAATATTAGTTTTGTATTACCAAACTATGAAAAAACATCTGCGACGTGCTGACTGAAAGCGTATTTGAATGAAAAACCCGCCAAGCAAAAAAAAGTCGATTTAAAGTAAACAAGCCCCCCGCTGCATCCCTTTTTCAGTAGTTTCGAACAAGTTTAAAATTCGACAGATGAGATCTAGTTCGTTCTGCATCCCTTTTTCTATAGTTTTGAACCAGTTCTAAATTCGTCTTTTTAGATATAGATTTCTAAAATTGTTTTTTAAAAATACCACATATCGCTGCTTTTGAACTGGTGGCGATCCAGTTACTATCGGACTGGTTCGTTTTTGGCGATAAAGATCTATTACGGAACTACAAATTTGGTTCACCAGTTCGGGGTTTCCCTACAGGGTAGTTACTTTCTTTTGGGCATCATGCATGTGGTTAACGTAGAGGTTTGATCAGCTTACAGACATGTACGTTTTATCGAGTTCGCACACACACACGCACACCATTTAACATAAAAGTATCTGGCAAGCAGCTGGCGCTACAGGTCGACTTGCCTGATGTTGAAATGATATCCTTCTTCTCCATGGGGAAACAGCACTGGATATTGGAGTGCATCATACGATCGATGTGTTTCCGATACTCTCTGCACATTAGCATTTCGCCGGTGGATGATGATGTCACGTCGATCGCATTCGGTGCCAACTATTACAGTTGCAACATCCCCTGGTACTGGAGCATTGAAGCGCCTTCCATGTTCACCAGCAGGATTTTTGTCTGCTCTAATAACAACACTATAGTCATCTGATGGCATTTGATCCAGAGCTCTTTTAAAAAGGCGAATCAAATTGTTTTGTTCATGGAACATTGCCTGCAAGCTTGAAAGGATCCCAGAACTAATTGCACAACGCTTTTCTACTTCCAGGTCACCATTTCCAGTGAAATAAATTTTAAGAAATTTTGCATCTTGTTGTGGCACTGGGAGCAATGAACCGATTTTGTGGTATATTTGGCCTTCAGATATAATTTTCGTGGCTCCAAACGAAGTGATTTGAAAGCGAGAGTTGTACTTGCGTATGTTTTTCAAAAAGTGGTTTGAAATAGGAGTTGTGCCTGAAAGGTAACTAAGTAGTGGTTCAGGTGTCTCAATTAACGATGGCAAAACTATTTACCATTTCCTGTGATTTTGAAAATTGTAATCTTTTTATCGGTAGTTTATTGAAAAAAATGTATTGCTTTCGATTTATTGTGATTGTGCTTTTGCTGTGCTGTGCACATGAAGTTTGGCAGCATGGTGTATGTCTAGATATGTATATACATATATAACCTGTATGTGTTTTAGCTGACTCGCCAGGAGTGAGTACTAGCCACAAAATTGGAGATACCATTTCCTTTTCCTAACGAATTTAACATGGCAGTGTCATTGGAATCTTCCGAGCACTACGCGTGGCATGACCGTTCGCTAGCGAGTTGCCGTACAATCAGAAATGTATGGAATCTTTAGCTTATGGTCGTATCTTGTCACCAGTAGAACTACAGGGTAGTGTATTTGTGCATGCATACATATAACATCTTCTATTACTGCTAATTTGATGCATCCCAGATAAGTTATAGTCAAATTTCTAATGCTTTGTGTTGCTTCCCTGTCGTTGTGCTTCCACAAATTACTTTTGAACTGTCTGATTGCATTCGAAATTTCACAGCAAAATGGCAGCCAAAGCATTTGCTTTTTCTGAATTGCTGTTGCTTTGCTTTCGATATCATAAATACCGAAGTCAGAGCACAGCAAAAGCAAATTAAATTCAAAAATTACAGCATTTATATAATGCATATAATAGTTAAAAACGCCAGAGTACTTGTTTTTAACAATATTTTGGTATATAAATAAAATATTTTTCAAAAAAAGTAATTGTTATTCATTTTAACATGAGTGTACACTTTATTGTACTCAGGAGCCAATAAATCATTTTATATATATTTATTACATTTTTGAATAGCAAAAATTAGATCATTTCCATTTGCAGTGTTTAAATAGTCAAAGAATTCTATACATTTCATTTTGAAATTAATTTTAATTTGAAGTTCATTTTCAAAAAATTTAATTAGAAGCCAGTTTCTCTCTTTGCGCCAGGAAGTAGAGCTGTCAAACTATCGATGGCACTATCGATAGTATCGGTGATTTTGGGTTTCGGTCTACTATCGATAGTTTTTAACGCTATGGATACTATCGAAAAATTACCACTCTTAGTTTTGAGCCATTTTCCAAGCGGTGACAATTTTGTGGCTAATAAATTTATTAAACGGGTAAGTATTTAGATAATAAAATAACATGTTTTCTATGTTTTGCGTGAAAATATGTCAATATTTTCCAGCCTTAAATTTGTCAAATATTTTTCGTGTTTGAAACATTGATTATTTTATGTTATATAAAAAAATGCATTTCAAATGATATGTATACATACATAATTACACAAGTTTAAAACTAAGTTTCTTGGTGAAATAATAAAAATTTGTTTTGAGTTTTTGAAAATAGTATTCGGCCCTATTATGGCTTTCGACTTTGACGTCGATGTCATTTTTTCAACAATAAATAGCCCTCGTAGGTCCAACTCCCGCTAGAGTATTTTTGAGGAAAGGTGTACTTTTTTTATGAAAAAATTAGATCGACCTCGACAATCATAATAGAGCCGATTATGTTCTTTGTAATTTTTTTTGAGAATTGATTACTGTACACTTATAGAAATAAAAGAAAATATGCTTAATATATACATAATAAAAAAGTTTCGATAGTATCAATAGTGCAGCTAAACTATCGAGTGGCCCCACTATCAATAGTTTGACAGCTCTACCAGGAAGCAAACTTTATACTCAAGATCCTCTCAGTTGCTTCGTTTGAGTGTGGTATTGAAAAAAAAAAAAAATACGTATTTGTTAAAACTGTGGAAAAGTACCTTTATTTAAGGACTTCATCTATATTTCCTCATGGCTTAGATACAATTTTTTCAACTACGCAAAATTAATTCGCTAAAAAGAGTATCTAACTCTATGTCTTGTATGCAAAACTCTTTTACAATGCCAATAAATTGAGAAAAAATAATTGTTAGTTATAGGCATAAGAAATTCGAATATTCAAATTTGTTATTATTAAAATGAAAATTATTTTCGAGATAACTAAAAACACCCGACAAAACAACGTCAGCCTTCTTCTTAAATAATTTAAGCTTAAGGAAATCCTAAAGTATTTTGTTTGAATTGAAAATTCAGTACAAATCAATACAAATTTTGAAAAATCAGGACGCTAATGTCCTGTCCATAGAAATGAATAATATCAGTACAAGAGTTGAAAAATCAGTACTGTACTGATAAAATCAGTACTGTACTGATAAAATCAGTACTGTACTGATAAAATCAGTACTGTACTGATAAAATCAGTACGTCTGGCAACCGTAACTTCAAGGCATGGAAATGCAAACAAACTTTATTCATCGGTCCAATGGCGACATCAGCATGATTTTCGTAGTCTCTGTCAAAATTGTATGTCGCCAACATTAAATATGTTCTTTCTCTTGAATGAGTCAATCGTGATAGATTAGTGCGAACCCGTTCGTTGCGTTGTTTGGGATTTTCAGAATCTCTGGAGGTTGAAGCTCTCACACAATTTTGCTGGAGGCGAGATTCCCTTTGTTCTAGTGTTTCAGCGTCTCTAGAGGTTGAAGCACTCACACGATTTTGCTGAAGGCGAGATTCCCGCTGGTTTTCCGTTTCCACATTTCTCGAGCTGTCTCTCTGTTTCGATTTTGTTGAAGTCGGACATTTCGTTGATCTTCCGTTTCCGCCGTTCTGTATTCATTCGACTTTTTTGTTTTGGGGGTTTATCTTACAATTGATGCTTTCTTTGGTGCCATTATTTTATTTTTTTGTGAATGTAACTAATAATACTCTGTATGTTGAACTGATCTCAGATGAAAAACAATTCACTATCGTTTGCGCAGTGTCTACACTTGCTATGAGCGAATGTATTAGCTATGCGACCTTATATTTATGTAACACAGGCAAACAATATAAATATGTTCTCTGAAGCAGGGATGTTGCGAATGTGGAATTTTAGACATCCGCGGATGCGAATGCGGATGCGGATATTTAATCGGTAACATCCGCGGATGCGGATGCGATTGCGGATATCAAGTATTTTTATACCCGTGCGCACTTGTACGCAAGGGTATTTTAACTTAGTTCACATACCGATTGTTTGTAACAGGTAAAACGAATCGAGACAAATAGACAAATGTATACTTAAATGATCAGAATGAAAAGAGTAACCGTCTGTGCACACGATAACTCGAGTAAAAATTGAAATATCTTAACGAAACTTGGTATGTGTACTTCTTTTGAGCGTGGAACGCCTACCTCCCATATAACGGTAGTTTTCAGAAATACGAAAACTGCGATATTTTAGTAACCACTGAAGCTTATTCACTCAAAAGTGATATGCACAATCATTTTTAGACGAAAAATAAGAATATTATAAATTTTTGGAAAATGGGCAAAGGCACGCCCCCTAATGATTACATGTGTATATCTTGGGAACCGCTCCACCAATTTCTGCCAAACTTGACACAGTTGTTGGCCTTCACAAAACATACCAAACGGCTGAAAATTAAAAAAATCGGATAATAACCACCCCCACATCCCACATAACGGTAATTTAGAGAAATACGAACGCTTCGATAAATCAGTAAATACTGAAGCTAATTTATTCAAAATTGATGTTTGCAATAATTCTTTAGCAAAAAGTACGCTTATAATAAAATGTTGGTAAATGGTAAATTTATACTAACAACAATCCCTTGAAAAGAAGTAACATTATTATGGAATTTTGGAAAATGGGCGTGATGCCGTCCACATATATCTATATAAGTTTATCTCATTATGTCTAACTGAATGTTCTATCGAAGATGTTTAAAATAGGGCTGAAACCACCCCTGCTTATCATGTAGCGGCAGTTTTCGGAAAGGTGAAAAAACTATATTGAATACTTACGCCGGGTATTTAATGTTCGGCTCCGTCCGAACTTAGACATTTTACTTGTTAAGAAATAATTTAGGTGAGTAAATTAGGTGATTTAGTTAAATAAACAATGGAAAGGTTAGTAATTTTTTATAGTGTTTTTTTTAGTACTTGAATTTAAAAATTGGAACATTGTATTCAATAAAAAGTTTTTAAAGGGTCGTAAATGAAACCTGCACCACTAAATAACTACTCGCTCGCTACGAAAAACATGAAAAACTTGAAATTTGACAAATTCTTTTCGATTGACGCTGCACCAGCCGAGAGGACTTTCAGTTATATTTATTTATTTTTTTTTTGTGGTGCAAAAGTTTAAGTGTTTGGAATTGCATCGGTCTGCAAATGTCGGATGTATCCTCCTGACTTTCATCTTCACAATCTAGATGTTTAAACACTGTTGTTTTCCAAAGAATTCTTCATTCATTCTTTTGGTTGTTTCTGAATGTGGAGAACCAGTAACGTCAACAGCGTTTTTCGATTATAGTATTTCGATTTAGTTTTTTCGATTTTCATTTTTGATCCTTTCTTCTGTGACTGGCCAGGTATATGTACGTTTTATCATTGCACTTGCACAATATTCCAGCTGCCGAAAATAACAGTTATTTTTGTACCAGTTAAATTTGGTCTAATATTTTTTATTCCGAAAGTTTTTTCTGGATAATAAACAAACAGCTTATCAAAATTAAACAAATTTTGTGGCATATGTAAGAGGACTAAAATAACTTTTAAACAGGAATAACGAATTAAGGCTGCCACCTCTATTTATACTTTTTTGTATAATTTAATACTAAATTCATATACCTGATCTATGGTAATTAATTAACATTTTTTATTGAACGATTTTTCAATAGGTGACTTTGCTCGTTTAGACTTTTCAGTTTTAAAGCTATTTAAGTCCTCTTTCATTTGATACCAAACTTGTTTAATTTGGATAAGCGGTTTGTTTATTGTCCGGAAAGGACTTTTAGTTGGGAATAAAAAATATTTGGCCAAGTTTAACTCGTAAAGAAAATAACTGTTATTTTCGGTTCCTTCAATATTCGCTTTCGCAAAAGGTCCGCATTGATTATTGCGAATGCGAAAGCGAATGCGAATGTTAAAATTAATGCGGAAGCTCCGCGGTTGCGAATGTGCATGCGAATATTCGCAACAACCCTGCTCTGAAGGTAACTTCCACTTAAAAACATTAAAAATCCTTACATTTTATCTATGCTAAAACGTGTGCAGAAGATATTCCCTCCAGGTACTTTCCCTGCAATAAAGTAGAAAAAAAATCGGTAGACTTTTGCAACCTCTTATTTATCTGAATTAGTGTATACAGAAAAGGTTCTTTGTATGCAGCTATTTTCTTCAAGAATGTTGTGGAAAAATCCCAAGATTTATGAAGCCATTGTTTAGGTAAATTTGGGAAACAAAATACACTCTTGTAAACAATATTTAACTACTTTCAACCGTAAAATAAAAACGAATGCTATAATTCTGTAGGTACTTTCCTCCCAAATAAATTGAAATTTTTAAACCCTTTATTTATGTGAACTCAGGTAACAGAGTGTTTTCTATGTAGGTATTCTATTCATGAATGTTGTGAAAAAATACCAAAATTTATATACCAAAATTTAGGAAAATTATGCAAGCCAAATCTCGTTTACGCATTGGGAAAAAATATTAAAATATTTTTTATTGCAAATTTTATTATATTTTTTAAGCCATACTTAATAACAAACAAATGTTATGCATTAATATTGAGCACTTTTTTGGTTTTTAACTATTAAACAAATTCCGTTTTTAGATTGCAACCTGGTGAAAATTTACACAACTCTGGCATTAACATACATACATATGATCACATATAGATTTAAAAATTTGGATTCGGCATTTTCTTTCTGGTAAGCTTTGACAGACTTTGAAGTTTATCGCACTCTAAATCTTTGGTATTTCTTAAAAATATTGTCCGATTTTATTTTCTTAAGTATGTGGACACTCGATACGATACGATAACACTAGTTTACACGAAAAAAATACCTCGATAAAAAAGTGCTTTCTAGCTTAATTTGAGGTCGCTGAAAACGAAAATGCCACTCATTTACTTTTCTCAAGAAGCGTTTTTGCGATTTTTGCAAAAAACCTGTTTTTGAGTCTTATTCCAGTTTTTAACCGAAATCTCCGAGGAAGTTAATGTTATGAAGCAGTGATATACATTCTTACAAAGGTACAGACCTCTTCTTTACAGCAATATGTCGTTATTGGTAATCTAGTGATTATTACTTCCACAGCAGCCGTTCAAAGTTAAAAAAAATGGTAATTTTTTGAGCTTTTTTGGAAATGAATGAGGTTTATTGACTTTTTTTCATAAGATAAAAATTTTTAATGCAGATATATATGATAACAATTTGATGACAATTGAAATATTGCTTCAATCGAAGAAGAAATGTAGAAGTTATGACGCATAATGTAAATACAAGCAATTCGAGGTTTTTAACATTTTCACACTTCAGGTCGAAAATATGATTTTTCTGTCAAACCACTTCGTTTGTGTTCCATTTTGTCTTCTCGAAGTTGCATCCAACAATAGTCGCCCATCCCAGAAACCTTCATACCGCTTTTCGATAGTTGCAATGTCCTGATGAAATCTTTCGCCTTGTTTGCCGCTCTCAGCTCCCAAATTCGGTGGAAAAAAGTCCAAATGACTATTGAGCAGGTGCATTTTCAGAGGCATTTGAGCACCTGTAATAAATAAAATATTTTGTAAATTATTAAATAGTTTTTTCTTAAAATAATCATTTTAATCCATGAAAGGTATAACCGTTGAAGATATTTAGGTATAAGTCAGAAAAAGAAAATTGCATGGATTTTCACAAACTTACATTTAACCTAAAAATACTTCACACTCACCAATGGCATTGAAGTTTTTCATCAAATTGTCAATCAATTTACGGTCGTTTTTGCTTCTGTTGTTCCCCAAAAAAACCGTGAACAACTTGTTCAAAGGCAGTCCAAGCTTTTACTTCAGATTTGTTCAAGCATCGTTCAAATTTTGCATCATCAAACAATTTTCTGATTTGTGGCCCGACAAATATATCTGCTTTGATTTTTTCTGTCGACAGTTTAGGAAACACCGTCTTCAAATATTTCAAGGTTTTATTTTCTGGATTTTTCGCTAAAGCTTTGACAAAACTTTTCATTAGCCCGAGTTTTAAGTGCAATGGTGGAATGGTGGTGATGAGTGATTGCACATTTTGGGCTTTTTCCTTAAAGCAAAAACGTCATTCTAAAATACGAGAGAACACAAAAGGAACAACTGTCCAACAAAAGTACGAAACGAAATCCGATGCCGTTTATCAACTACCTAACGGGGCAGGAAAATATAGCGGAAGTTCAATGTCGCTCAAGCAGTAACGCATTTTACCGACTGGAGATATTTCTGTTCCCCTGTACAACGTTTACTTTGATTCAGCATATAAATTAACACAAAATAGACTTTTTTGTGTTTTTTACCATTTTGGTAATATTCCGTAGATATGGATTCAACCCCAGCCCTGCTTCATAATTTATTTCTGTGTAGGTGTAAAAAGGGAAATTTGAATGTCAGAAGCTGAATATGCATCATTTACAAAATACGTTATAACTTCAACATTTTTCGTCCGATTTAGACTATCTTTAGCTTGACTGGTTTGTTATAAAATTATTTTGAACTAAAAATTTCATGTATCGGAAAAAATTTTTTAATCAATAGTAAAACGTCGATTTCAATAATTGCCAAAAAAGCTCAAAAAATTACCTTTTTTTAACTATGAACGGCTGCTGTGGAAGTAATAATCACTAGATTACTAATGACACATTTCTGTAAAGAGGAGGTCTGTACCTTTCTAAAAATGTATATAATTGCTTCATAACATCAACTTCCTCGGAGATTTCGGTGAAAAACTGAAATAAGACACGAAAAACACGTTTTCTACGGAAATCGCGGGAGCGCTTCTTGAGAAAAATAAATGGGTGTCATTTTCGTTTTCAGCGACCCCAAATTGTGCTAGAAAGTACTTTTTTTTATCGAGGTACTCGTTTGAAACTGAAAATTTAAAAACTAGTGTAATTGGTATTGACTGAAACATTTCCCAATAGCTCCCGTTTGATACGTATCCGGCGAAATATTTTTTAATCCACACATTTATGTCATTTAAGCTTTTTTGAAAAAGGTGGCAACTCTACTCAAAAATATGTAAATCTTTCTCCAATATCTTCTACACATATTGTAATATTTGATGTGAATTGTATTAGATAATCATTATTTTAAATTTTTGGCCAGGTGGCAACACTTATTAAAATATTTTTTTATTTAAATTTTCTTAAATATCTTTCTCAAATACCTTATTTGATATCTATACCGTAATAATTTACTTGTATATCTAAATACATTTTATTTTTCTGACAGGTGGCAACTCTTTCAAAAATAGCCAAACTTCACAGGAACACTATCAGGGTTTCTATGAAGCTATCCTGGAAATTTTAACAAAATCGGATGAGTGGTTTCGGAGTCTATAAGCTACATAGATACATACATACATCCTCTATTATATATATACATTTTTGACCTGGTGGCAACACTTATTAAAATATATTTGGTGTAAATTTTCTTAAATATCTTTCTCAAATACCTTCCATTTGATATCTATACCGTAATACTTTACTTGCACTCGGGACACTCTCCGGGTTTCTATGAAGCTATCCTGGAAATTTTAACAAAATCGGTTGAGTGGTTGAGTGGTTTCGGAGTCTATAAGCTGCATAGATACATACATACATCCTCTTTTATATATATATTATTTTTCAATTTTTGACCAGGTGGGAACACTAATTAAAATATTTTGTGATATTGTTTATTTATATTTGGCCGTTAATTGAAGATTATGTTGATTTTTATTTTTGAGCTCAAGGCCGGGTTGAAATAAAACAATCTGGTTTTGTTGTTTTTAAATCGTCTATATTTCGACTTCAGTCTGAAGCCATCATTAGGATTATCTTAATTACAAAAATTGCATAAAATACTATCAACATACTATATATAAGACAACTTACACATTCGGTTGCGCCTGGTAGACTAATGTGTGTAAAAAACAAAAGATTTAACAAACTAAACAACGAGACGAAATGGACATAAAAATATAAATAAAGGAAAGAACAGTAATTGTAAACAAAATATCATACAAACAACATTGCATTGGACGGCACACAGTACGACATAAATATGTATGCAAATCATCCAGCATTGTAATGTTATCATAGACGAAGTTCGGACACGGAACGAATAATAGACACCAATATTACGCTTATTTATTGTGCCTTAATATTATGTTGCGGTAGACATGTGCACAGTTTTCAGTGTCTGATTTGAAATTCATCTTTTTATCATCAGGGGTGTTCACAATGTGGAGCATTTCTAATATAAAGCGTTTGTGGTAATTTTTCTCTTCTTCTAAGACACTCACATTATCAAAATCGGGGTAATGTCCCGTGTCTTTACAGTGGGATGACAAGGCCGTCTTGTTGTCCGAGTAAGTATTCCTTAATTTTACGTTCGATTTGTGAGCGGAAATCCTTGTCTTAAGTTTTGATTTGGTTTTCCCCACATATACTTGCTTGCATACGTGGGACCCGTCGCCATTACATGGAATACCACATCAGATTTCTCATGCTTGGGAGTTTTGTCTTTCGTGTTGCTAAATATAATTCTCAGAGTATTGTCGTATGTAAACGCTAATTGGACGTTCTCTTTATCATACAGATTGGAAAATTTGATTCTCTCTGATAACCCTGGGTCATAAGTTATAATAATAATAATATTAATAATCGATTGGCGCTTACACATCTGTTAGTGTTTGGCCGAGCTTCTCCTCCGATTTGTGGCGTGCGCCTTGATGTTGTCACACAGATCGGATGGACCTACGGTTTTACGCCGACTCCGAACGGCGATTGAAATACACTCGGAGGTTTGCCATTGCCTGCCGAGGGACGACCGCTGTTAAGAAAAACCTTTTTTATACATTTTTTGCGATTTTGCTTTGACCAGGGCTTGAACCCAGGCGTTGCGGAGTGGAAGCGCGCATTGCTTACGACCACACCACAGCGGCCGACGGAAATAAGTTGCTGTTTTGTAAATTTTCTTATTTGAATCATCATTTTTCTTTTCTTCGTTCGGACGAACATAGTAGTTGCGAACAAGCTTTTTAATTTATTTCCCCGGAAAATCATTGTCCTCCAGAGTTTTTTTAATAGTGCACATATTTTTCTTATGATATATTCTGTCGCTGATAGAGAGAACTCGTCTCATGAAATTGTTGGTAGTGTTTACAATTATTCTTCTTTCCTGCTTAGAATTGAAATTTACAAGTCTGCCCGAAGCCGTAGGTTTTTTGTACCAGTCTATAGTAATTTCTCTATATCTCCTTATCACTAGGGTGTCCAGAAAAGGTAGTTTTCCTTCTTTTTATATTTCTTTTGTGAATTTTATTGATTTGCTGAAACCGTTTAATATTGTAAGCATGTCGTTTGTGTCCTCGGTTTTAACTATGGCGAATAAATCGTCAACGTACTTAGTAAGAAGTCGTGGCTTATTGACCGACTCCTGTTCGAATTTTTTGAGTAACTCTTCCATTATGATGTCGAAATATACACGATTTAAAAACAACAAAAACAGATTGATTTATTTCAACCCGGCCATGGGCTCAAAAAAAATCAACATACTATTTTTTTATGTAAATTTTCTTAAATATCTTTCTCAAATACCTTATTTGATATCTATACCATAACACATTACTTGCATATTTAAATACATTTTATTTTTCTGGCAGGTGGCAACTCTTTCAAAAATAGCCAAACTTCACAGGAACACTCTCCGGGTTTCTATGAAGCCATCCTGGAAATTTCAACAAAATCGGCTGAGTGGTTTCGGAGTCTATAAGCTACATAGATACATACATACATCCTCTTTTATATGTATAGATGAAAATCAATATTTCATTTTGAAATTCCTTTATGAACCACTTGCACTGGTTTTGGATTTTGTTGCACATATACTTATATAAATTATATCTCAATTTATTCCTATTTTAAATTGAAAACTTTTTATTCAATAATAGTCGTTACATAGATAAACCGGTAATACATATAACCGAGAACTTCAATATAAGCGCAGTCAGTGCTTATAAGCGGCATTTTCATACAAGCACTTCCCGCTTATAAGCACCGAATCTTGTGCATTTTCGATGGTGCATATATTTATCCAAGAAATACTGTATACTATATGTACATTCTTTCTGCAATGGAATAGCATTGCGTTGAACTTTTGAGTAGTTTAATTCTCACCTTAATAGAGAACAGCAAGTAGTAGTCAGCTAATGTAGTGACATACAGAAGAAGGAAAATACGTATTCATTGTCTTTTATACCTGCATTAACATAACATAAGAATATGTATGTGGGTTCAAGCAATCCAATCTTAAATAAACTGGAAACAATGTGTAGGTTTTTAATAATTAGCAATTTAGTTCGGAAAACATTTGAGCTTCACAACTTAGCTTATAAGTGGCTTAAGTATAATTTTAGAAATTAGTTTATAATTGTTTTATTTCACAGAGTAGTGCGATTTCGCGACATAGTTCATACGTAGTTTGATTTAAACTGATTTAATTAACATTGTTAATATTTTACAAAGTAGTGCAATTAAGTCTAAATAGATAGCTTTATTTCACAACAGATTGCGGCGCGTTCTAACTCTGGCGACTCCTCGTTTCAACTGAACTGTCCTTCGTTTCATTTTCTTTTTCTTACGCTCTGTCATGTCAGGGTTGCATTGGCTCTGTTCTGTCAGGGTTGCATGATATCGTACGTTATTTAGTACGTCCTTCCCGAACGGGTCGCTCTTTCCTGTACCGATCCCACATTCGGCCGTCCTGATGAGTCATTCGCCCCGAATGAATTACGCCACCTTTTCAAGTACTCCGAAACTGTGGTAGTTTCTCGTGGTCCCTCATGATCCCCAACTTTCCTAACCTCATACCTACCATGTTAAAGCGTGGCAGTCACTTTATAAGGTCCTAAGAACTTAGGTTTCAATTTTAAACCAGGCCCGAATTGTGTTCTCTTTACTGCAACTAAATCGTTTATATTGTATTTCGTTTCAGGTTTTCTTTGCGCACTAAAATTTTTGCAATTTTCTTGCTGAATTTTTTGGATGTTACTTTGTTCTTTTCGCAAAACATCTCGCTCCTTATCCATTTCTTCTACAACAGCTTCTCTTACTAACTCTCCTAGCTCTAAGTCATCAGCAATACGCATATTTAGCCCAGTTAATATTTTGAATGGGGAGAATGTTGTGCTCCTAGGGGGGGTATAGTTAATTATTTGTTGAACACGACCTACATATCTGTACCACTGCGAAGAGTTTTCTTGACATAACTTCGCGAGCATAGGAACAACAACCTTGTGGATTCGCTCCACTTGTCCATTACCTCTCGGTACGCCTGTTGCTATGACTAAATGCTGAATACCATTTGACCTGCAATACCCCTCAAATGCTTCTGATGTAAATGCTGTTCCCCTGTCGGAAACTATTCTTCTCGGATTACCAAACACCGTTGATAGCCTTTCTAAACAGTCAATAACTGACACACGGTCGGTAGACCTTACTGGGTACAACCAAACAAATTTCGAAAAACCATTAACAATGACTAGTATATGCTTATATCTCTTGGAGGTCAACTCCATAGGGCCTACATGGTCAATATGAAAAGTTGACAGCGGTGTGTTTTCTATGTAATGTAAGAAAACCTTCCTTTTTCCCTGCTTTGCTTTCAGTGATAATGCACTCTACGCAATTTCTAACAACTTTATCTACCTTACACCGTAACTGAGGAATGTAAAATTCTTTCTCCAGACAATCTTTGGTTTTCTTTGTACCGTAATGTCCCTTTCTGTGTGCTATTCTAATAATCTCTTCTTCCATAGCAGCCGGCACTACTAAAAGCTCTACTACTGGGTCTTTGTACAACAGGTCATATTTTACGAAAAAATCTAAATACTCTTCCCTCTCTAGCACTTTGCGAATAGCCTTTATCCATTCGTCGTTCATCTGAGCTTCTTTCAACTGGTGTTTAATGGAGTCTTCCATCATCAAGCAGGACATTCGACTCAAAGCATCGACGTGCTTCATTTTTGTTCCGGATCGGTGTTCGATAGTGTACTCAAAATCTTGAAGGAAAATGTCCCACCTCGAAACCCTCAATGGAACTTCGCTTTTTTCATTGTTTGAGTAAAAGCGTTACAGTCAGTTATAATTTTAAAATTTAACCCCATTAAATAAATACGCCATTTCTTCAGCGCCTCTATAATAGCAAGAACTTCGAGCTCGTACGAGTGGTACTTTTCTTCCTGCTGTGTAGTTCGGCGACTCATGTACTGTACTGGATGGTACTGCTGATCCGTTGAGTCTTTTTGCATTAATACCGCGCCGTATCCGTACATGCACGCATCCGTATGTACTTCCGTTTCCGCGCGCGGATCATACAATCTAAGCACTGGTGCACTTATTAAAGACGATTTCAGCTGCTCAACTGCTAAGGGTTGCTCATCGCCCATCTTAAACCTAACATTCTTCCGCAATAAATCTGTAAGAGCCCTAGCCTTCGCTGCGTAATCGGCCACGAATCGTCGGAAATATGAGGTTAACCCCAAGAAACGCTGAACCGCCTTCACACTACGTGGCACTGGGAAATTTTTAACCACCCGTATTTTTTCCTCTGACACCTTCCTGAAACGACACCTTCTTCTTTAAAAACTGACACTTATCCCACCTTATTCGTAAACCATAATCCGAAGCACGCCCCAACACAGTTCTCAGCTTCTGAATACTGGTTTCCTCATCTTTCGCAGGTACGATAATATCGTCCATGTATACAACAATGGTACCATTTTGTATTAAATCTCTAAAAACCGAGCTAACAAACCTGCAAAAGACTGCAGGAGAGTTTGAAATACCGAAAGGAACATACAAAAATTCAAACTGACCATGGTGTGTGACAAATGATGTGTACTTTCGGGAATCTGCAGCCATTGGCACATGGAAGAATCCATTTGCCAAATCTTATGTTGTAAAAATCTTCGAACTCTGCAACCGCTCCAGCACATCATCAATCAGCACCATAGGAAAATTATCCTTGACTATCTTTTGGTTTAACTTACGGTAATCCCAGCACATCCTTTTGCTACCATCTTTCTTCGGAACTAATACCACAGGTGAGGCATACTCCGAAGTGCTATGCTGTACGATTCCTTCTACTAACCATTGACTTACTTGCTTTTCAATAAAACAATGATCTACATGTGACACCCGTCTAGGAGTAGTGTAAACAGGTACGTCATCTGTAAGAACAATCTTCATAACAACTGGACTTTCTACTTTCTTAACTGGTGAATATTCGTTAACCATTGACGACAAAACCCTTGCTTCTTCTGCATTCAGATGATTTAACTGCGTTACCACCTCATTTCCCTTAGCCTCTTCTATTGACGTACAGATACTTTTGAACACAGTGAACAACTCACTTTCTTTTTGCACGGGCTTAGGCTTAGCAGATCTTATAACGAAGATTGCCTCACCTTCCCTAACCAACATGTTGACGTTCTTCAACACGCTGTTGCCTATGATTGCAGCATACCGCAAATCAGCTTCTCTGACAACATGAAAGCAAATCTTAAGTTTAACATCGTCTATGTCCATATCTATCTCGAAACTTCTTATTGTAATAATAGCACTTTCCTTCAATCCTACCAAACGCCGTTTATCATTACTTAGTTCGATGTCCTGATCAAGCATCATCAAAGTGTCATATCGCATAATGCAAAGATCTCTTCCTGTGTCAATTAATGCGGAAAAGCTAAAACCGTTTCGATGAATGTCCTTAAATATTAGTCCGCATACGTCGCGTAACATATTTACACTCCGCTCAGTCTTATCAACATTTTGCGATGCAACTGCCCCGGTGCATTCAAAAGATCTATGCCCGACCTTACTACACTTATAGCAACTGTACAGTTTTCCTTGACAGTTTTTTGCAAAATGCGACCCTTCACCACACTTAAAGCATTTTTTATTTTCGCCCACATTCGCATTTAATTTTGCGTCTGTACGTTTAACTTCAGGCTGTGTTTGGGCAAGTCTAGCCGGAAGCTGTTGTGTCGACCGAATCTTTTCGTAAATCTTTATCTGACATTTCAGTTCGTTTATAGTTCTCGCTTGATATAAAACGGTTTTATTGGTTTTGGCATCTGGTATACCATTGACAAAGTATTCCACTATGCTTTCATCATCGATACTTATAGGCTTACCAATCTCAATTAGGCAGTATAAATATTCAAGGAATGATTCGGTTGCTTTTTTATGACGATTTCTTAAAATGTTGTGTATTTCGGCTGAACAAAGCCTCGCACCGAATTCATCAATCCTTTTTCAAAGACGGCCAATCTCGTATGCCACTAACACCCCTAATGTACAACTTTGCCCTTAAGCAATTGCTTGGCATATATGAACATCTGTAAATTGTTCCACCCAACCGCAGCCGCATTATCTTCGTCCTCAATTACCCACTGATTAACGTCAAGTGAGTCTGCACCAGTAAACGACGATACGCTATCCTCAATATCTCTCAAGGTAAAGTGTGAAACATTTCTATCACGTGAACCCATCGCGCCCACATCTTCATACCGGCTGACATTTGATTCACCGTCACTGAATTCATCATCGGTCAAATCGAAATGTTGGATCAAGCGCGCCTGTAAGTCTGGTTTGTTTCCGTCCGTTGTCAGTCCTAACTCTCTCAACTTTTCCCTTAACACCGCCACGGTCATAGCTTTTATGGTTTGAATATCCATTTTAAAATATTTTATATGTATTAAACCGACCGATCAACACTAAACCTATTCTATTAAATAACGATCTCAATTTTAGTTATTATTGAATTAGAAAATTTGAACACAAAAATTTGAATTATTTTCAAATAGTACAATACATTCACAAAACTTTTGCTGTGCCAATATATCTTGCCAACACTGTTGCTTTCTAATAAGCAAACATGTACACAAAAGCGAACTATACTTTTCTCTACACTTCTGCGTTCTACGAAAATTCAATCATAATAAATATAATTTGCATTTACTTTAGATCTTCTTTACATATAAACGATGCGTTCTCTTTCTTTCTTACTTATTCATGTAGTTTAAGTATAAATACACATTTTCTGTCTCAACGATCGTTCTACAATATTGTATACATACTTACAATACCAATAGCTAAATAGTATTCTGCTTCTCGGATCTGCTCTAACAATCGCCGCTGCTTTATGCTTTCTTACTCCGCTTTTTCTGCGGTTGGTGTTATGCAGAAATTTTGTTTGGCAAACTGCGTGCAATTGTTGTTGCACCAAACTCGGAGAGAGCGAGTTTGGCGACTCTCACAGCAAACTAATTTTGTTTGGTCAAACTGCAGCAAATTCGGAATTGCCATATACAAAACTTTAAATTGTGCGCGTTATGTACCTCTGAAATCCTCATTTCGTGTTGGCAATATCCATGAAAACCATAATGAACGTGCAACCCTGTGCCAAACTTGACATAACCACGTCCGAGCAAACTAAGCAGCCGCCATTTAATTTGGCAAACAAAAGTTTGCCTGCATAACACCGACCTAAGTTTTCTCTGCAACTTCGTAGCTTGCTCACCACTTTTGCTCCTTTGTCTAATCAGAATTTCTTCGGTTTTATGCTACCTCCTAGTCTGCTTGCAACATTTTCGATATCATATCGTTCGTTTTACTGTGACTGCTTCACTTCACCTACTGCTATGCTACTCTAGCAAGTGGTTTTTCTGCTATCCGATTTTTCTATGTTCTCTCTGCTACTTCGTAACCTGGTCACAAATACTGCTGCGTCGTCAAGTTCGTGTTTTTTCGGTTTAGCACCATCGAATCGTCTTACATTCGCGTGCTGCGCTGCTCTGCCAGTTAGTTGTTTCTATACTATTAGATGCATACGCAGCACAGTGTGAGATTTCCTCAATCTGAGTGGTCTTAATATAATAATTTGAAAAGTAATGAATACAATGTAACAAAACTTTGTACACTAGCTTTTTATGTAATACAGATTATCTATATTAAAAATTACCCATACTGTGTAATAAACAAGCCCCCTTCCGAGATATAAATATATATATGTTTATATTTTTTCAAAATTATATTTAGTTTAATTAAGTATCGAGTTTCAAAACGGTAAAATTCATTTAATAAATTTTTTTTTATCAAATTCTTTATTAATGCAAAAGTAAATAGTTTTAGAACAAAAAGTAACTAGGTAAGAGCTAAATTTCTGAAAGTCATTTTAAATATAGTAATAAAATTTACAAATATTCTTAGGAATCTGAATCAATCACGTACTCTTCAGGCACTTTTAACAGTGACAATATGTCGGCTGTCAGAATCCCTTTTTTAGTTTTTGGATGTTTTCTTAAATTGCAAATGTATGGTTCTGAAGATATAAGAAGCCTTTTTAACAAATCTTGATTAGTGTCAATACGAGATGTTTTGCGAGTAAACTGTAGTCGGTAACGGCGAACATCTTTGTTCCTTGCCTCTTGAGCCTCTTCTGACATCTGTCCTATTGGTAAAATGCAGTGATTAATTTTCCATGGTAAAGCACCTTGTGGACTGTTACTGGCATATAGTACCAAGAATATTCATATAAGAAAAGCTGCCTTGTAATCGCTGCATACTCTTCGAAAGCATTGGCATTAATACATAACCACATGCCATTAATTCCAATAAAACATGGAAACGTTTTATTAGTGTTAAATTACTTTCAGTGATTTGTACAGATTTTTCTGCATTCCTAAAAAAAGATCTTACGGTGTTGCCATCGTTGGTGTTACCGGTACTTTGCTTAGGCATGTCTATGAGTAATCCCATCTCTTGTTGAAACTTTCTTTGAATACATTTTTTTCTTTCTGCCACTTTTTCTTTATGTTCTGCTGATCTGATTTGCCATGTTTTCACTTCAAGTCTATATGATATATGTAATTAGCACTCCATGAATCTAATCCAAGAATGTAGCGGTGATAAACCAAACTCGAGCATATTTGTGTCTATCGTTTTGGTAACTAAAGATCTTGGATTGTTCATATCCTTAGGCTTTGCACCACATACATAACACGTATGAGTAGAGTTATAGCTGGATAAGGCATTACATACCTTGCCATCAACCATACACAAAATTAACGATGACTTTATCGAAATCTTGACTTCGTTTATAATAACTTCTGTAGGGCACAAATCGTTTATTTGGCTCTTTATTTCTTCTACTTCTTTAATAATAAAGTCTGCAGTTTCTTTTGTAAATGTAAATTTAATAGGACGACAATATCTCGTGGAAGACGGCGCAGGATTTTGGAATATAACAATTCGTTTCCCTCTTGCATTAAAGTGATATATTTGCATTGGCACCATTGACACACTAAACAAGTTTTCATCGCTTGTAAAATCTTTTGATCTTGCTTGCTTGTACCGATTTTGTGTCGCTCCATCACAACCCCATTTGAATATAGCAAACATATGACAAGAGTTAACGGAGTCTGATTTTAAAACGTCTTCAAGTGCCAGACAAAGCCTTTTTAATGTGTGATCAATTAACGACTGTAAACGAACTTCAGCGAATGATTCAATGATGGTTATGTTTTCTGGATAACATAACTTCTTTCCGGCTTATACCATTTCATATGAAGGATATATGTTCGAGCTACCCTGTTCGCCATACTCTCTTATTACATTGTACCTCTCAGTTGATAAATCAGCATCTATAATCAGCGCAAGGGCTTCATCTGGAGGGTACCGTTTCGGAACAGCACTTTTAATTCTACATTTCTTCATAACAGTACCTCTTTCTGGAGAGGCGTTAAATAGTTCTTTTACAATTCGGGCAGAGTCTCGTTTACCCCAGATCGGATTTTCATTTCCGCTGTCATAAAGAGCTGTTCATTACATGCATTTCTTCCTAGCTCTATTGCTTTTCTAGCTTTTGTCCGTGAAGAACAATCATTGAAATCTTTAGTTGGCCTACCAGCAGTTCCTTTGTCCCTCGATTTTATTATTATTGACGGTATGCATATTTTTGTCTTTAGCCATTCACTATTATTGTCTAAAAATCGTTTTTTTACCCTATATGCTTTAACCTACCTGTCTTTAAAATTTTGACTTAAACGCTTACAAAACACGCCAAGTTTTTCGTCATCATTTTATGTGTGTGAGCCACTGCTTATGTTACTCTTTATATGTTCAATAATAGAAGCACAGCGATCTTTTTCAACAGTATTTAGCAAAATATCGAATAATTGATAGTTGATTATTTCACAGGACATTTTAAATTTTTAATCAGAAATATCGGAGATGTGAACCGCTGCAGGCTCCTTTTATTGAAACTCGTACACAACACTCTCACGCCTCTTTCGATGTAAACTGCAGACCCGTACTCGCCCGTGTTTGGAAAATACAGCCTACGAAAGATCATAATTTTTCCAAAAACAATTACACAAATGTGATCACGAAAATAGTCGGAAGAAGACTTTACCTTTACTTTTTGCAAATCAAGCAAAACCAAGATTTATTTATATAACCACACTATTTCATACACAAATCAAAAATTACCAAAAACTCTTTGCATTGCCTTGCAAACAGCTTTAAAAACTCATAAAATTTTTTGTATTAAAAAAATAAAATTTTATATTAAAGTTTGACATTCGTAGGTCCATTACACAAAATATACGTGCACTTTTGTAATTTTAAGTAGATTTTACTACTACCTGGGTGTCCTAATATTATAATACGTAACTACATTTTTTTTTAATAGAGATGATTTTTGGAAATAAGGCCAGTCAGATCGAGTATTTCTCACACTGTGCGCAGGTTGCACACTACACTTGTTGATTTTTCTAGCTTATTTTTCGGTTTGCTTCTGTTACGTATTCGGCTTTCAACAGTTTCGCGGATTTCAAATTACTTAACTTAACTACCACTGCGTCGCTTCGCAGTAGTTTTGCTGCTAACCTTTTTCACGCAATACTCGTTCAGTGTATTTCCCCTTTTCAATTTTAAAATTATAACGAATTTTCTAGAGTCTCAAAAGGACGCCGCGCCCATATTGAAATTTCGGAATTTGTAATGAAATTTCACAATTTCTAACCACAACTGTTTTTGCGCACTCACGATGGCTTTTGCCACACACAACATTAGGAAATTTTTGTTCAAATTTGCACACGCAACTTTAAAATATGCTTCTGGATTTATAGTTTTATCACCCACTTATCCCCGTTGAACTTCCAATTATGTGGGTTCAAGCAATCCAATCTTAAATAAACTGGAAACGATGTGTAGGTTTTTAATAATTAGCAATTTAATTCGGAAAACATTTGAGTTTCACAACTTAGCTTATAAGTAGCTTAAGTATAATTTTGGAAATTAGTTTATAATTGTTTTATTTCACAGAGTAGTGCCATTTCGCGACATAGTTCATACGTAGTTTAATTAAAACTGATTTAATTAACATTGTTAATATTTTACAAAGTAGTGCAATTAAGTTTAAATAGATAGCTTTATTTCACAACAGATTGCGGCGCGTTTTAACTCTGGCGACTCCTCGTTTCAACTGAACTGTCCTTCGTTTCATTTTCTTTTTCTTACGCTCTGTCATGTCAGGGTTGCATTGGCTCTGTTCTGTCAGGGTTGCATGATATCGTTCGTTATTTAGTACGTCCTTCCCGAACGGGTCGCTCTTTCCTGTACCGATCCCACATGTATATAAATAGTATTAACATAATATGCGAGTGTACATAAGTACCTTGCAGCAAATCAAACTGGTTCAGAAGTTGCGCTGAGCTAGCCTGAAAAGGGACGGTACAGGTTATTCATCTATCCCAACTCAATGCTTTCAACTGTCTTTTTTTAACTTGGCGATGTCCTACGAAGTGACAATTGTCGCCCTCTGCAGAACGTTTTAACTTGTTCTGAGCTGACTCTGGCTGAGATGGTTCTGATACAGTTCATATAACAACTAGGGTTCGAAATTTCAGACTTTGGTATCGATACTGAGTACTCATTCTGGCATCGAGCTCATGGTATCGATACTCTAAAAGTATCAGGGAAAAAGTATCGATACTACTCAGTATCGGGCTCTTTAAAATACGTTTCTTGGGATACTAAAATTATTTTGTTCTTCAATCGTATATCTAGTTATTTCCTGAAATTAAAACAATAGACATTTAAAATATTTGATTTTTATTTCATTGCAGAACTTACTTCCACGTTAGAAGTAATTTAAACGTTAAATGTACATACATACATACACACATATTTACTTTCACGAATTTTAAATTTGATTAAGATATTTTGGAAACTTTGTGGGTATGCATTTTTGTAGCCTATTCAATTTTGTTTAATATTGTGCAAATTTTAATTAAAAGTCAACGGTAGTAGGCTACACGGAAAGTTGAATAGGTTACAAAACTGCATACCCTAAAAGTTTCTAAAAATTCTGTATTTTCGTGAACTTTAAAGTATAGTTTAAAGTAAAGTTTTATGGCCTTATTCATAAAAAATAAAAAAGGTTTATAAACTGAAGAATGTATAAAAGTGTCATTTTATTTAAGCTCTTGAAGCCTACTTTATTTTTTATGAATAAGGCCATTAAACTTTAACTTATTTGGTTTATGTTATGTAACAGAGAGATTTCAGTTTATTTTAAGTGATGGACAAAATTGAATGATAGTAATCCATATAAGCAAAGAAAATTGGGTTGCCAATGGCAGACAAAATTTAAAAAGTGTGTTTTTTTTTAAGTATTCGATACTACGAGTACTTTGGAAAGTATCGAGTAAAATCGCCAAATAAGGTATCAAGTATTAAAGTACTAATTTTAATAGCCTCAGTATCGATACTTACCCAATATCGATAGTATCGTACGAACCCTAATAACAACAGTTCCTAGATAGTTTAAAAGGGTAACCTCCGGGCTGGAAAAAATGTGGTTAGTTTTGAGCTGGTTCTAAGAAGTATAGTGTAGAGCCTTTTCTTTAAATAAGCACGCATACAATTTTGTAAATAAAAATGCGTGTGTAACACCGTACACATGATAGAAGTGAAACTTCTTAAAAAAGGTGTGAGTACCAGGGGGGATACTCGGTAACGCAATGCGAAAGAGAAATGCGATGCGAAAGAGAAATGCGATGCGATAGGCAATCGTCACAGCATATTACTTACGGCGTATTTGGCTATCGCATCGCATTGCCCTTTCGTATCGCATTACAGAGTAGCCCCCCTGGTACCTACTCAGGAAATTGGATGTGTAAACATATGTTTACGGTTCGGAAAACCATTAGGCAATTGAGTTACATACATAGGTTTGGTTAGAAATCAAACAACAATTTCATTTCATCTTATTAATTTTCTGATATACATATAATTTATTTATTCATTTTCCGGTATCACCACCTTATATGAATTCGCGCTTCTAGCATCCATAAGAACGGTTTGTAATGGAAGTAATTGTATGTTTAGCAAATAAATGAAAATGTTTATAATGCAATCAATAGATCCTTACGAATTCGCCATTACCAAGGTACTAAGTAACGTACGCACTTTTGTTTGCAAAATGCATTTAATTAATTTTAAAGAAGACAAATTCTTTGTGTGTTTAATTTGGGCCAAGTTCCTATCTAGTTGTTTGCTGGGTTAGAGCTGTTTCGGCCGTTGAGTTAAAAGCGAAATAAAATTTCCTTTGTTCTCCTACGCGTTTCGACGCATTTCGCGCCTTCCTCAGGGAGTCTGTTTTTTATTAGAACGACAAACAATAAACATGAAATACAATATTTTGAACTTTACATTTAACATATAACTCACATTTAACAATAATAACATTTACATATATCACAGGAAAAAATTTGTGTGTACATTAACACCTATCAATTGTTTGTTAGTTTCTGCTTTCGCTGGCGTTCATTCCTACTTTGGATAACAGCTGTTCTAATCACCCGTGGAGACAAAAAATGAACACTGCCAATAGCCTCATACGAAAAATACGTAGCATAAACGACATAAAGTTCAACAGAGAAAACAATAATAAAATACGCGATATACTCTTCAAAAATAGCTACCCGCGCAACTTGATAGAAAGGCTAATAGGGGGAACAATTAATAAAACTTCACGCCCAAATCACACAGAAAATACAGAAAAAAGTACATAGGCGTAACATACATTCCAGGGCTAACAAACAATCAAACACTGCATAGAATGATTGATAATGAGAAAATTAGATACGCTCACAAACCTCATAATACACTGCATAGAATCTTTACAAAAACAAAAGACAAAGTTCAGAAGGAACAACAAAACAATGTAGTGTATCAAATTAATTGCAAAGGCAAAGGAAACGAAAGCTGTAATAAATGCTACATTGGCACTACGAAAAGAGCGCTAAGCATAAGAATCCACGAGCACGAAATGGATGCAAAAAACAAAAAGATGACAACAGCATTGGCTCAACACCTGACTAACAACGAACACACAGCTGACTTCGCGAATACAATGATCTTAGATGTAGAAAGAAGAGAAAGAAGACGAATGACACTGGAAAGTCTCTGCATACAGCAGCAGCTTAACAACACGATGAATTTCAAAGAAGACGTGGACAGCACAAACAGCGCTTACACAGCTGTTATCCAAAGTAGGAATGAACGCCAGCGAAAGCAGAAACTAACAAACAATTGATAGGTGTTAATGTACACACAAATTTTTTCCTGTGATATATGTAAATGTTATTATTGTTAAATGTGAGTTATATGTTAAATGTAAAGTTCAAAATATTGTATTTCATGTTTATTGTTTGTCGTTCTAATAAAAAATATACTCCCTGAGGAAGGCGCGAAATGCGTCGAAACGCGTAGGAGTACAAAGGAAATTGTATTTCGCTTTTAACTCAACGGCCGAAACAGCTCTAACCCAGAAGACAAATTCCTTTGTTCGGCATTTATTCTTATTCGCTTTCTATCTTCTAAGGCGAATTCATATATTCTTATCACGAATACGTATATTCATGTGGTACCAAGAGTATAAAAATATAAAATTACCTTATAAATTAAAAGCATAAGTATCACATGCACATATGCGTAGTCCAATTCACGATATCATTTCATCGATCTGAGTAAAAACTAAGTGCATAAACTCTATTTCGCGTTAATTGGAATCATGAAATGGTGTTCATTCATTCAGTTTCTACCCAAACGCATGAAATGATTTCATGAGTTGGCCTACGCATAATGGTAGTAAATGACCGAATGAATTACAACAATCACATGCTTTTGACATAATGCAAGCCGAAAACGTTGGTTCAAATCAATCCGCAATCAAGTTGGACGTTTTTCCCACAAACATTGCAATTTTGCGAGCAGTCTCATTGTAAAATCTCATTTTTACAATTTCATAGTTTCGGCTTACATTTATAAAATTCAACGAAAGCACGTACCTATTTCGGCTGAGTTATCCATTTTCGGTTATTTAGTGTACAAAATAAACGCAAATTTAATGAGTTTGTACAACATGGCCATTAATGTAGTCATAAGTTGTACAACTTGGCAGAAAATGCAAATTTTTTGGTCTTTCATACAACCAAGACATAAATTCATTCAACAGGCCCACAAACGGTGCAATCTAGAGCAAAAAAACACCAAGTATAACCAACGGTTGCTACGTTTATGGCTTTCTTTAAGAAACATCGGGCGAAAATTTCACTGCTCCTGTAACACTACCTTATATAAGTTGGCCTTGCTACCATCCTCACATATGATCATCAAAGTATACCAACGAAGGACGAGTTAATACAAGGAGATAGCGAGAGCACAAAACTACTCTAGAAAATTACACGCACAATGACAAACATGAACAAATGTACAACAAAGACATAATTTTTGACAATCAGTACAATTCGCATTTATATCAAGAGCAGATTATTAGATTTGTTTTCGTTTGTACTACATATCTGCATATATGCATGTACACAAACATATGTACATACACAAACATATGTACATACGTACAAATATATATACAACCATTCAAACATATGTACACTAAGAAAAAAGTAACATGATTTTTTCAAACAGAGCGTTGTTCCATTTTTCTATGTTAGCGAAACGACTTTTTTGAACAGAAAAGATTGAATTTGAAAACGAGTTCTGGTTCAATCAATAAATCTAACTTAAAGTTTGTTAAAGCAAACGAAAAGAAATTTGAAGTACGGTTTTTATTATTTGAATGTAAAAACGAACGTACATACAAATGTATGTGCATACACACATGCACATATATACATAGGTAAAGAATAGACTGAGTTCAGCCACGCAAACTTTGGTCACGCCAACTCGTTACTTGTGGAAGATGGAGCGACGAGGAAAGGGGAAGGGCACCGAGTTGATCGTACTCGGGCAACACGCTTCGTGCTCTCGTTCGTCTGAGTAATTCAATTTCGGCGGTTCACGGCTGAAAACAACAATTGCGTACAAAAGAGTTGCTCTGTGTGAATGCGACGGCAACCACGGTTGCCACTTGTTAAAAAAATAACCAACTAAAATCTGAAAAAAACCAAATTAATATTTCACGTATCTATTCCAAAACGCAAAACTTTTTACAAAAAACAAAAATTATTGAAATACTTGTGCTTTCAATCACATACATATTTACTTTTTATATGTATTTTATAAGCACATGTAACATTACAAATAGGCATTCAGTATAATACTTTGTGTAAAGAAAAAATTTGCTACTTTCTAATTTAAAAAAAAAAAAACAATAACTACCAACAAACCCCCAAATTCGTAAAAATATAAGAAAAACAACCAAGTTTGGGTAGAAACAACCAACAGTAGAATGTCATCTAGGAGGAAATGGTGTAACTTTGGGGTGTCAATAAAACGAAATGAGGAAAATTATCTCCTATTTTCTTTCGTTTTGACATCCTTAAGTACCAAACGCAACAACAAAATACACGGGATTTCCACATAGACTGGCTACACACGACGAACATCTGAGCGCTCATGTGCTTATGTGTATTTAATTATTCTAATGTCACACAAATTATTTCCATTGCAGATAAAACCTACCATGTCTCACTTTTGAGTGGCATCACTGGTATTTTGATGACTTTAACACCAGTGTTAACGATTTGTTACGAACGTAGGAACTCCGACTACCCCACTACCGCCCACTTTATTTTTGCTGCGTTTTTCTGGTTTGCTGTAATTTAAATTATAGAAGCTAATGCCATGAACCAATTATGCGGATCTGACCGGTTAACAAGCAGCCATTTGCAATTTCATTTGAGAAAAAAGTATGTGACGTTCGAAATTTTGAAGTTTGCTGTCCCTGTTTTGTTGTGTACATGTCTTTGTTTATATTTTGTGGGCAGTTTATATTAATATCGAAAGTTATTTGTGAGCGATTTTCAATACATTTGTTATTGAAATATAATTAAAATGAAGTGCGCGGTAATCGGTTGCAAAAATAGGTACGAAAATAAATCGGTTAGCACAAACATGCGCCCGAAAATTACTTTATTTTTCTCTTTATGCTTCATCTTGCGTGGTTGGATCATGAGCCTATAAAAAGTTTTCGACAAAAATTAAAGAACATGCTTTTATGTTAGAAAAAAAAATTACGCGACTTGTATTTGCAGGTGCAATTATCACTTTTTACATAGGGTTATGCAAACACACCGTGCTTATTCTACTACAATTTTGTCCTTACCACTTTTTATCTGTGTTTTTACTACACTTTTGCTATTGCTAAATGCCAACCCTGCCATACATACATGCTTACAATGTATCCGCACGCTAGACTCTGCAGTTTGTCTGAAACAGGTTTCAGTTTGGTTCAAGTATTCAAGAAGTAATTACGCCAAAATGGACGAATCGTCGGCAGAACAATTGAAGGAGCTCGTCGAAAGCTGGGTACTACAGGAAATTGTCCCCATTTTAATTGGTAAATAAATATATTAATATCTAGTGAAAAAATTGCGTCTCGAGTAAAAAAAATATGAAAAGTGCGGCTGTCGGTGGCCGATATCGGTGAATAGTGAAGGCAAGACAAGACAGATTTTTTGTTTTCAACGTATAGTGTCTACGTGATTTTACATTTTTGACTTGTTAAAAATAAAATGTTGTACAATTTTAAATGCTAAAGTGGTTATTATTGCTATTCGATATTCAACAGTTATAAGCTCGCGCAAAAGCAAAAATGCAAAAGTAGTGTGGTTTTCGCTTCCACTGAACAGCGAAGCTGTACAC
>NW_023458556.1:23821850-23827903 GCF_013731165.1 Rhagoletis pomonella
TTTTAAACAATTTGTCCCCTAAGGACAACTGTATTTGTACAAGTCCTAAATTGCCGGCTTCTCTTTCAAGCCTGGTAAAGAATTGTCCTAGGTCAATCTTATCCTCAACAATTAGGTTGCTTGTATCCAAAGTGCTACAAATTTTCTTTCCTTTTTTGAAATATAATTTCGGAGGAGTGAAAACGAGCTCGACATGTCTTTTTACTTCAAATTTATTTAGCGCTTCGTAAATTTTGGGGTTCTCTTTGTGACTTTCTTTATTTTCAGCATTACTGCTGGTCTGTTTCGCTGCTGATCTTGTTGTTATTTTTAATATTTTACTTGCTTCCACTGACATATCTTTTAAGTTTGTAATTGTTATGCGGGATAATGCGTCCGCAATATGATTTTCTTTTCCGGCTATATACTCCACTTCAAAATCGTACTCTTCTAAATCGAGTCTTACTCGTGTCAGCTTAGATGAAGGGCTCTTCATCGAGAATAGGTATGTTAAAGGACGATGGTCAGTTTTAACTAGAAATTTTCTGCCATAAACATATGGTCTGAAGAAGGTTATGGCCCAATGGATTGCGGCCAATTCTTTTTCTATTGTGGCTTTGTTGGTGTCACCTTTGGTGAAGGACCTAGAAGCGTAAGCAATTGGTAACTGTTTGCCATTATGTTCCTGACTAAGGACTGCCCCACAAGCGTACCCACTAGCGTCTGTTGTTATGCAGAATTCTTTAACGAAGTCTGGGTATTGCAAAAGTTTTGGACTAATTAATGCTTCCTTTAAATAGGCAAAAGCTTTTTGACATTCTTCTGTCCATTCGAAGGAAACATTCTTTTTGCAAAGCCTAGTTAATTTTCGTGAGTGTTCTGCGAAATTCGGTACGAATCTTCTGTAATAGTTGCAGAAAGCTACGAATTTCTTAACTTCATCCGCTGTTTTTGGTGTTGGGTAATTTTGAACTGTTTCAAATTAGCTCGGGTCGGGTAATATTCCCTTGTTTGTACATTTATGTCCTAAATAAGTTACTTCTTGGCTGAAAAATAGGCATTTATCTAGATGTAATTTTAGGTTGAATTTTCTGCAAGTGGAGAATACGTCTCTTAAATTTTTTAGCATGTGGTTTTCAGAACAACCTAATACAACTAAATCATCTATGTAGAGAAATGCTTGAGATGGCTTGAGGCCTGCAAATGCTAGGGTCATCATTCTTTGGAATGAATTCGGTGCTACTTTTAATCCGTAGGGTAGTCTTTTGAATCTATATGTGCCATTATCGGCTGTAAATGAGGTTATATCCCTGGAGTCGGGGTGTAATTCGATTTGATGAAAACCTGACATAAGGTCTAGGCATGAAAAATATTTTGCTCTTCCAAGTTGATCTAAGATATCGTCAATTCTTGGAAGTGGGAATTTGTCTGCTGCTAGCTTTTTATTTACCTGTCTGTAGTCTACCACTAATCTCCATCTTTTTTCTGTTTTACCTGGGAGTAATTTTTTAGGGACTAATAAGATTGGGCTATTATATTCCGATATGGAGGGTTCTATTATGTCATCTTCGATTAACTTATTTACTTGTTTGCTTATTTCTCCTTTTTGCGTTTGAGGCAATCTATAATTTTTTATGTAAACAGGAGTGTCATCCTTCATGTAACGGGTGATTTTTTAAGAGCTTGATAACTTTTTTTTAAAAAAAAACGCATAAAATTTGCAAAATCTCATCGGTTCTTTATTTGAAATGTTAGATTGGTCCATGACATTTACTTTTTGAAGATAATTTCATTTAAATGTTGACCGCGGCTGCGTCTTAGGTGGTCCATTCGGAAAGTCCAATTTTGGGCAACTTTTTCGAGCATTTCGGCCGGAATAGCCCGAATTTCTTCGGAAATGTTGTCTTCCAAAGCTGGAATAGTTGCTGGCTTATTTCTGTAGACTTTAGACTTGACGTAGCCCCACAAAAAATAGTCTAAAGGCGTCAAATCGCATGATCTTGGTGGCCAACTTACCGGTCCATTTCTTGAGATGAATTGTTCTCCGAAGTTTTCCCTCAAAATGGCCATAGAATCGCGAGCTGTGTGGCATGTAGCGCCATCTTGTTGAAACCACATGTCAACCAAGTTCAGTTCTTCCATTTTTGGCAACAAAAAGTTTGTTAGCATCGAACGATAGCGATCGCCATTCACCGTAACGTTGCGTCCAACAGCATCTTTGAAAAAATACGGTCCAATGATTCCACCAGCGTACAAACCACACCAAACAGTGCATTTTTCGGGATGCATGGGCAGTTCTTGAACGGCTTCTGGTTGCTCTTCACTCCAAATGCGGCAATTTTGCTTATTTACGAAGCCATTCAACCAGAAATGAGCCTCATCGCTGAACAAAATTTGTCGATAAAAAAGCGGATTTTCTGCCAACTTTTCTAGGGCCCATTCACTGAAAATTCGACGTTGTGGCAGATCGTTCGGCTTCAGTTCTTGCACGAGCTGTATTTTATACGGTTTTACACCAAGATCTTTGCGTAAAATCTTCCATGTGGTCGAATAACACAAACCCAATTGCTGCGAACGGCGACGAATCGACATTTCACGGTCTTCAGCAACACTCTCAGAAACAGACGCAATATTCTCTTCTGTACGCATTCGTGTGGTTGGTTTAATGTCCAATAAAGTAAACTGAGTGCGAAACTTGGTCACAATCGCATTAATTGTTTGCTCACTTGGTCGATTATGTAGACCATAAATCGGACGTAAAGCGCGAAACACATTTCGAACCGAACACTGATTTTGGTAATAAAATTCAATGATTTGCAAGCGTTGCTCGTTAGTAAGTCTATTCATGATGAAATTTCAAAGCATACTGAGCATCTTTCTCTTTGACACCATGTCTGAAATCCCACGTGATCTGTCAAATACTAATGCATGAAAATCCTAACCTCAAAAAAATCACCCGTTATAATTTTTGTTTGTAGAAATTATTAGAGGAAATTGGTTCTGTTTCTAGGGCAAATATGTCTATGAATTCTGTGCATAGTGTTGTTAGTTGAGAGTTAACAAATTGTGGAAAGTTTTTTGTTAATCTTTTTAATTTCTCTGTATCATTGCAATTTTTATCGTGTGTGGTTGTTTTAATTAGTGTGTAATCGTCTAAATTTTCGGTATTGATCTTGTAATTTTGAATAGTTGTGTTTTTATGTGTTGTGTTGATAATTCTAACAAAAGTTTGATCTTTATTTGTGATAGTGTTTGCTATGAAAATGCCTTCAGATAATTGTTGGTGTGGTATGAAGATGTTTTTTGTTATCGGTGTTTACTTTGACTTGTCTAATGACTTCAGATCTAGCAGGGATAGTAAGTGTGTTGACAGACAGACAATTTGTTATGTGCATTGTTATTGTTTGGGGGAAATCATATGGCCTTAGGATTAATTTATCCTCTGTTTTGCCATAATCTAAAATACAATTGTATTTCTTTATTAAATCTAGTCCTATTATTCCATCGCATGGGATTGGAAAGTCGTCTTCTACGACATGGAATTTATGGTAAATTAGAAGGTCATCACCTTTTAAATCCGCTTTAATTGTGCCTAATGTGCTAGTTATTCCTTGACCAATGCCCTTTAAATCTGTAATTTGTTCTTTATTAATTTTGTGAGTTTTACTAATTTGATGCATTTTTATAATGGAAATGTCTGCTCCCGTATCAATTAAAAAATTTGAAATCGAATTATTTAGGGATGTCCTTGTGGATATATAGCTGTTTAGATTTAGGTTCAGTACACATATTTTTCTTTCTATTAATTTTGAAGTGGAGCTTCCTGGTTTTCCGTCTGGGTGCAGCTGCGCACATTGCGGGTCTGGTTGTAGGATCTATTGCCGTTTTGGGTTTGTGATCCTCTTTGGTTATTATTATTATTGCTGTACGACCTCGAGTTATTGTTGTATCTCGGTTGTGGTCTGAATATCCGATTTTGGTAATTTCCATAGTTGTTACTTCGGTATCCTCCCCGGAAATTGTTCCTGTACTGACTCTGTTGTCGTACGTTCAAAATTGTATTCGAGCTGCCTGTTATTTCGGTACAGCTGTTGGTGAACTTAGAGATCGCATCGTTCATTGTTGTGAACGTTCCCGCTTGCATTATCATTTTAACATTATTGTTGGAGCTGTTTTTACACATTGCCTTGACGGCTGCCTGTGTAGAATATCTCGTTGCTAAGTCTGGGTTTAATCCATCCGAGATATATGCTCCTTCTAGTGATCTGGTAATTTTTTCTATTTCCGCTGTGTATTGGTTAGCAGTTTTACTACGTTGTTGAACGTTTAGAAGTTTAGCGGTTAAAACCTCTACCGATTCACCTTTTATCGCGTTTTTGAGTTTTGTTTTTATTTGTCCAATCGTGTTTTCATTACTGATGAAGTTTCTTGCCGTTCCTTTTAGCTTGGTCTTTATCATTGTTATTGCTAAAAGTTCGTGCTCATCCTTGATTTGATCAAGTATGTCGAGGGCATCTAAGAAGCTGTGTAAGTTTTCTGGCTTCCCATCAAACTCTGGGAGTACTGACGAGGCGGTTTTAATGAATTCGACTACTGTTTGTACCATTGTGACGTTTATGGTTGGGATGTTTACTTTTTTGGTGTCTTCCCCTTGACTTAAAGAGGGTGATGGAGTCCGGCTTCGGACGCGTTCTGACAGAAGTAAGTTAAAATCAACCTGGAGATTCTCCTCTAATGTGGTTGGTATTGTTACTTCTATATTGTGTCTAGCTAACGAATATACAAGTTTATCTCGTACTGCAATGAAAAATTGGTAAGCTTCCTTTTGGTGTTCTGTGGTAAGTATGCGATTTGCTACATTGATCACCTGTCTAATGTTATTAAGGGCTTCCAAGATTATGTTCAAATGTTTTACTATAGTTTCCGTGGTTATAGGAATACTCTTATTTATACATTTGTATGATTTACTAGCTTTAGTTTTTTCGTCAGTTAATGTGTCATGGATTTCTTTCCATTGATTCATTTCTGGTTTAAAACTTTTGGCATTTTTGAAAGTTGTTTCTTTTTATTGAGAGAGTTATACGCGTTGTTGTACATTGTTTAATTGTCTCAATTTGTTTTTAATGTAATTTTTTATCAAGATTACCATTGCGACAATTAAACATGTAGCTACGCATGCAAAAGCGGTCAACCACTTATCGGGAACTTCTTCCTTGTTTTCTACGATAGGATGTGGTTGATATTTAATTACTTTAGTTTCGTAGGTGTTTTCACCTGAGGTTTCTTTTCCTACTTCGTATCCTGCTATTCCTATTAATATGCCGTTTAGTGCAATTTTCCACCAAGTCATTTTTATGTTAATAATATTTTACGGTTGAAAAAAAAATGAATGAGAAAAACAATTTTCCTTTTTATTATTAGTTCTTGTTTTTTAATTTAATAAAAATTTTTTTTTTTGTATTTTTATTAGTTATAGCTGTCTTATTTGTGCTAACATTCTCCTTGTTTCTTCTTCCCTAGTTTTTGGATTTATGACGTCTACTAAGGTGGTTTCCCTGTTCATACTATAAATTTCCTAATGATCCTTTTGGTGGTTCTGCGTTGTTGTTGTTGCTGGGTTCCACCCATTTTTGTGCACATCTTTTAGTTTGGTTATCAACTTCTTCTTTTGTTGCCCGCGACTGATGTTAATTATTCGCTGTAGTTCTGCACATTCTTTTTGGTGCCTTCGCTTTCTACCTCCACGTTTTTTGGGTTTATGTTCGCAGCTTATTCGTTGCCTAAACTCTTGTAAGTTGGCTTTTTGGCGGTTTTGCCTTTGCCGGTATTCCTCTAGGGATATTGGTTTGGGTCCTATTACAATTTTTGTAGGGATGTATTTGGGGTATTCTTCTGCGTTTTTCGATCCTTCCGGAACGTATTCCTCTACCATAATGTTCTGGCATGGTCTAGATAGAGTTGGCAGGGTCTAGATTTGGGTTGGTAGGATCTAGATTTGAGCTGGCAGGATCTAGCTTTGAGCTGGCAGGATCTAGCTTTGAGCTGGCAGGATCTAGCTTTGAGCTGGCAGGATC
>NW_023458556.1:23827913-23871968 GCF_013731165.1 Rhagoletis pomonella
GGATCTAGCTTTGAGCTGGCAGGATCTAGCTTTGAGCTGGCAGGATCGCCATGTAAAGATTGGAAGGAGTTTAGTATTGTCTTAGCTCTACAGCCGCATTTAGGTGAGCATTAAAATGCCCCACAATGAATCCAAAAGTAAAACGCAAGTAAAAACGTTGAGTCTTAAAGTGGGAATGTTTTATTCGGCTCATCGCCGTTCTTTTATATGCTTACAATCTACCTTATGAGTAATCTAATTTACAAACTTACATTTCTAAGTTGTTAGTCATGCTTATGATTCTACGTTGTTGTGCATGCATACATAAATGTATATGGGTTCAATCGAGTTTCTGTTATTGGAGAAGTGCAGCGCAAGCTAAATTGATTTGAGTACTTTGGCCTAGTTATTGCCAAAAGTATATTGAACTTTTTACTTAATATTGTATGAACATTTTGTTTTGCTTAGCTGTCATGCTACACCACATACATACATAAGTAAAAGCCTCAAAGCTTACGCAAAGTTCATAAAAATTTATCAAGTTTCAAAAAAAAGTAATAAAAATTTCAAACTTATTCAGAGTTTTTTTAGGAAAATTTTCGTGTATGCACTTTTATAGCCCATGCATTTTAGTATATTAAAGTGCAAGTTTCAAGTCGCTAAAAATAACTTTTAATTTAGGGACTTGAAACTTGCACTTTATTACTCTGAATAAGAAGTTTGAAATTTGTATGAACATTTTTTGAAATTTAATTAGTTATCGTAAACCTTGTGAAGTTCTGATGCATTTACTTATTAGGTTTCTGTTGTAGGTCGAGCTATAATTTAAATGAAAATTATTAGAAAATAAATAAATAAACATAAGTCGCCAGCAACACCATTCTGAATTTTGGTGCTATTATTTTGACCGCAGCTGTACACTAAGCTGTGCATAAACTTGTAAACTTAAAATGACCATAAAAAATAAAATCTAACTGCGAATGCAAACAAATTTGGAGGTTTTACTATGTGAGTCTAGGGATTTATCCAGAGTTAGAATCATTCCGACTTAGGCATTGACCTTGAAATTGTTGCACAGTGCAGTCGCTGGTTAGATATTGTTATTAGATATCAACTCTTTGCTTTTCAATTCAACTTCAAGCATTTCTTTTTTTAACTCTAACTTTCTGAGCTTCAGTTGCAATTTTTGACGCTCAATTTTTTGCCTGAAGATCAACTTTTCATTTTCAAGTTTGAACTTTCGTTGTGCAAATTTTTTACTTTTTTCATTGTTTTAAAAATGTTTTTCAAATTAAAATTTATGTCGTTCAATGCTTTTGCTGAAGTCTTTTGAAACACAATTTGATTTTCAAATTGTCGTTCAAGTAGACTCTGCTTCTTGCGGGGAGTAGGTGTGGCACTTGAAAATTGAGGTAGCTCAGTATCATATTCATTCGCTTCTATAAATACATCATTTTTCCGTGGGTTCGACATTTTCAGTTTCGGTTGTTTCAATTTGTTCTTCCTGCATGCACTTGACGCTGCACCAAACACCAGTGTGCCACTTATCCCGCTTACTGATTGCTCAGTGCACAACAACTCACTTACTTGCTGCTCCAACTGTGACTATGGTACGTAAGTTGAAGGACCGCCTCCAGTTCCCGAAACGCTTTGTTTGTTACGGCGCAGTTTGGCCTTTAAATGTACTTTATAGTCAGCCCAAACATAGAAATTGATTACATACATTATATCATAATTCCTTAATACTGCATACATAAAATCACCTTTTTTCAACCGGCTATATTGCGCAGCTGCATTTAACTGGCAAACTAACTTCTTCCACAGATTATTGAAAGCATTTTTAATGTCCGAAGTTTTTAATAGTCCTTTGGACAAGTCGGGATGCGATCTCATGAAGTCCACAAGAATTTCTAACTGCTTTTGCTGCGTTTGTTTTGTTTTTGGGTTCTCCCTATAAATTTAACAGATTATTACTACATTATACCACCTAAATCATGTTATGTTATTTTATACTTAAATTTTTATACAATGCGACTGCTTTTTAGCTGTAGCGTGGAAATTACGAATGCCACGAGTGTTTGACATTTGCCTTTGCAAAACAGAGTGCTGCCAAAGCGAAGGGGAAAAAATTATTGCGAAAGGGAAAAACTAAATGCGAAAATGTCAAAAACCTTTGCGATTGTCGAACTACAGAGTACGAATATTGCAAATGCGAAAATTTTTTCATTCGCATCGCATTACAGGGTAACCGCCCAGCACATTTGATATATCTGATTCGCTTTTCAGCATTAATAAAGCGATACTATTATCTCTCAATAAATGAATCATTAACATAAAGACAAAATCAGCCAAAAAATTTAAAATATTGGTTCCTTACGTCAAGCGAACTGCGCCACTCGTGCGGATGGGCTGGAATGGAGGGTAAAACCGTTGGGATTATTATAATATAATATTATTATATTATATTATATTACATATTATATATAAACCTAAAACTATACTACTAGTTGCGCCGGAAAATTACGCTCTGATATCACTAGCAGTACTGAAAGCGCTGTAAAGAGGCTGTTAAGCGAAGACGGCTCAATAAAAGAATTTCCGAACAACACCACTCTGTACCTGCCAAAAGGTACAAATCGAGCGATCCCTGCTTCACCCCCCTATTCTAACAACGTCACAAAATACAGTGCATCACTACTGTGATTTATACTGCGCTTCAAAGTATGTCGCTAAAGCAAACATGCCGCCACAATATAATTTTAAAATCTTAGTGCATTCTTAAGCACTTAAAATCTATTTTTTGTGGCATATTTTCAGGCGCAGTAGAAATCACAATAGTGATGCGCTCCCTTTTGCAGCTTTGTTAGAATAGGGGTGGAAAAACCGTGGCGTTTGCGTGGGTATAAACTCCAACAAAGCACCAGTGTTTTTATTTGAAAAAAAAACAAGAAGAAATAAAAGGCCAAGTTTAATATACTTAGTATAAAATGGTATTAGGTGGTTTATTCAATATATATGTATATTAGAATTCAAGTGGGCTTACAACGTTACCTCTGATATGTAGTGGTGTGGTGGCGGAACGTCCGTAATCGTTGGAGATTAAACTCCAATAGCAAGTAAAAGAATTGAAAGACTTAAATCGAACCCTCAAAACAGTTTTTAGGATCCGTTTTGAGGGGAAATTGACCGAATACGCACTGACGGAAAAAGTGCAGTTTTTCACATATAAGTGTGTATGTGTCCATGCGTTAACTTCACATTAGGGTGGTACTGATTATATTATTTAATAAGTAGATTTAGCGTGGAGGCCTAAACATACCTGCCCCCTTGCTATAAGCAGCGTCTGTTAGATGATTAAGCCACCACACCTTACATTTACATTATGACTTATGTACTTCACAAGTTAATAATTTTGCCGCAAGTTGGTGCTAGTCCAAGGCATCGGGTCCAAAAGTTCACTAGTCAGCGCTGAAGTTTCCTAGCTATTTTGAAAAAAAAAAAACAGAAAGGGTTAATAAAAGGACGTGGTTGACCATTTCTTTGCACGTTTGTAGAATAAATGTAGGCAGTAAGTAGCTGGCGAGGCCGAGTCTCCAGTCTACCTTGATGCTGTATTTGATAAAAAGCATAGGCTGCGGGCGGAAAGGCCTGGTTTCCGCTCCATAGCGCTTTTAATTTTTTAAACGTGGTCGGAAATGCCGAGCTACATCCACGTTGTGGTATTTGCTAGCATTAGCTTGGGTCGGAAAGCCCAAGTTTCCTATCCCCCGATGTCATCGGGCGGATTCGTGCCGGAAAAATTAAAGTTGGGGGCCGCCCCGCGCTGTTCGACGCTTATTTCTCTGTTTTTTTTTTATATTTTTTCTAACTTTTCTATTTCTTTCTTTCTAACTTTTATATATATATTTTTTTTTCAGGGACGGCGGAAAAAAAAGAATTTTTATAAGTATAAGTAATTAAATGGTTGCATATTACCCTTTTCTTAAATAGTGGCTAGAGGTTGTTGAACTTATTTAGTAAAGATTAGTGGGCCATATTTTAAAATTATCCTTTATTAGTTGAGAAGATGGCTAGAGGTTTTTAAAAGTTATTTATCAAAAGATAATGAGCAATATCTAAAAATTATTGGATAATCAAAAAAAAGAAAAGAAAATACATTTAATTAATTTTTTCTTTTTTTGTTAACAATATTTTTCAAAATTACGCTACAATTAAATTTTTGTTTTCCGTTGTACATCGGTATATTCTTATATGGGTGTTTCCAGCGGAAGGTCCACCACGACAAAAAAAATAAAAGTTTTATATCTAACGTATTTACGGGCCGATTTGTGTTCTTTTTAAAATATATACTGGCTATGTAAGAAGAATAATGTTTGCATAAATTGGTCTTCCTAGGTGGTGCCAAGGTCGAGATATTTCGAAAAACCGTATTTATGGTCCGATTTGGTTCGAATTTGGCGCATGTGGTTGAAACATAATAAATCATAGATTTCTAATAAATTGACCCTGAATTGGCGCTGAAGTCAAAATATAAAGTATATTCTACATAAAATACATGTTTTATTTGCGTTGAAAATTCATTTAAAAGCAATATTAACAAAAATATAACGATGGAAATTTATGTCACGTCACGCCACGTCACGTCACGTTTCACACTTGGGGTTGTAAAAGAGAATTGAAACAATTTGCATTAATTCAAAAAACTCTAAAAACAACAAGAATTGCTCTAAATCATATCAAAATAAGTTTCATCAAAATAGCCATCCACAATTCGCAGAGTTTTGCGATTTTGTAAGAAAAGAAAAAATCAACTTCCATTTTTTGTCACGTAACGAACCTCTCTTTAAATGCTTATATTTCAGGACCAAGCAGTTCGATTGATTTAATTTTTCGGTTAAATATAGAGCTAATTATGTGCTATACAATGGCCCAAAAAAGTTAAAGAAAACAAATGGTATTCCTTTTTTGTATCACATTGAAATCGTACGACTGTCACGTGCGCCACCATGGGAATGCCCATATGCTACTACCGTCCCCGATTCTCTAAACCACGTAATTGGAAATTCCACAGGAACCAAGAATGTTAATAGAAAAAACATTTTTTGTTACAGATTTTGAGCAGTTTTGTATTTCTATTTCAGGTATGCCGTTACGAGTTACTTCCATAGGGTCTTGTGGCTTTACCAAACCTGCGGTGGGTAAGTTGGTATCAAAAAGAAAAAAAAGAAATTTAGTGTTCATTTTTTTTTTGGTCGGCAATATTTGCTTCTTTTTTAAGCGTTATTATGTGTTGGCTAAGTGATTTTCATGCGACAGCTTTTGCCTCTTTAATTTAGCCGTTAGTGTTCATTTTTTTTTTTTTTGGTCGGCAATATTTGCCTCTTTTTGTAAGCGTTATTACGTCTTGGCTAAGTGATTTGTTATGGGCAGCTTTTTCCTCTTTTTAGTTAGCCGTTAACGCTTTTTGTTTCGTCTGTGCTATAATAGTTTTTATTATTTTGGCTTCCGACATTCGGAAAAATATTTTTTTTGTTTTTTTTTTGTGTCGTGCGTTTGACTTAATTTGTTGTTTGCTCCTGTTTTTGTTTTCTTTTTTTTTACTTGGAAGTAGTTTTAATTTGTGCCTTATGGACCTTCCTACCACCAATTCTTTTCGTCTAACGTTATTAATCTCTTTTTGAATGCATCGATAGATCTCAATAATGGTAGAGTGGAATTTTTCAACCTGACCATTTACCTCACTTCTTTGAACTGGAGTCTGGTATAGTTCAATCCCCAGACCTCTTATATAGTTACATAGCAAAGGAGTCATGAATCCCCTCTCGTTATCGGTTACTATAATTTTAGGAGTTGTAAAGAATAGACTAGTTTAGCTAGCTTGGCGCGAATAGTGACGGATGCTCGGTTTTTTATGTGGAAAAGTTTTGCAAATTTGGAAAATTTATCTATGCAGGATAAAAATTTTTCTCCTTGAATTTCGAAGATGTCCACATGCACAATTTCGCATGGGTATTTTGCCACCGGAGTGTCTTTCATCGCCGGTACTGGAGGATGTCTATCATATTTGTTTGCGAGGCAGGTTTCACAAATGATGGTGAATTTTCTTATCCGGCTCGCCATTTTGGGAAGATAGTATTTTTCTAGGATTTGCTCTTTATTTTTCCTCGAGTTCCTATGAGCAATCCTATTTTCGTCCTCTATTATTCTACAAATTCTACCTTCGTTGGCAACATCTTCGACCACCCTCTGCGTTATCCTGATTTTGTACAAAAGAAAATGTTCCAGATACACTTCTTGCAGAAGCTGTAAATGATTCTCTGGAATTTTTCTACATGTGGAATAAGGTCTGACGCATCGCGGTCCGCACGGTGAACTGTCCCCTCTTCGCTTCTAGCTTCTGTTGATAAATCGTTAGGCCCCAACGATGCTGTTAAATGGTTTGCCTGGCATGGAATTCTCGAAAGAGCGTCTGCCACAACATTTATTTACCAGGAGTGTAAATCAATTCGTGGTTATACTCTTCTATTCTCGCCTTCCACCTCTTCAACTTTGCGTTGTAGTTCCTACTTCCCAACGCAAACGTGAGAGGCTGGTGATCAGTGAAAATTCAAATTTTTTCGCCCCATAGAGGTAAGATCTCAAATTATCTAGAGCCCAAACTATTGCCAACATTTCTTTCTCGTTTGTGGCGTAGTTTTCCTCCGTTCTAGTTAAAGATCTTGAAGTGTACGCGATGGGCCGATCTTTTCCTGGTTCTCCTTGAGACAGCACCCCACCAATGGCATAGTTTGAAGCGTCGGTAGTAAGGTTAAATGGTTTTTCGAAATCTCGGAAAGCAAGAATATCTGAGGAAACTAGTAGTTTTTTTAAATTATCGAAAGCTTGAAGGGCTTCACGGTTCAGACTAATGCGTATTCTTCTCGATTGGTTGGCCTTAACTTGCGCGTTTTCCCCCCGCGTGAGACTGGTTAACAGTTTTGCAACTTTCGCGTAATCTCGAATTAACTTTCGGTAGTACGACGTCATTCCCAAAAAACTTTTCAGTTCTTTTAGTGTTTCTGGGGCCGAAAAGTTCTCTATTGCCTGCACCTTCGAAGGATCTGGTTTCATCCCATCAGACGTGATCACATAACCCAGAAATTCTACTTCCGTTCCCATAAATTAAGTTTTTTCCAAATTCACTCTCAAATTAGCGTTCTCGAGCGTTTCAAATACTATTTCTAAGTTTTTATATGCTCATCAGTATTTTTTCCAAAGACAATAATATCATCAATATACACATAGCATATCCTCCCAATATATTCCTTAAGGACATCATCAATCATGCGTTGGAATATAGCCAGCACATTTTTCAATCAAAAAGGTAGTCTCAGAAATTCGTATTTTCCATTCCTGGTTGAAAACGCGGTTTTGGGTATATCTGAATCCTTCATCGCAATTTGATGAAAGCCTGAGGTAAGATCAATCGTCGTGAAATATTTAGCGATCCCTAGACTGGCCAGTGTTGCGTTAATATCCGGAATCGGATAAGCGTCTGATACGGTAACCGCATTCAAACGTTTGAAATCTACAACCATTCTATACTGCTTTTCACCGGAGGGCTTACGTTTTTTCGGAACTACCCAAATGGGAGAATTATACGAACTTTTAGATGGCCGTATGATGCCTTTCTCGAGCAATTCGGTAACCTGCTTCTCTACCTCTTTCCTCATGTTGGCGGGATATGGATAACTTTTTGTGTATATGGGCTCATCTGTGGTGGATTTTATCTCAGCCCGAACGGAGGTTTTGATGTTTGTTTTTATATTCAGTGGCCCGAACAAATGAGAGTACTTTTCTACAAGAGACTTTAAAAAAGGAACTACTGCCTTAAGAATTTCATTTGCAGCAGAAAAATTAATGCTTCCAACTGTTTTGTTTCTCGGTGGAATTTTAATGTTCGGCTCGATTGTGAGAATATGGTTTTTCCTATCTATCACCGCACCGAGTGCCTTTAGCGTACCATCTCATATAATGCCGTCAAAAGATTGGAGTCCTGGTAAAAAGTTGTCTTGGTGTCGTTCCCTACATTAAGGAAAAATTTTCCACAAATTTTCCTTTTTATTACTATTGGTCCTGACACCGTCTGCACCGAGAAAGGTGGATCGACTAATATTGAACGAGCAGCTAGAGTAGGCTTTATGAAATTTTTATTTGCCCCTGTATCTATAAGAAAGTTTAAGGCAGTACTGCTGTTGGTCAGGCACGTCAGGTAAGGTATGCTTGAATATGAGGCACTACTCCTCATATGAAATAAGCTGGTGGCCCGGTCGTCAAAAAAATTTACCTGCTGTGAATCGTTCTCTGTACCGTCACAGTAACTTGAAGAATCATGTCCTTCTTCAGGACTACTGGTTTCTATATTATACAATTTTTTTTTGTTTTGGGAAGGCACCCTTTGACGATGTAGGCCCCCTCTTAAAAGCGTTTGTGCCTGAGGGTCGGTGCATATAGTTATAAGAAGGCAGCTCATAGTTATAAGCGACCGCTTAGACTTTGTTGCTTTTTAGATTTTTCCTAATAAACAATCGTGGTATAAAGCTCAATAAAAAATATTAAAAATAAAATGTTAATAAGCCACAATAACATTGACAAATACATAGTTTAGGTAGAGCCTGCCTGAAACTATACAAAAAAGCAAATGGATTATAGAATTGACAACAACAACTACGCTGTCGAGTTTAAATAGCGCCAAATCAGCTGCACTTGATAGTAGTTGGTTGAATAAGTAAAATGAATTAGCAACAAGAGTTTACGGGGAGTGCATAGCTCAGTGGTTAACGCTTCTGACTTTGGACATCGATTACGCAGGTTCGATCCCTGCTGAAGTCTAGAAAAAAGAAGTCTGATGAGGAGATGTGGTGATCTCCGAAATAGCTGCTATAACTTCTACCGCTTAGACTTTGTTGCTTTTTCAATTTTTCTTAATAAACAATCGGCGTGCAAAGCTCAATAAAAATATTAAAAATAAAATGTTAATAAGCCACAATAACATTGACAAATACATAGTTTAGGAAGAGCCTGCCTGAAACTATACAAAAAAGCAAATAAGCAAATGGATGTATAGAATTGACAAAACCAACCACGGTGTCGAGGTTAAATAGCGGCAAATCAGCTGTACTTGATAGAAGTAGGTTGAATAAGGAAAATGAATTAGCAACAAGAGTTTACGGGATGTACATGGCTCAGTGGTTAACGCTTCTGACTTTGAACATCGATTACGCAGGTTCGATCCCTGCTGAAGTCTATAAAAAAAGGCTGATGAGGAGATGTGGTGATCTCCGAAATAGCAGCTATAATTTCTACCGCTAAGACTTTGTTATTTTTAAATTTTACCTAACAAACAAATCGTATTGCAAACTTAAATTTTACAAATATATAGTTTGGGATGAGCCTGCCTAAAACTATATAATGAATGATCTGTTTTATGTATGGAATTAACTAAAACAACCACGCTGTCCAGCTTAAATACCGGCGAATCAGAGACACTTGATAGTGGTAGGTTGAATAAGGAAATGGATTAGCAACAAGAGTTTACGGGTTGTGCATAGCTTAGTGGTTAGCGCTTCTGACTTTGCACATCGATGACGCGGGTTCGATCCCTGATGAAGTCAACAAAAAAGAAGCCTGATGAGGAGATGTGGTGATCTCTGAAATAGCAGCTACAACTTCTACCGCGTAGACATAGGGTGAAATCCTAAATGTAAAAATGCAAAGCATCAGTCTCTTTTATTTGTAAAGCGCACTAGAACAAAAGGTCTAACTTGTGCAACCTAGATGCAAACTAGCATCTAACCGTGGTTTCGCACATTTGGCAACAAAATATACAGAGGTTTAGAAATAAAAGAGACTGATGCTTTGCATTTTTACATTTAGGGTTGGACCCTTTGTTGTTTTCCCATTTTTCCTAACAAACAAATCGTGGTACAAAGCTCAAAAACACTACTGAAAAAGTTAATTATATAAATATTTGTATAAAAAATAATAAATTTCGTTCTGGATACGCCCATGTGCACGTTATTGCGTTTGTAAAACAAATTTGTGGTAAAATCGGGGATCTTTTTTATTTAGTTTTCGCTAATTTATATTTGCAAAGAATTATGTAAACAAATTTAATTTTTTTTATTACTTTTTCATTCATGATCGCAAGTAAGTGGATGGCGATTTAAGAAATACTTTAAGAAAATCTATACCACTTGGTAATACTTGCAATTCCTCACAAAAGGCATGCAATGGAGGAAATATTATATCCCTGAATGACAAAGTGTGAATATTAGTTAATTCTATTTGAAACTCAGTCCTATTAACAAATGGATAATAATCAGCGCCTTTGTGGACAACTTCACTTGTAATTTTTCGAACTATAAGTCGACTTGCATCTCTGTAAAAAAAGACATGATTTTAATTATAAGACGTATATTTATGTACATATATTAACCTTGTCAAATTAGCTCTCTCATTGATAAGTAGGCGCCATAAATTAATGCCGTCTTCAAGAGCCTGAGTGCAAACCTTATCCACATGTTGCAACAAACCAAGAACGAAGTTTGCACTAGTATCGAATTTGCAAAGCGATTTTAAATCAAGAGGTAAACTCATTTTAAGAGTAAAATTTAAGAGGTGGTCGATCGGCTTCCAAAGTACTGCAATGAAATAATTTTCAACATACATATATATCAGTAATTTATTAAAGAGCATACAATTTTTAACGAGAGTTTAAATCAAGTGGTAAGCTTATAGGTGGAAAACTGTGCATTGTAGTGACTATCGATATTCGCCGATAGTATTGATGAACCCCATCGATATATAGATACTAACGGCCATATTTAATTTTATAAAAAAAAAAATATATTTATAATAAAAGAGTTTAGCTTTATTAAGGTAAATGTACTATATCCTGTACATTTTTATTTGTTTGTATAAACATTTTTCTGCAAAAATGCTTGTCCAGAGTTCGGCGATTATTAATAATTAATGAAGGTACTTGAAACTCCCTCTGACTTCACAGACGATATTGGAATGCAAAGGTATTTAATCTTAAAAAGGTATGTATATAAAGCAGACGATATTGAGGATCCGTAACATTAAGTAAATTAATAAAACCATCATTCACTTAAATTCTCATAGATTAACATTGAAGAAACTGCTTGACATACATATTTCTTTTTTTACATCGACTCTCATTGTCACATGTGAGAAAGTGCTAAAGGTGAAACACACATATTTATATAAAAGAAATCGTAAAACAATATTTTTTTTTAAATAATTTTATTTCACACAAACATAACTAAAAATCTCTGGTCATAAGCAATAACCGCCTAAGTCGACTTAAGAAAGAATTGAGTTATATATGCTATCGTTTTCTGCAACTACTATTCCATGTGTATGTGAAAAACTCCCATCTCATTACCGAGGCTATTTAAAAAATTATAGATGAAAATATTTTGGTTTCCCCATAAGGCTAACATTACAATCCAAATCTTTAAAGCGTTTTTTCCGAATTCAGGTTTTTCGACTTAGGCGATTATTGTTTATGACCACAGAAATTATGGATGTAATTGTAAACACAATATATTTTTAACACAAGACCCTTGTTCGGAGCAGCAGCTGGAACCTAACTAGAAGAAATTCATTTACATCATACTTATGTGCACTGCCCTGCGTGGTAGTTAAAAGCTATCTTTATAACAGCTTAATATTCTGATGTATGTGGAACGATTTTCCGTCATCCCTTGTCAAATTTGGTTTGGAGACAACAACCAAAAAGAAGCTTAGTATTCCTTTAATTTTTAGTACATTGTGCCACCTGATCTTAGCACTTGCGCTCAATATTGGTATCAATCACTCTTGTAGTTTTTTTCTCACTTGCCTTTTCTCTTCATCCTTAGCTGCAGTATATGAGACATTCTTTTTCATATCGGGCGCCAAATTTGGTGTCACACTTTCAATTGGCTCCAAATTTTTTTTATGGGTTCTATACATGAAATAAGCTAACACGTCTCGAGGAATTTTTTTTTCGCTTTTTTCTTTGGAGATATGATCTGTCAAAGTTTGCTTTTCTTCGTGATTCTGACTAATCATGTACTTCTTCAAATCGTTATGTCTCGGGTTCTGCTCATCATAGAGACTTTATCTTAACGTCGCTTTAAAGCTAAAGAAACGGGCTTAACATTTCTATATATAAGATGGTCAAGATTGTCCTAAAGCTAACTTCGCTATTAACAGTTGAACTTTTTGAAGTGATTTTCATAGTGAAGACCAGTAAATTAGGGATTTAAAATTATACCACCGTATTCCCTGTTTAATTCTCTATAATAGGGATCCACAGCAGAGGTGCACGCAGTCGACGTCGCGGGCAAACTGCGCGCACGCGAGCGTGCTAGGCGAGGTGAGCTGTACGGAGATGGCATCGTATACATATTAACCACTACACACTTATTTTCAAGTAAAAATGTGTGTATGTATGTGTACTTTTGCGACAACTGAGCCAGTGTGGCATCAGACCACCAGAAAAAGCCAATTTTTCCAAAACAAAAGCGCCTAGTTTTTATTATCATGTTTAATAATTTTTTTGATTCAGTAAAAAGTGTATATACATATCCATTTCCTCACGTTTTTATTAAAAAATTAATTTCAATACATTTATAACAACGCAAAACATATTTAATTTACCTATTCCTCACATTTTATTCAGTAAATGAATTCCATCTTGATGTAGAATATTAGTGTATACTGTATACATACATACATACATATGTACCTATGCATTCGGTGTGCTTAAATTAAAAAAGCATCGGTAAATACCGCACCAAGCATTGAATTCCAATTATTTTGGCTTTTTGGTTTCCCAAAAGCACTAAATTTAGTGCAAAATGCACGACCTTGGCAACAGTGAGCTGAGCACATCAATGCTCAAACAGTGATGCCAGACCAAGTATTGAGTAAATGCGTTATGTATATTTTTCTTTTAAAGCAAAAGTTCTAATTGGCGAGGGTATTGATTTTTGGTTCTTACATAGAACACTGATAAGATTCACAAACTTATCTTAGGACTTAATTAAAATAATCAACATTATTTGTAGACGGATATATTTGTGTTCGTATGAAATTGTAGCTTATGTCGGGAGGCAGCCTTTAGTAAAATGTACCATTTCCTATATTCTTTAAACCACAAAGAATTTTTAATGAAAATTTAAACGAATATTGACTTGCTAGCATCGCCATTAACATTACCGTCTTTTACGTTTATTTTCCAAGAGTTCTTCACCGACTCGGCGCCAGTGAGTCTTTCGCAATCGTATGCTGCGAATGGTTCATTATACTAAGCCAGTCTTCCGACATAAGCTACTATTCTATACGAACACAGATATGTATACTTCCTAATAGGCTTGTAAAATGCCCAATACCCAAATCCCTCGCATGACTTATTATCGGTAAAAAATTTAGTACGCTCAAATCTGGCATCGCTGCAGCAAGTACAGCGCCAGTGAAACAGTGTTCATATTTTAAGTACAATTGTACTTTTTTCAGTACAATTATTTTTAAAATGTACAAAAGTACCATTTGCCGATTTTAAGTACAATTTCAACATCAAAAATACTTTTTGTACCAAACGCTCAAATCTCTTCTAACACTTTGATTCTTAATCCGTTTACATCTTTGGAAATGAATTTACCTAATAGCGATCCTGCAGGAATAGAAGTAATTGAGCAATACGGGGGTTGAAAGTAAAATAATGTATGTAAATTCCATGCGTTGAAATTATAAATTTCCCTTGAGGATTTCCATTTTATCGATAGTGATCTCATTTTATGTTCATTAATATGAACTGACCTATATATACGGAGACCATCCGTTCTGTTTTTTGCAGGACCGTATTGTTTTTCAAAGGTCGGTCCTGCGTAGTTTTTCAAACCTGAAAAACCTGAAAATGTACTGATTTTATCCAAGTGTCCTGCATTTGTCCCGCATTTTATTCGTTATTTTAAAATTATCGGACAATGGATGGATTTTTTCAAAAAAGTGTTTTTTGGTACTTTTCGTAGCTTTTCTTCAATATCTCATGAAAAAATCTCCAAATTAACGTGTGCGACTTACAGCTCGAAAGGTATTGATGTGCCTCTTACCAAAATATATACCTTGTGGCGACTTCAATGAAAATTATTAGTGCTACAGGCGAAAAAACTGAGATTTTCAATCAAATACGCAGTTTCATTTGATTATTTTTTTCATTATTTAAAAAATTCGATAAAGAAGATATATTATTACAGTAAACTTTGAGCCAAAGATAATGAAAATCGGATTAGAAATGTAGATGCTATGGAGCGCAATCTGCACAAATTATATATTTTTGTAAAGGGCACTTTGTAACTCGTCGTTTACGTCGATTCATGACGTCGATTTTTGACAAATAACTGCGAAAATTACCAAAAAAACAAAAAAAGAAGGGTATTGTTTTCTTTTTAGTTGTTTGTGTTTCCGACAGGGTAGGAGTATGATGTATTGTGGAACGATTTTCCGTCATCCCTTGTCAAATTTGGTTTGGATACAAACCGGTTTCGGCGTTGTGCCATCTTCGGTGTCATTTTTCGTATTGTTTTCGTTTTGATCGACTCAAAATTTGCCTATAAAATAATCTTTCAAAGATTTCCACTTCTTGTGTAAGCTATTGTAATTATAATATGTTTTACTATACTTTTATAAATATTCATGTAAAAAAAGATTAATATCAATGAAGAAAACGTGATTCATTTTTAAAGTTTAAAATGCATTAAGAATTTAGAATCATAAATACTCTTTTGATATTTTTATACTACGTAAATATATGTAGGCATATTTTTGAAAAATTGTCCTTCATTTTGAATCCATATTTATGGTCACCGTACCTATATAGTGTATTAATGTTTTATCATCATTGTCTTCATCTTTGACAAAATTACACGGTCACCCGTGTTATGTAGTGTTCGACACGAGTGGTTGCTTTGTACTGAATCTTCTTTTATTTCTTTTGTCATTTGCTTCTTACTTACTAACATGCATACATAGGGTTGCCAACTGCTTACACAACATCTCCCTTTTTTATCGACACAATGTAATTAGAAACATATTTGACTAAATATACACGTACATTTGCAATTAAAGTAATACAATATAATTCGAAACATGTTTGACTAAATATAAACTAAAGTAATGTGCTTACATGTAAAAGTGACAACTAGCTAAAGATCTAACTTTTGCGGTGGAGCTATTCTACGGCCGCTTCTGGTTGTGATGACATTTTCTTTAACTGTTTGGTTTTTTGCCCTTGGAGTACTAGTGTTCTCGAGTTCCGGTTGTGATAGATCGATATCACTTCCCTTTCTCGAACCCGACTCCGTCTTTTCGTTTATATCTGGCTCATTGTTTGCCATATTATTACTGCTATTATTTGGCTCCGAGCTATTTAACGTAGATGGTTTGTGTTCTGGAATTTTCATGATATCTACTCTATTTCTCCTGTACAGATTCTTGTTTTCATCTAAAATTATAAAAGACCTAGGCTCCTGACATTTTTGTACTATTTGACCAGGTACCCATAGGGACTTAGGATTTTTCTTATAATATATTCGATCTCCTTTCTGAACTGGTTTCAACTCTTTAGCATTTCTGTTATACCTGCGTTTCACTTCTTCAAGTCTTTGTTTGCACCGATTTTTGAGCGATTTCTGGTCTACTATTTTGGTTTTCATTTCTGTTCTCAATAGCGGTAACTTTGTTCTAAGCATTCGCGACATTAACAGTTCAGCTGGACTGGGCATATTATTTTTAGGCGTGGTCCGATAGTGCAGCAAAGCCATATACGGATCTGATCCCGTATCTTGACTCTTACATAGTAGTTTTTTAATTGTTTGTATAGACCTTTCAGCGAGACCATTCGAGCGAGAATGATATGGACTAGAGGTGTGATGATCAATTTTCCACTCATTACAAAAGTTCCTGAACTCCTGGGAGCTAAATGGAGGTCCGTTATCTGTTATCAGGATCACTGGAATACCCTGCCTCGAAAAAATTGACTTAAACTTTATAACAACCTGTTGGCACGAGTAACCGCCACTTAGATTTTCGATTTCGATATATTTGGAGAAGTAATCAACTACTAAAAGATACATTTTGTTGTTAAATTCGAATAAATCCGCCCCTAACTTATACCAGGGAACATCAACCACTTCGTGACTTAACAGCGATTCCTTACAATTCGAATTTCTGTACCTTAAGCAAGACTCACACCCTGTCACTAGGTTAAAAATGTCGTTATTTATGTTCGGCCAATAAACAGATCTTCGAGCTAACTCTTGACATCGCTGGATGCCCATATGTCCTTCATGAATATGGGCTAGCATTTTTGTTCTCAAAGATTTCGGTACAATTACCCGGTTATTTTTTAATAATATCCCTTTAATTTCGTTTATGTCGTCCCTGACTGCATAATATGGGCTTACATCGGGGTCTACTTCTTTCTTTGACGTTGGCCAACCTGTCTTTAAATATCTAAAGATTTTCTGGGAGACCTGGTCCTCACCCGTTGCTTTTTTAATATCCTCTATCTCTCTTTCTGGTAAAGCTACGTGTGCAATTACTGCGTTGCAATGTAAATCGAGTTCTTTGTCGACATTGAAGTCCGTTGTTTCTTTAATCGGGGCTCTGGATAGGGTGTCAGCTATATACATTTGTGTACCAGGCTTATATTTAACAGTCAGGTTGTACATCAGCAGGCGTAGTCTAAATCTTTGAAGACGTGCCGGTATTTTATATAAAGGCTTATCGAAAAGAGGTACCAGTGGTTTGTGGTCTGTTTCTACCGTGATGTGTTTTCCGTATAGGTACTGGTGAAATTTTGTACAACCAAATAAAATTGCGAACATCTCTTTCTCAATTTGGGCGTAATTAACCTGACTATTAGACAGAGAGGCTGACGCATAAGCAAGAGGATTATTGCCATGCATAATTACAGCTCCTACTGCAAACTGGGATGCGTCAACAGACAACGTCAATGGTTTATTTGGATCGAAGTACGCTAAAACAGGCGTTTTTGTAAGTTCTTGTTTCAAGTATTCAACTTCTCTATCATGAACGTCGTGCCAGTGCCATAATGAATCACTTTTGAGTAAATTGCGTAAGTTTTGGTTTTTGGCTGATAAGTTTTTGATGAAAGAACCCAGGTAGTTGACCATGCCTAAGAATCGTTGCAGGTCTTTTACATTAGTGGGTTTTGGCATATCAACAATTGATTTTACTCTCTCCGGATCGACCTGTACGCCCTCTTTACTGAAAATGTGCCCTATAAATTTGAGTTTTTTCCTTAAAAATATTTGATTTATTCCTATTAAACCGTAACCCTACTTCATTTGCTCTTTTCAACACCTTTTCAAGTATTTTACTATGTTCTTCCACATCTTTTGCATGTATCAAAAAATCGTCCATATATATATAATCAAACCTTGAATGTCCCCAAATAGCCTCACCATTTCTGCATGAAATATTTCAGGTGCAGCATTTATGCCAAAAGGCAGACGTAAAAACTTGTAACGACCGAACGGAGTTATAAACGTACATAACTTCGAAGACTCCTCATTTAATGGGATCATCCAAAAGCCCGAACTGGCATCTAATGTGCTAAATATTCGAGACCCAAACATTTTAGACTTGCATTCCTCCACCGTAGGCAACGTAAAACGCGGTATTACTATTGCTTTATTTAAATTTTTAGGATCTAGACATATACGTAAATTGCCATTTGGTTTGGTCACAATCACAATAGAGCTAACCCATTCTGTTGAGCCTTCTACCGGCTCTATAACGTTACGGTCCATCATTCGTTTCAGTTCTCGTTTTAAAGGTTCATACAAACTAAATGGAATTCTACGCGATGCGTCAACGGTTGGGATACTACCTTCTTTCAGTTGTAAACCACACTTTCTTTTTAATACACCCAATCCACTAAACATTTCAGCGTACTTTTCCAACAAATCTTCACTCTTTATTTCATTAACCATCTTTATAAGCTCTAAGTCTTTTGCTGTAGGTAAACCTATGACATTTTTGCAACTCATTTTTAGTATGTAAAATATCGCCTCAAAAGTCTTGTTTGCATACTTAAATTTAAGGTTGGTTGTACCAACTACTTCCAGTTTCTCACCACTGAAAGTTCTAATTGAACTCTTTACATTGTAATTTATTTGCGCTTTTAACAAATCTGCTGTTGCTTTCGAGATTAAATTCACTTGTGCCCCTGTATCGACCTGACATCTTAACTCTACTTTACTTATGTATATATTTATGTACCATACATCTTTACTTTTGTACGTATCCGCCTGCCGCTCGCTGATTTCGCCAACAAATAACGAGCTTTCTTCTTCGCCTTCATCCGCCTCATACATACACATCTGCTTCCCTGAATTGTCCTCGGCTCTGCCTGCTACTTTTTCGACCGCTCTCACATATACACGGGAATTTCCACCGCCGTTAGGTTTTTTTCGCATATAACACATTTTAGCATAGTGGTTGAGTTTACCGCAATTATGGCACTTTACCCCTTCTGCTGGGCATTTGTATTTATGCCACGTTCCACATTTGGTACAAGTAACGGCCTGCACTTTTGTTTGTTGTTGTTGCGTAACTGCGTGGTCGCCGCTTTTGTTCCTGATAACTGCTATAAACTTTTCATTATCTGCACCCAATTCGGCTGAGTTTTCTTTGGCTAAGACCATGTTTTTTGCGATTGCCACTGCTTTATCTAATTTTAAGTCCACTTCGCTGAGCAAGCGTTCTTTGACACTTTTAAACCTTGGCGAAAGCCCGCACACAAAAATGTCTCTTATTAAATCTTCCCGTAAAGTTTTGAATTCGCATGATAGGCTAAGGTTCTTTAAAACAGTTACGAATTCTTCAATTGTCTCTTCTTCAGCTTGCTTCCTGGAGAAGAACCGATATCTCTCCACAACCACATTCACTTTAGGCACGAAGTAGTCGTTAAAACTTTTTAGGAGTTCATCGTAGCCAACCGTATCAATATCATAGTTGAACGAGTTGAACACCAAGAGCGAATCCGGTCCTATGTGGTGCAGCAATAGTGCCACCTTTTGCTGGTCGGTCTGTTGCTCCAGCCCCGCTGCACGCATGTATATTTTGAAGGAATTTTTCCAATTATTCCATGCGAGTGACAAATTGGTTGCCTTTAGGTCCAATGGGGTAACTGTTGTAGCCATGCTGACCACTTTACTGCATTCTGCTGTTGGTTGCGCCTTCTCTGTAGGCATGATGAAAATATATATATATTTATTTCTTTATTTTTTTGACCGCGATCTGACACCATGTTATGTAGTGTTCGACACGAGTGGTTGCTTTGTACTGAATCTTCTTTTATTTCTTTTGTCATTTGCTTCTTACTTACTAACATGCATACATAGGGTTGCCAACTGCTTACACAACAACCCGGTATTTATTTTATTTTTTTAAATAATTTTAATTATTTTTTTTTATAAAATTGTAGCTCATTATCAAACAAAAACCATGCAAATAAATCGAAACTTGAAAGAATGAAAAAAATCAACAAAGTTTCATCAAATTTTCACAATTTTTGTTCAGAATTTTAGGACATGTTTTGGGTTAACAATTTTGTAGCCCATTCACTCTAGTATAATAAGGTGCAAGTTTGAAGTGTCTAGAAAATACCATTGATTTTTTGAATTTTTCTGTTTGCCGTGCTGCGCACTTTCTTCCATATAACGAACGTTCGCATTTTATGTTATATGGATGAATACGCGGGTAGCGTTGTGGTTTTTTATTCCAATATTTTAAATTAAGCTTTATTTTATAGTTTTTCTTAGACAATGATAAATGATGTACACAAATTTCAGTGTGGAAAAAAAGTGCAACACCTTCAACGAAAAAAGTTCTCAAAAATCTACGCGAATTGAATTTACTATCTCGATCATTTAAACATCTCGGACTCGCCCACCACTAAAAATGATTATTTAAATCTAAAGTATATATTAAATGATATTTAATATTTGCTTTAGAGATTAAATTTCGACACATTTGTTTAAACAAAAATGTTAAGCGCATATGCAGATTGTGGAAGCGAGATTCTTTTGCTTGCGTTTCTATGTTTATATCATTTATCAGTTTAAGCACATACGATTAAATGTAAAAAAAAAAATTTTAATTGCGGATCCGAAAGAAATATTTATTAGTTGCATTGAGTTACGCAAAAATAGTGCCGAAAATCAATCGATTGTGCTGAAGGTGCCGGCTGCTTCCGAAAGGGCCGAAAATGGCACAATGCACACTCATTTTCCATCACTGTCACACATACAATCTCACTATTCTGTTGACTTCGTTTTCCCCTTCCGATTACTTTTTGCTTCCGCGCTTGACCATCACCGCTGTGCAAAGCTTTGCACGCGCAGTCGCCCGCGACACATATGTGATAATTTGGGCATCCCTACTCTATAAAAACGTGATTCCAGTAAATGGGGGTTTTTCAAGAACTATTTTTAAAATATTTTTCTTTATGACGAGATGGTGTATTTTGTGAGAATCAACAATTTTTTGTAATTTTTTTTCGAAAACTTATGTTAAGATAAGTATATTTAGTAAGGTGTAACACATCAAGTTTTTGCAAGAATTTAAATTTTATTGTAGATTCCGATAGAATACCTATAACGGTATAATATTTGTACGCAAAATGTTTCTTTAAGGCGACAAAACCCTAGAAATGGGCGTGGCAATTGTACGACTAAAGTTTGCAAAACGCAGATTTTATTGCGGATTTCGGCAGAATATTGCTTTGTTAACAACATTTGTTCCACAACTTTTTCAACCAAAGAATATTCTAGAAATGGGCGTGGCTATATTAAAACCAAAGTTCAAAAATTCAGACTTTATAGTGGATTTCGCCAGAATATCTATATGGATTGAAAAAGTTGTGGAACAAATATTGGTAACGAAGCGATATTCTGCCGAAATCCTTAATAAGATCTGCGTTTTGCTAATTTTAGTTAGGCAATTGGCACGGCCATTTCTAGGGGTTCGTCGCCTTAAAGAAAAATATTGCCATACAAATATTATATCAGGATAGGTATTCTATCGGAATCCGTAATAAAATTTTACTTTTTGCAAAAACCCGATGTGAAAAGAAAAACAGTTCAACAGACATTTAGTTATTTAACAATAATCCTTGTTGTGCTGCGCGACAACTTCCATTGTTGCTGTAAATATTTTCGTGCATAGTACATACAATCCGTTCTTTGTAATCACCACTGTGATTTGGAGCAAACTGTAACTTTCCGTACATACATAGCCCTTGGCTAGTACATACAATCCCGTTCCTTGTAGTCTGTACGGTAAACGTGCGAGTTTGTGGCGTGATCAATAAACGGCTAGAACTGTAACGTTACATACATACATCACGGCTGTCGTTAGCATTCTCAATCTATCGCTTAGCAGTTTCAATATATTTGTGCATACGTTTTCTTTATATTCGTTGTACTGCTGCCATAACATCCACTCAAGTTGTTCATCTCGAACCTTCAATATGCTGCTTAGCCCAGCTAATGGTACTGCCATCGGGGATGTCGTTGCACAACACTGATCGCTAGAGTGCAACCCTGTCGTAGTCAGTGGTATTTCGACTTCGAAGGATGGAAAGGAGAAAACGAAATCGACAAACATGCATACCCCCATGCAAACATATAAAATACCGTTCACCGTTTGGCAAAAACATTCCAAATTTGACGAGCAAAGCAGCGGGTGCAAAAGGCACCAATTTGAAACACACACACACACACACACACATACGTACAAACATTTAAATTCGCGTTGTAAATGTAAATTGATAAAAGTCCTAGTCTTTACTGTAATCGTCAAGTAAATTAGACGCCGTCTTCGTATTTATCGTCCATCAACACTTCATCTTTCTACAAATATCATCATCGTCCACCAACGTAGTCGCCGTCATCTTTATTGTCCAGGAAAAGTCTTCGTCGTCAGTGTTATTTGTCAGCCTAACTCATATATTTTGTATCAAACGTGCAAGTCAATTGGAATAAAGGTTTTATAATTATATTGTACTAAAATCAAATTTGTCTTTGTCAGCCAACAACAAAAAGTTTGCAAATTGCTATTTGCGCCGTTGCTGTTTGCGTGTATTTGTGCGTTGCCGAACGCGAGTTCGAAGCCGTTATTTGGAAGCTGCCGCTATAGAAGATTGGAAATTTGCCGCTTCATAAACTCTTTTTCTGTTCAACTGTAATCTACCGTTGCCGTTCTATAGAGTTTATGAAGCATTTGTCACAAAAGTATTCCGTTACGCATTGCGGTTAACATTCGCCGTTCGTTGGGGCATTAATTTCGGAATCTTAAAACGTTTTTTCAACGCTATGCAGAACTATTGCTTACACGCCTAAAAATAAAATTATATTTCGCCGAACATATTGTTAAGCAAATAACACCGAATTGCGTCGCCTCGTAACTATGTTCACGAGAAGTCAGGCAAACGGAACCCCAAATGCCGCTGACGCTGATGCCAGTAATTCAGATTCCGATGCAGATGCGACTGCTGTGAACATCAGGGCGCTGGACAACACAGCGCAGGCTCAGGTAAACGTTGGAAGTGATGCGATTGCTTCACTAGTGGCAAGTATTACTGCACTTAGAGCCAGCGTGCAGGAATTGCGCAACGAAACCAGCCGCAGCCAGGCGGAATTACAGCAGCTCCGCCAGCGAATGGAGATAGACTCAGTAAACAATAACGTCACGTTAAACGTACCGCCTGCGAATCCACAGCTAACACAACTGCCACCGCCTGCAGCACAACCTCCGGCGTTCACAGAAGGGTCAGCTACCAATAATGTTTTGGCAGACATACCGCTCTCACATCAGCAGTTAACACAAGGGATACCGCAATTGTCTCGGCCCGCAGCACAGCCTCCGATGCCACCACCATCAAATGCGTTGGCGTATATTGAAGGGTCTGCCGCCAAGCTATTTCCGTTGCCAGCATTTGATGGTAATCCAGAGGATTGGCCACTATTTATCGCTAACTACGTCGAGACCACTGCGGAGTTCGGGTACAAAACCTTATGCGTCTACAGAAAGCGTTACAGGGTAATGCTAAGCGAGCGGTTACTTCTATGCTTATGTATCCAGACGATGTGCCAAAAGTGATAGAGGAGTTGCAATTCAACTTTGGTCGGCCGGATCTGCTTATTCGTGCACAATTGCAAAGAGTCCAGCAGTTCCCTGTCATTCATGACAACCGTCTGGATCATATCCTCGAGTTTTCGAACCGAGTTCGCAACATATCAGCGTTTTTTAAATCGGCGAAGTGCGAACATCATTTGGAAAATCCGACACTTTTGGAGCAATTGGTATTGAAGCTGCCGCCATCTAAGCAGTTTGAATGAAGCCAGTAATATTTCGCCGTTTCCAACTGTCGAGACGTTTGCTGCGTGGCTAAGTGATTTGGCAAAGGTAGTTTCAATTATGCCTGGGGTCGCCGATATTTCGCTACGCTTCAATCAACTATCGTTGCCAACGCTGCGACAAAATACAAATGCCAGTCGTCAGTCCATGTCAAGTCATGTCAGTCTCTGTGTCTTTGTTGTAGTCAGTCACACGTGTTAACATCTTGTCGAAAATTTGGATCGCTGGACTGCGCAGCCAGGTGGGAGTGTGTCAAGCAAAATCGTTTGTGTTTCGGGTGCCTAAAACCAGGTCATGGTTTATCCGACTGTCGCCATCGCAAAACATGCACTATCAATGGGAGCAAGCGCATGCACCACCAACTGCTTCATCAATCCAATCGTCTGTTGCCTCAATCGAATGCTGAACGTGAACGAGTCTTGAACTGCCGCCGAGGAAACGAAGTAAGTATTTTTAAAATATTGCCTGTTATTCTGATTGGCCCGCATGGAAGTGTAGAAGTACACGCCATGTTTGATGAGGGGTCGTCCGTGTCGCTGCTGGATGAGGAGGTTGCTGTACAGTTGGGTTTGAAAGGACATGCCATGCCACTTACACTGCAATGGTATGGAGACAGCCAAACCACAGAGTATTCAAAAATAGTGTCGTTAGATGTCAGAGGCGTAAATGGTCGCAATTACTCTCTGAAAAGTATACATACCATCAAAGGCCTCAATTTGCCAAGGCAATCGTTCAATAAGTCCGAGTACGCGCATCTAAGAGAACTGCCGGTGGAAAGTTACGCCAAAGTCAAACCTGTTCTGTTACTTGGTTTGGACAACTGTCATTTAAGTGTGCCAATCAAAGCAGTCGCAGCTAGGTACGATCAGCCAGTCGCTATCAATACAAAGTTGGGCTGGGTGGTATACGGACCACATTGCCACGAAACTGCCGCCATGCCTAGGGTTCTGTAAGTTCCGAAATCCAATGCTTTAGGTCAGTTGAACAAACTTATGAAAGAATACTTTTCAGTGGAGAATTTCGGTGTCAGGAGTAACGTTGCCTCGGAGGCAGAATGTACTCAGCGTGCCAGAAAAGTATTGGCCGAAACCACCAGAGACCTCGGCCAGAGGTATGAAGTTGGGTTGCTTTGGCGGGAAGAGAGGGTCAATCTTCCGCCAAGCTATGCCATGGCCAAACAACGTTTGCTTAATATCGAGTCACGCATGCAGAGAGATTCTATATTCGCGGACAGCTATAACAGAGAGATTACGAAGTACGTGGACAAGGGATACGCAAAGCAGTTGACGTCTGTTGAAGCCGACCGCATTGGCCCCACGACATGGTATCTCCCCCATTTCGGTGTCACCAACCCTCACAAACCGCAGAAGCTTCGCATTGTTTTCGACGCAGCTGCAGTTGCAAATGGTAGCTCATTGAACAAAGTGCTGCTCAAAGGTCCGGAGCAGGCACAGTCGCTAGTCACAATAATCCACAAGTTCCGTCAGGGAGTCGTCGCAGTAGCTGGTGATATCGAAGAGATGTTTTCGCGGGTGCGAATTCGTGCACCGACCAAGACTCACAACGCTTTCTGTGGCGAGATGGTGACCCGAAACAGCCGATACGTGTATACAAAATGACAACGATGGTATTTGGGGCCATTTGTTCGCCGTGCTGTGCCGAGCACATAAAAAACCTAAACGCTGCCAAGTTTCAGTCCACAATGCCCAGAGGTTCACGTGCCGTCATCGAGAACACTTACGTGGATGACCTGGTTATGAGTTTTGGTAGCACCGGTGAAGCTATTGATGTTATAAGGGAAGCTGTCAAAATCAACGCCGCCGCGGACTTCAAACTGCGCAACTTCATATCCAACAATAAATTGGTACAACAAAAACTGAATGGTGAAGGCGATTCTGCGGGCAAAGCCATCATGAGAATGGAGCGTCAAGCAACAACAGAGAAGGTTCTTGGAATGTCCTGGAACACCGCTAGTGACGGGCTAGAATTCCATTTTCGATTCCATAACATTGCTCACGACGTTCTTAACGGCATACGACCCCCAAGCAATCGAGAATTGTTGGGGATAGTAATGTCGATGTACGACCCATTCGGCCTTTTAGCAAATACCACGATATGCCTAAAATTGCTTGTGCAAGAGCTGTGGAAACTTGGTGTGCAGTGGGATGACGCTATTCCGAGCGAATTGGTAGAGCGGTGGTCTAAGTGGTGGAAGAACGCCCAGTCCCTCAAACGTCTTTCGGTACCACGGTGTTACTCAAAAATGCTGTTAGTCGCTGATGATATCCAGCTGCATATTTTTGTTGACGCCAGCGCCTCTGCTTATGCTGCTGTTGCGTACCTACGTGTTAAAAAACACGATAAAGTTGATGTTGCTATGGTGTGCGCCAAGGCAAGGTGTGCGCCAATAATAGGTTTGACAATACCGCGCCTTGAGTTACAAGCTGCAGTTTTGGGTTGCCGTCTGAGAGAGTCCCTCGAGCGATGCCACGACTTTAAAGTGAATAGCACGACGTTTTGGAGCGATTCCAAAACGGTCATACTATGGATTCGCAGCACAAGCAGGAGCTACAAACAGTTTGTGGCGTTTCGAGTAGCCGAAATATTAAGCACGACATCTGTAAATCAATGGCGCTGGGTTCCAACATCATTAAATGTCGCAGACGAAGCAACACGAGCATCTACGTCAATTGAGTATAGCATGACAGCGAGGTGGTTTGCAGGACCAGAATTCCTTCGTGAAGACGCATCAAGCTGGCCACAGGAAATCCCAGAACTGACGTCAGATGAATGCGCACTAGAGGAAGTTGCGAAGCGAATCATCATTTTGAATACAGGGGAGTATCAAATCAATTTTTCTAATTTTTCGTCATTTTTTAAGATAATAAGAGAGTTGAGCTCTGCTGAACTCGCAGCCGCTGAAAATAAAATACTTCGCCGCGTTCAGTTCCAGTCATTTGCAGATGAAATCCAAGCCATTGAGCACAAGGGTTGTCTGTCGAAGTCGAGCTCTCTATATCAGCTAACGCCTTTTATAGACGTCGATGGTTTGCTGAAGGTAAACGGAAGAATTGATGCTGCTTATTGCCTGCTGATAACAGCCAGACGCCCGGTTATTCTACCACAGAACCACTACGTGACACGTCTCGTTGCGAAGAAATATCACTGCCAGCTTCACCACCGGAACGACAGTCTCACAATCAACGAAATGCGACAAAGATTTTGGGTGCCTCGTGCGCGTGCTCTGCTCAAGTCAGTCAAGAGGGAGTGTTCTACGTGCATTCATACCAACGCAAAGCCAGCAGTTCCGCTTATGGGTCAGTTGCCGATAGACCGTCTCACACCGCATGTGCGCCCGTTCTCCTACGCCGGAGTCGATTATTGCGGACCCTTTTTTGTGACTATCGGCCGAAGAAGAGAAAAGCGTTGGGTTGGATTGTTTACGTGCTTAACGACCAGGGCCGTGCACTTAGAAATCGCTGCAGACCTCTCGACTGACTCATTCATCTTGTGTTTGCGCAATTTCGTCAACCGTAGAGGAGTGCCCGTGAGAATTCGAAGCGATAATGGGACTAATTTTGTGGGCGCCCAAAAGGAGCTTAAGGCTGAAGAACGCTTGTTTGATTTCAACGCAATACAGGGTGAGATGGCACGACGCAACATTGAATGGCTCTTCAACTGTCCTGCGAATCCGTCAGCAGGAGGCTGCTGGGAACGCCTTGTACAATGCACCAAACGACTGTTGCAAAGGGTGTTGCGTGAAGAAGCACCGCGATTGGAGACATTCCGTAGCGTCTTACTCGAAGCGGAAAACATTATCAACAGCCGCCTCCTGACTGAATTAGCCGTAACGCCGCAGGACGAAGAACCATTGACGCCAAACCAGTTTCTGTTGGGGATGTCTTAACTCCACGCAAACGCCTAGCCCAGCAGAAGAAAAAGTATGCCTTCGAAAACACTGGTGCATCGCACAAAATTTAAAGGACCGGCTGTGGAAGAGGTGGACAGTTGAATATTTGCCACAACTGCTTCGCCGCTGTAAGTGGAGGGAGAGAGCAACGCCTTTGCAACCTGGTCAGTTGGTCATCGTCTGTGACTCTGCCCGCCCGAGAAGTCAGTGGGAACGTGGCAGGATAACCGAAGTATTCGTCGCTAAAGATGGCCAAGTAAGAAGTGCAGCAGTTCGTACGGCTTCTGGTGTTATACGTCGACCAGCAAGTAAGCTAGCCGCTCTCCATATTAGTGAATCCCCCTAAGGATTCACCGGGGAGTGGGATGTCGTTGCACAACACTGATCGCTAGAGTGCAACCCTGTCGTAGTCAGTGGTAGTTCGATTTCGAAGGATGGGAAGGAGAAAACGAAATCGACAAACATGCATACCCCCATGCAAACATATAAAATACCGTTCACCGTTTGGCAAAAACATTCCAAATTCGACGAGCAAAGCAGCGGGTGCAAAAGGCACCAATTTGAAACACACACACACACATACGTACAAACATTTAAATTCGCGTTGTAAATGTAAATTGATAAAAGTCCTAGTCTTTATTGTAATCGTCAAGTAAATTAGTCACCGTCTTCGTATTTATCGTCCATTAACACTTCATCTTTCTACAAATATCATCATCGTCCACCAACGTAGTCGCCGTCGTCATCTTTATTGTCCAGGAAAAGTCTTCGTCGTCGTCGTCAGTGTTATTTGTCAGCCTAACTCATATATTTTGTATCAAACGCGCAAGTCAATTGGAATAAAGGTTTTATAATTATATTGTACTAAAATCAAATTTGTCTTTGTCAGCCAACAACAGGGGAAGATTCATCAAACACTGCCACAGCGAGTGGGAAAGTGTCTTCAGACCGAGTGTTGTTTTTGAAGTCGAAAACAATGTCCCTATTCAACCGACTTGAGCGCACAGCAGCAGAAATGGACACGGAAAAGCTCCAAGGCATGGATGTGTACGACTTAGTAGAAATTGTCGAATTATTAGGTGAATTAAAATCAGCCTTTACTGTCGCTCACACTAGTTTGGAGGAACTAGATTTCCATTCCATTGCCAGTGTTATTCCCTGCAAATTTGATTCCACGGTAACAAATCTCAAGGTGAACCTGCAATGAGAGATTGGGAAACGTACTACATCCCACCCCACTGCTCCACATTCAGAGCGAACGCCGGCGATTTCCAGTCGATCATCGTGAACGCTAATCCTTCTCGCTTCCCTTTGCCGACGTTGCCTAAATTTAGTGGTGCCTACACTGAGTGGATGAACTTCCTTTCGATGTTCATCTCTGTCATCGACAAGGATAGCGACCTATCGCAAACCGATAAACTGCAGCATCTGCGTTCCTGCTTGAGTGGTGCAGCACTATATATCATTCGATCGCTAGAGATAAACGAGGCTAACTGCCAAACTGCGTTAGAACTTCTTAAAAAACGACTTGATAACAAAAAACTTATCTTTCAGGCACACATCAGGGAGATCTTTGGGTTGGACAGGGGAGGCACATCCATTAGAAAGCTACGAGAGTTGACTTGCTTCCAAGGAACAAATCGCAGACTGTATAATCATACAATTGTTAACTCAGAAGCTAGACAAGGCAGCCCAAGCTAAATTGGAGGAGAATTCTTCGAGCAACGAGCTGCCGTCGAGGGACAGTTAGCTGACTTGTTAGAGAAGTGCTGTCGAACACTCGAAATCGTAGAGCATGCCATGGTAGAGCAAGGATTTCAGGTTGGCAAAACGGGAAAAACGTGAGTACCAATCAAATTAAATCATTTATTGCTTCGAAAACCTCTGTGTGTGGGTACGCATTTTGTGGATCGGCAGATCATCTCATTTGCCAATGTCAACGGTTCGCAAATTTATCGCCAAAACTTCGTCAGAAAGATACCAAGAAATTTTCTCTTTGCCTTAATTGTCTAAAGGCTGGTCATCAGATGCGGGATTGTAAATCGGGATCTTGTCGCAAATGTCAATCGGAGCACCACACACTTCTACATTTTGATAGTACAACTATAGCTTCACCCGTAACTCGAGGTGCGGGTTCTCAACCAACTACAGCTCAGTCGAACGCAATGATTGCAACGTCGCCTGTCCTTCCGCGACCCCTTACTTCACAATCTCCATCTGATGCTGTGTGTTTTAGCCACTGCGAAATTCTTGCTAGAAATCGTGCCGGAACTTTCGTCCCATGCCGCGCACTGTTGGACTTCCCAGCCGCACTTTATTACAACTCGTTTCGCCAATCAATTACAATATGTAAAACCAAATCCTCGGCTGCCATTTCGGGAATTGCGACGCTAATTTCTCAACAGAGGGTTACTCGGCCGATGTCGTTCTGAAGTCGCGGACTTCAGATTTTTCTACAGGTATTACAGCCGTTGTTTGGCAAACAATCACTGAAAATCACCCGTGTTTTTCGGTGGTCGCGGCAGACTGGAACGTTCTTTCAAAGATTCAACTAGCTGACCCAAATTTCAACATACCACAGCCCATTGATCTGCTCATCGGAGCAGGATTGTTTTCGAACTACAGTTGGCGCCCGGGCTGCCAATACTTTAAAAAACTCTGCTGGGCTGGGTGATATCCGGCGTTGGTCCACAGTCTTCAAAGCTCTCGTCATTTATAGTTAACAAAAGGTCTTCCAGCAGCGAAGATTCCAGCAATAGACTGGACGATTTAGTTTTTGGGAGGTTGAGCATATTTTCGAACGAATCGTTAGGACAACTAAAGAAGAGCTTGACTTTGGGGCGCGCTTCAAAAATAATCTTTCGCGTTTGCTCTCCGGTGAGTACTCAGTTCGACTAGCACTGAAGCTACCTCCTGAGGCATTAGGCGAATCACATCTGTAAGCCAAGTGCCGTTTCGAAGGTCTTGAGAGGAAAATAGCCCGAAATCCTGACTTTACGGCAAAATATTCGGCATTTATTCAGTAGTATCTTGACCTCAATCACATGTCGTTGGTCCCCAGCGCATCCGTTCAAGAGTGTAAATATTTCTTACCTCATCATTGCGTCATTAAAGATGATAGCTCCACAGCAAAGCTCAGAGTCGTATTTGATGGTTCTGCTTCCACAAACTCCGGGTTATCTTTGAACGACCTACTCGTGGCGGGGCCAACGGTTCAGCCCAAACTCTTCGATATTCTCGTTCGATTTCGCTCATTCCCCGTTGCACTCACCGGATACATATGCAAAATGTATTAGTGCGTTCGAGTCGCGGCACCCGATAACATGCTCCAATGCATATTGTGGCATAACTCGCCAGAAGCGTTTATAAGTTGGATACAGTTACATATGGAACCAAGGCAGCAGTGTTTCTGGCCATACGCGCAATGCATCTGCTCGCCTCGGATGAGTCCTCCTTTTGAACCTGTTTGCCGACCGGATGTCACATCCTTGCCTGCGACGTCTACGGCTGTGATATCTCCACTGATTGGAGTGCTAGAATCGGTATAATCCGGAAAACCTTTTCGACGCCAGTAAGGACAGATTTCACTAGAGTTGCAGTCTCTTAAATTCCGTATAACTCCCTAGTGAGTTTGGTGGACTTGTTGGCCATTGACGGTGATAGTTTTTGGGATCGTAGGGTCGGGAAGATTTTCAACCAACTTAACAATTAGCAAGAATCTTACCCCTTAGGCGCACAAATCGTTATGCGCGACTTATACGTAGATGATCTGATTTCAGGTGGAAACACGGTAGATCAAGTACTCGAAATTAGGCATCAAACGACCAGCCTCCTCGCTTGTGGCAATTTCCGCTTACGGAAGTGGTGCTCCAATAGCCAGGAGGATCTGGGTGATATCACTGATGCTGATAGAGAAAGTTTCCTCAAATTTGATGACGGTAGCAACATCACCAGAGCGTTGGGTATGGTAAGGGATCCACTCAAGGATAGTTTCTTGTTTGCTTTCACTCCCCGAATTGCATCTGGCAGGAATTCCAAACATTCTGCATTGTCTACCAAAGCTCGTTACTATGATCCACTTGGACTTATTGGTCTGCCTCTAACCAAGGCGAAAATTATTCTACAGCGTATGTGAAGGGGCAAACTTGAGTGGGACGAGAGCCTACCGCAATCGATTTATACAGCTTGGACTGCGTTCTGCAAGGACTTCGTCGACATGCATCACTTATCATTCCCGCGTTACATCGGAGCCACACATGAAGTCTACGCATTTTGCGATGCCAGCCTCGAGGCTTACGGGGCTTGTATTTATGCTCGCTCAATCAAATATGGTAACATTCAAGTTCATCTATTGTGTTCAAAGGCTCGAGTCGCCCCGCTGAAGACACTTACTGTGCCAAAGCTAGAGCTCTGTGCTGCTGGTTTACTAGCGCAGTTAGTAGCCGAAATCACAAAAATTAAGGTGTTTGACTGTTCCTTTTATTGTTGGTCGGACCCGACTGTGGTGTTTTCATGGTTAAAGGAAGTACCCTCTAAATTAAACGTGTTTGTAGCTAATCGGATTTCTACTTTACAGCAACTTACAGAGGGCATGCAGTGGCGCGACGTCCCTACAGCCATGAACCCAGCGGATATTTGCTCTAAAGGACTGTCACGTTCAACGCTTTGGACCCACGGCCCTCCATTCTTGCCGGTAGCAGAGCATGATTGACCAGATATCACCGTGTCCCACACCAAACTTCCAGAAATTCGCCAAAGGGCTCTGGTAAAGATATAATCGATATCTCTCTCTTTTAAATACATAAACTATTTTAACACGATGCAACGCATTTTTGGATACGTGCATAAATTTTTAAACATACGCAGATAGAAAGGAATGCCGCATCTCATCTGTGAAAACGTTCATCAAGGAACTCAACTTTTAATTCGCCTCGTTCAAAGAGCGCGGCTTTGGCCAGAGTACGATGCGCTGAAGAGCAACAAAGTGTCCACCCTTCGAGCAGCATTGCTTCGTTATCACCATTTTTGGACGACCTGGGACTTAATGACTTAATACGGGTTGGTGGCCGACTAAAGCACTCAACGCTCGTCTTCGAAACACGTCATCTAAGCATTCTTCCAAAAGATCATACTTTAACGTTCGCAATAATTACGTATTTCCATCGCAAGTGTCACCACGCAGGCCCCTAGTTCCTTCTAGCCTCAGTTCGCATGCAGTGCTGGCCTATAGGTGGAAGAAAGACTGTGGCACGCGCCCTACGAAAATGCGTCATATGCTGCAGATCAATGCCACGACTTTTCGAGCACATCATAGCGGACTTGCCAAAAGAACGCAATCAAGCCTCTCGTGCCTTTATTATCTCTGGAGTGGACTATTGCGGACCATTCTATTATAAGCCCGAGGCGCACAGTAAATCTCCCCAGAAATGCTATATCAGCGTATTCATTTGTTTTGTAACAAAGGCGGTTTGGATGGAACTGGTTAAGGACCTTTCAACTGGAGCTTTCCTGGATGCTCTAAGCCCAAGCTACATCTGGTCTGACAACGCAACCAATTTTGTAGGCGCTAGGAACGAGCTAAAAGATTTACGGCGCCTGTTTCTAAGTGAAAGGCATCGTAGAGATGTTCACGCGCACTGCCTTAACAATGGTTTCGGTTGGCGATTCATACCCCCTCGTTCGCCGCACTGTGGGAGGCCGCAGTCAAAATGGCAAAACAGAATTTGTACGGCACTGTTGGAACTGCAATTCTTGGTTTCGACAAGTTGCGCACCCTGGTATGTGAAATCTCTGCCATAATTAATTCTCGCACACTTGTGCCAATTTCAGATAATCACGACGATATTGGCGTATTGACGCCAATTCATTTTCTTATCGGTGGCCCCCTTACAACACTTCCAGAATCGGACCCTACGCCTGTAAATTACAATCGGCTCGATCGCTGGCAGCGCGTTAATTATTTGCAACAAATCTTCTGGAGGAGGTGGAGTGAAGAACACTTGATTCTTCTCCAGCAGCGCGCCAAGTGGCGCACTACACAGCCCAATATCCAAATCAACGACGTTGTATGCATCAAGGAGGAAAATTCTGCGCCTCTAAAGTGGCCTTTGGCGCGCTCACCAAAGTCATCACTGGTATAGACGGTGTTGCTCGACCTGAGGTCCTGCGTACCTCTACTGACATTACGTGTCGAGCAGTTAATAAGCTCTGCGTTCTTCCTGTTAAGGATTCTGTTGAAAGTCCTGACCTTTCAACGGTGAGGAGGATGTTCGGAGCAGCAGCTGGAACCTAAATAGAAGAAATTCATTTACATCATACTTATGTGCACTGCCCTGCGTGGCAGTTAAAAACTAGCTTTATAATAACTTAATATTCCTTTAATTTTTAGTACATTGGGCCACCTCAACCTTAGCAATAGCGCTCAATATTGGTATCAATCATTCTGGTAGTTTTTTTTTCTTACTTGTCTTTTCTCTTCATCCTTAGCTGCGGTATATCTATGTACATAAACATATATGTATGTACGGTTGTGCCGAGCTGAGTTGTATTTTTTGACACTCGATTTCGGACATTAACTGGGAGCAGTTCGATTAGGAAATTTAATTGTGATGTGCAACTAAAGTCACGGCCACGTACCATTTGATTAGTAAGAACATTGTCTTGTCAATGCGTTCAATGGTTTTTGACATTCACAGCTGCAAAAAAAACGCTCAAAAACCTTGATATTTTAGAAGTAATTTGTATCATACCAAAAGGTTTGTCACACGGTGCTTGTGGTGCCGCATGATGATGAAGATGACAATGTAAGAGCCCCAGTTGTAGTTTGTCATTTCGCTTTTGACACCAAGTATTATGAGCAGCGTTGCAAAAGGTTTCATCGATTGCTTGTATTTCCACGGAATTTGAATGTTTTTTTTTTAGAAAAAGAACAAATTGCTATAGATTTTTCTCCTTGTTTTCGGAAACACGAAATTTAAATTTTTTTTGTAGCAGCAAATGCGTTTAAATATATTTAACGTCTACGCGGCCGCTATGGTGTAGTGGTAAGCAGTACTCGCTTCCCCTCCACAGTGCCTGGGTTCAAGCCCTCGTCAAAGAAACATCGCAAAAAATATAGAAAAACGGTTTTTTGTTAACAGCGGTCTCCCCTCGGCAGACAATGGCAAACCTTCGAGTGTATTTCTGACATGAAAAACAGCTTCTCTTAAAAATACTTAGTATACTTAGGCTATTTCTAGGGGGTACCTGGCGATAGGTATAAAGCGCCCCCTTAATCCAGGGTGTCATGCGTCACTGTGCCCATTGGACCATCTGCAGTCAGGGGGCTTTCCGACTGTATTTTAACGGCGACTCCCGGATATTGCGTCCAGTGTTGGTAGCTGCAAACCCCCGGAGGTTAACGAGCAACTAACGTCTGGGACGCTAGCAGAGCCTACACGGCCGATGGATCTCTTGTAGTGATCACACATACCAAATTCATTAGAAGCGGCAACCTACAAAGACGCAACCAAAGCTATATGAGCACAGCGACCTAGATATGTATTTGAGGGCAATGCTGACCAGGCAAATGTTATTAACATTTAGCGCTGCCTCATCATTGGTTGCATCCACATTCAGCAATGCAATGATAATGAAAACGAAAAAAAGGGGCGGAGTTATGAAAATCACTTTCGGGGACAAATTATTTATGTGACAAATTATGTCCAAAGAGACTCAGCTAAGACGAGTACAGGGCAGGGCAAACGCAGAACAAGCAAACTGTTGTAAACATTCCAAAGAAAACAAAGAGGAAAAGAGGAGGCCGACAATACCAGGCCAGAAAGCAGAAGGCGTTTCTGTATAAAAACTTAAATTTAGAAACCAGGAGAGAACAAAAGTTTAGTATAATAGAACAGATCAGGGCATTAAGAAATAAATACAAATGTATGCCAATAGAGCTTTTATATATAAAATATAAGAAAAATTATAAATAAAGGGTGAACACACCAAAACTGCGACACTTAGAAATTACTACCAGAAACAAACTAGCAGGCTATGAAATTATTTTTTTTTTTATTATATAACTTGGGAGTTTAGATGTTATTAAAATGTTAAAATATTAGTTATTATTTGCTCCATATGCAAGTGATCGGTATTTTCATCGCACACGCGCCATCATGTTCTGCACGACTGCATCATCGACTTTACGCGATGCGCACAACTACTTTGTTTTGCACTCTTCAATATTTTTCACTGTTTCACCTGTTTTCTGCAAGATTCCTTTGACAATTGACCAATATTCCCAAATAGGACGTGGCTCTGGGCTATTGGGTGGATTGCAGTCGTGAGGTACAAAATTGATGTTATTTACATTATACCACGGCAATGTGTCCGTGGCATAGTGGCAGGTTCCCACGTCCGCCTAGAACAGTGGCCTACTCTTTATCTGTTGATAAATTACAGAAGACGCCTTTTGAGGCACTCATCCCGATAAACTTGATCATTCATTGTCCCGGATGGGAAAAAAGGGCTGCTCTTACGGCCACAGGATCAAATAGCTTGCCAAACCATGTGGTTTTTTGGAAATTTGATTTTCAGCTTACAAATTGCAGGGGCATCTTGACGACTTGCACCAGTATAAAAATCTTGACCTGTGTATCGAATGAAACAATTCATTTATGTTTTAATTGTATTGAATTTATTTTACTGAGCAACTATTTGTCGCTTTGTAGGTTCTTTTACAATTGAATTCTTAGCCTAACATATTGGGGTATTTATGGGAAATAATTGCTGCATAAGCATAAATAATATTATAAATAAATTGAAGCTTAAAGTTAGTTTGTTTGACGGTTTGGCACGTGTGCCTGACAATGCGTGAGTTCTATATTCAAAATATTCAAACAACTGAAATATGAAACCACTGCCACTCATCCCAATCACTTTTGTCTATCGATACATATGACCTTACATATTGGTTAAACGCTTTATGTGATTTCTCGACCGTCCCTAACGTCTGGTGGTGGTGGGCGGTTGATGTTAGTTTTTCTATATTTAAAAGTTTGCATATTTCTTCTAAAAGTGAATTTTTATATTCCGTGCCCATGTCCGATATGAACGTCTTCATAGGACCGTAGACGAGAATAAAATTATCAAAAATTGCCTTAGCTATAGTTTTTGCATTTTTATCTTTAGTTGGTATTGTCACTAAATATTTAGTCATGTCGCATATTATCGTGACTGCGTATGCATTTCCATTTTCTGACAATGGTAGCGGGCCGATTGTGGCAACGAATATTGTATCAAATGCCTTGTTTGGTGTTGGCGTCAAAGTCATTGGACTTTTTATATGTTTTGTGACTTTGGTTATTTGACACTTATGACAATTCTTAACATATTTCGTGATTGTTTTAGTCATGTGTTTCCAGTAATAGTATCTTTTTATTTTATTCAAGGTTCTGAAGGAAATGCCACAATGACCTCCTTCTGCCGGGTCATCATGATATCTTTTTAATATACTTTCAATTGTTTTTGCATCTTTATAATTTATTTGGGTCACCTCATTCAGTAGCGCTACTTTCATTTTAATTAATTTCTTATTGCCCATTTCTTTAAATTCATTTATAGAGACAAATTCGAAAATTTTCTCACTAGGTGCCACTTGTAATTTGTCAATTGAATGCTTATCGGCCACATCATCGAGCCTAGAGAAAAATTGACCTAAGTCAAATTTCCCATTAACAAACAAATCATTGATTTGTATATATGTTTTAATAGATTTACCCCGTTTGATATAGCATGTCTTGGGTGTAATCTTTAATTTATAGTATTTTCTCACGTCAGTGTTATTAATAGGTACATATATACTGGGCTTATCATATGTATTAGATTGATGCGTTTTAATTGTGTTTTGATTAAGAGAACTTTTGTTTGTCATAGATCTTGTTTGCATTTTGTATAAAGTGTTATTTTTAACATTTATATCTTCTAAATCGTCAATTGTAATGCGTGATAATGCATCCGCAACATAGTTGTCTTTTCCCCTAAGGTACTCTACCACAAAGTCATATTCTTCAAGATCAAGTCTCATTCTAGTTAGTTTTGAGCTAGGGTTTTTCATTGAAAATAGGTAAGATAGTGGCCTATGATCTGATCTTACCAGAAAATTTGTTCCGTAAATGTATGGTTTAAAATATGTTATTGCCCAATGTATGGCGGTTAATTCTTGTTCAATTGTTGACTTATTGCTTTCTCCTTTTGTGAAAGTTCTAGATGCATATGCCACCGGCAATTGTTTTCCCTCATATTCTTGTGTTAGTACAGCACCACATGCGTGTTTGCTTGCGTCAGTAGTTATACAAAATTGTTTGCTGAAATCTGGGTACTGTAACAATGTAGGACTTATCAATGCCTTTTTAAGGTGCTCGAAAGCATTATTACATTCTAGTGTCCACTGAAAAGGTACTCCTTTCTTTGACAATCTAGTGAGATGTCTTGAGTATTCAGAGAAATTTTTTATAAACCTCCTGTACACGGTGGGCAGGAAGCGAAGATAGGTTGCATAAAAATGTCGACAAAATCTGAAAGCAGGGTTGTATTTGTTGATATCTTAAGGTTAAGAATCCGCTTAAATTGAAATCCTAGCTGCTCCTGTTTTAAAGATATCCACATTTTATATACTTCTGATAGGAGGAAGAGGAAGGCGTACTTCTCGATAATTAGAGCATATTTATACGAAAAGAAATCTCATACAAATCTGTTCCCCTTTTTTAACTCACTAAAACGGATCAAATCAATGTAAAACATTTTCATTTTTTCCTACCGAAAGAATAATTGATCGAGATTTATTGGGCGCTACCGGTATACAACTTAAATAAAACACCACAATTACCTTTTTCTGTACCGTGAACTTTCTCATTACAAACACTTTCAATATCGCAATATATGTATGTATGTATACAATATTGTATGCTATATAATACGGTAGTAATTTTTTATTAAAGGTTTGTTGCTATAAGCAAGTAGCGCAGGCAAGTCGCACTGCGCTTGTGCAAGAAATAAAAATGCTCTAACTTAGGCCAACGGTACTCCTCATAATAAGTAAATAAATTCAAAGCGTGTATGAGATTTATTTTGGTATTTATGTACTCTTCTGTCAGGAAATAATGACTATTGTACATCCAGAACACAAATGCGATCATAAAGAAAATCGCATGAAAGTATGCGCTTTATGTGTAGGGCTGCCAGACGTCCCGGTTTTCCCGGACATGTCCCGGTTTTAGACTATTTGTCCCGGTGTCCCGGTCCAACCTTAAAATGTCCCGGGTTTCATTTAAGTGTCCCGGTTTTCGATTTGATTGCACAAATTTTGCTTAAAAATGACTACGCTGAGAGAAAAAACGCGTTGTAATATTAAGAAAAATTTTATGAATTTACTCGGGGAAATAACGCATAGTAAACATGAATATTTTTTATTTGATTATCGTTTTGAAATGTTCGTACTTAAAAACAATACTTTCATACAACGCACACGTGGTGTTGAATCAAACTGAACATTTGAAGGCACATTTACATGTCTGGCTGTAGCTGAGTGCACGAAGACGCTTGCCACAATTTGCTAATTTCCAGAGCGTCAGGGTTCAAATCCCATTAAAGACAGCATGGAATTTAAATAATTTTTTTTTTTTAACTTAATTATGAAAAAGCATCCGTTAAGTGCAAAGCGCTTCATTTTATTATTGGCGTATTTCAATTGAATATTTCTATACTAAATACTAAAATTTGTATACTTAAATTATTACGAGTTGCGTTGGTGCTCTTTCATATGCGATTTTTTTTTTAATGTAGCACGTTTTGCATAAGCAATAGTTGATGATTAATATAAGTATGTACCTAAATACGTTAAAATGACATGCACAGAGTTTTACAATTATAGCAAAAGCCAGAAGTTTTGAAACAAGCTCACAGCAACGAAAAAATTGACTGATATTTTAATGTTACCTTGTATTTATTATTTTTTTTTTTCGTGAAACCTAGATTACTTATAAGTACCGTGCCGTACAAAATTATTGGCTCGGAGACACTTTCATCTGATCACAATTTCTAATCAGATCTTTTAGAAAAATGTTTAAAATGTAGCTTTTGAGCCAATTAGTAAAGTGCAAGTCTGAAGTTACCAGAAAATTTCGTTGATTTTTTGCAATTATTTATTTTTTGCTGACAGTGTCTTCCACATACAAAAAAATGTCGAACATAGTTTGTATGGAAGAAACTCTCAGTAAAAACAATACCAAATATATTGCCTCGTTCAAAGCCATGAGCAAAATCGTGAATACATGGTTTTCCGCAAAACAAGCGGATCTTAGTAATTTTGATAAAAATCTTAACGAACTCCGCACAGCTTTGAAAAGTACTGGAATTTCTCAAACTGTCAAAATCCATTTTATCCTTAAACATTTAAAGCAATCTATTTCATTCTTGAATAACGATGGTTTAGGATTATGGTCCGAGCAGGCCGGGAAGTCAGTTCGTAGGGAATTCATTAAATTCTGGGATAGATTCAAAATAAATATGATTGATAAACCAACTTTTGTGAGTCGCCTGAAGAAAACTGTAATGACATTTTCATTCCAGCATATATAAAAACTTAACTAAATAATAAAATATTTAAATACTAAAATGTGTGACTATATTATATGGTAAGCCAATAAAAAAAAAATAAAAGGAAACAAGAAACAAATATAAAAAAATAAAGCAAGAAAAAAATATAAAAAAGTGAGCTGCCTCTACGTGGTGCGCCTTGGAAACGATTGAAACCGGCTAAAAACTTACATAAACTTATATTTTCACATAATATATATACACACATTTACTCACACATACATTGTTGAATATTTAATGCACAAGGATGTTTTTCTCTTTCGCAAAAGTCGGTCCTATCATAACTATGTAAAATCTTGATATCTTTAAAACAGGAGCAGCTAGGATTTCAATTCAAAGGGATTCTTAACCTAAAAATATCAACAAATACAACCCTGCTTTCAGTTTTTGTCGACATTTTTATGCAACCTATCTTTGCTTCCTGCCCACCGTGTGTAGTAGTTACAGAATGCTACAAATCTTTTCGCACTATCTGCATCTGTAGGTATAGGGTAATTTTTAATTACTGAAAATTTTTTGTCATCGGGGAGTATGCCTTTGTAAGTGCAGTTTTTTTTAGGCCAAGTTTGTAGTATTTGTATTGGTATGTCCAGTTTTAAATTTTTCTAATTGTCTCCTATCATATAAGTTTTTTAAAAATTTTATGTAACTATAACCCTCTTTTTTTTAATTAATTCTTATTTTAGTAAATTTTTAATTAACATTTATTTATTTTTATTGATAAAATTTTGCCTTAATATTAAAAAAAAGTCATAAAATTTTTTTTTTTTTTTTTTTTTTAAAAGTAAGATTGAAAGTAACTTAAGAAATGTATTGTATATGTATATAAAAAAAAATATTTTTGCCACGAGCGAAAATTCGCTTACTGGCCCTATGAGTGCGGATTGACGCACATCAGTTTTTGTTTGCTTTGCGACTGCAGGGCTGGTCTGGGGCAAGCCAGTGATGAAAATGGTAACTTCCTCATTGCCAAAGTTGGGCTGTTTCTTGGCAGCGTCGACCATCTCATTCAAAGTGGTTTGTTCGGGTTGACCATTGGGTTTCATCAAGAGAACTGGCACATTACTGGGACTTGGCACAAACGATAGTTCCAACGCGTGGTTAATTTGTGAGAGGTGATAAATTTTCTCAATTTCCCGTTCGCTTTCCTCCACTGACATGTTCTCCAACTGCTGCATAGTGAAATCCTCAGCTGACTGCATCGACTGGAGTTCAGACACCGATAACCAATCAGTGGGCTTTAAACTACTCGAGACAGCATTATCCTTGTTCTTGCCATGCTTGGGTGCAGCACTAGCGGCTGCGACAAGTAAATCCACGAAGCAGAAAATCTTGAGCGGATTCATGTTGATCACGTTTGCAAGTCAGCGCGAAATGTGCTTTTGGAATGGTAATTTCATCAGTTGTCTTTCTGCTGGTTCTTTTTCTATATTCCTCGAGAGTTATTGGTTGTGGTCCTTACTTTATCACGCAGCTGACGGATCTTTGTGGCTGATTCACGTCAGGACAAATTAGTTTTAAGCTGACTGTCCGTCAGGCTTTTTTGTTTGATGATTGATTGATCTTTTTTTTTTTTTTTTTGGCTGATCAAGTCAAAGTGCTTTTTAGTGCATAATTTTTAAGCACAAAATTTTAAAAATGTTGCAATTTAAGCAAACCAGGATTCAGGCTGATCTGTGCAGCAAAGCACTAGACTGCCACTGTGCAATTCAAATCTAAGCACCGGTTGGCAGGATAGCTTTTTTGCAAATTAATTTTCGCAAAAAGCTGGCAGGATCGCCATGTATCGAATGAAACAATTCATTTATGTTTTAATTGTATTGAATTTATTTTACTGAGGAACTCAATGTCGCTTTGTAGGTTCTTTTACAATTGAATTCTTAGCCTAACATATTGGGGTATTTATGGGAAATAATTGCTGCATGAGCATAAATAATATTATAAATAAATTGAAGCTTAAAGTTAGTTTGTTTGACGGTTTGGCACGTGTGCCTGACAATGCGTGAGTTCTATATTCAAAATATTCAAACAACTGAAATATGAAACCCTTGTTGTTATGAATAAATTAAATAATTATAAACGTTAAGCATGGTCGACTTTCAGTTACACTACACCTGCAATATATTTTAAATTTTTATAGCAGTAGGTTTCGTAATCCATAACAATGCAGTTGTATTTTTTAATTCAAAATTTATACAACTTCCGAATGCGGGATTTCGTTGTAACATTCTACTTTGCGCCTCGGTCTGGCGCTGTTTGAGCTGTAGAACATCTCAATGAAGCTTTCCGCTTTACCTTTTGTACGAAAAACTGCGATCTGCGTACGTTTTTTGCAACATAACGCGACAAAATCTTCGGATTTCGCGAAAACGCACTGAGGACCTTCCGAGCACTGTTTTTATCACTTTGACCATGCTAACCCCCGCTCCCTGGTTTTCTCGTAACTGCCAGGCATTATTTGTACAGATTAAAACCCTGCAAACTGTCGAATAGGGCAATCTTTAATTTTTTAGCAATTTTACGTGTACTTAAGGCCGGATCATTTATAAACTCGTGCAAAATGGTTTGTCTCGTTTCTAACTCGGTTGCCATTTTTAACTCAACTAGGAATCAAATTGAAATGAAATTTCTTCTACGTCCAACTAAGGTCATGTGGTCAGCTTATGGTATTTGCATTTCAAAATATTGAATTCGTTTTGGGTAAGTTATAAGCTTCCCAAAGTGTCGCAGTTTTGGTATAATTTAAATATTGCTTACTGTCAACACGAAAATACGATCATTCTAATTTTAACAAATAATGGGCTCACAAAAATCTAAAATAAGCGACCCGAAGGCCAATGTAATAAATGAAATGGTACTTGATAACAATCAAAAGAACAATACTTTTATCGAATTGTTACTGATAATAAATACAGGCACCTTGGTCCTAGATTTCATTATTAAACAACACTCCATATATCAGTGATGGAAAAGTAGGTACTATAGGGCCATTTTTGGCACTTTCATTCACAAGCGCACTTTTGGCACAATTCATTCAGTTTTGGCACAATCATAAATTATAGAAATTTAGCCAGTATATAACAAACAATCATATATTACTCATAGATTCGAAAAGTGAAAACTAAAATCACTTTAAAATTAAAATAAAGGTCATTATATAAAATTAATAAAAATTATTCAATGTAAAGAATAGTCAAAACTGGTGATAATGTCGCACTGCTATTATTTCCCACATATGTAGGTATGTATGCATATGTGTACACAGATCCGAGTGGCTATATTTCACTGGTTTTCCCCTTAGTGATCGGAATATTGTGTCATTTTACTATGCTTTTACTCTAATAATTCAATGAAGTACATTAAAAATACTATTTCTAAAAATACAGTCTAAAAGTTTTTTAAAGACAGTCGTAAGTTTCAATGAGGAACAAATAAGGAAAAACATGTGGTTCTTTTGCTTTTTTTGGACTATTGTATAGCACATGATTAGCTCTATATATAACCGAAAAATGAAAACAATCGAACCGCATGGTCGACTACGTGACAAAGATGGAAGTTGATTTTTTCTTTTCTTACAAAATTGCAAACCTCTGCGAATTGTGGATGGCTCTTTTCATGAAACTTGTTTTAATATGATTTGGAGTAATTCCAGTTGTTTTCAGGGTTTTTTGAATTAATGCAACTTGTTGAAATTTTCTTTAACAACCTCAAGTGTGAAACGTTGACGCCACGTCACGTGACATAAATTTCCATCGTTATATTATTGTTAATATTGCTGTTAAATGAATTTTCAACGCAAATAAAACGTGCATTTTATGTCAAATGCACTTTTAGTTTTGGCTTCAGCGCCAATTCAGGGTACATTTTTTTGAAATCTATGATTTGTTATGTTTCAACTACATACGCCAAATTCGAACCAAATCGGACCATAAATATGGTTTTTCGAAATATCTCGACCTTGGCGCCACCTAGCAAGACCATTTTCGCAAAAATTTTTCTACCCACATAGCCAATATATATTTAAAAAA
>NW_023458556.1:23871978-23877102 GCF_013731165.1 Rhagoletis pomonella
GGCACATTTTGAAATTTTGGAATTCCATCCCTGCCATATATAGGAACCAATTAAAAAGAGCACAAAGAAATCGGCTTAGATATATTCTGGCAACTCAAAGACAAACTGCTTAAAATTTTATCAAAATACGATTTTGATATACTAATCTCCCATTCAATTACAACAGAAATACAAATCCCGACAGACATTTTAAGCTCAGAGTCAACTCAAAGGATAAAAACAATGTCCGATTTTAATTTGCTACTGGCCTCAAAAGCCATTCCGAGCTTTTCCAGAAACTATAGGGAATTGGAAGCCTTTTTAAAAGTAACCGAAATCATATACAATGACTTATCTGAAGATGGCAAAAGTGCACTAATAGATTTTGTAGTTTACTAAGCCAAACGGTGAAAACAAACGTGACTGCAACAAAAACTCCCCAAACATTACAAGAACTCAAAGATTTAGTAGAAAACAAATATAAAAGGACAACCACAATACCACACGTCCAGAACTAATTAGCCAACATCGGAGAAAGAAATTCCAGCATTACGAACTTCAGAAACAAAATATTACAACTGGTGTCTGAGCTAAGCCCTTTGCAAATAGGGCAATTGGGTACGAATGCAACGAACGAACAAAAAGCATTGATCGCTAACCTAAATAAGCAATACAGCTTAAAATTGACTTAATGAACGGTTCAAGCAAACAGTATTCGCTTTCTTTTGATAGTGCTGTTTAACTTGCCCCAGAAATAGAACAAGGGACCCAACAAGGTAGAAGAAGTGGTAAGTTCTTTAGAAATAGGAACAATAACCATACAAACAATGCAAATAATTTACACAGGCTTCTGCATACCGTACAGTGTCCGCGGACGCGGTTCTAGTTATTTCTGGTGTCATGCCAATTGAGCTACTTGCTTACGAGCGAAAAAAGATTTATAATCTCAGTGCCGAGATAGGTCGAGCAGCTGCCCCGGAAATGGCGCGCGAGCAACTTATCCAGCAGTGGCAACAAAATGGGAACGCGAGCACAAAAGGTCAATGGACACACACCCAGATTGCCGACCTTCAAACATGGTTGAACAGACCGCATGGTGATGTCGATTTCTACCTGACGCAATTCATCACCCGTCATGGTTATTTCCGAGAATATCTTCATAGAATGGGAAGGGTGGACTTCCGCTACTGTGGAAACGTCGAAGATAACGTGCACCACACATTCTACTTGCGAACACTTCTTGATTTCGCGCAAAATGTTGGAAGAAAGATACGGAGACATAAATCCGAATAACATAATTGGGCTAATGATCTCCAGTGCAAACTAGTAGGAAGCAGTTGCGAGATACGTGAAATTCGTACTCCGCTGCAAACGAGAGGACGGATGTCTACTGAGGACACCCGAATGAAACGTCCCTACAAAAGAGCAGCCCCGATGCTCTAACAGCGCGCTCCGACATCTGAAGACATGCAGAATTGCGGTGCCAGATGCGGGATTCTTGGGCGGGCGGTGGGAGTTTTGGGTTTTAGTGGGTAGCCCAACACACTTCGGTGGGATTCCCACACTCGGGGAAGGTAGTATAGAGACTAGCGCCCCCGGCCAGTGCACAAAGCATTTCCCTCTCCTACGAACAAAAAAAATATACAGGCAGAACAATAGTGGTCATTTTCATTCCAACAACAGGTATAACACCAACAATACCTATAATAATAATAGTAGACCTATACTACAACTTCCAAGAAGCCTGATCAACTTCATATTTGGAAATGTACATATTTAATAAGAGATTGAAATTTAATATAGAAAAAGAAAGTAATACTACAATTGAAATAATTAATAATGAAGTGCACGTAACTTGTAGCGATGACCCTTTGAATCTAGATTCAATGTTGGAGAAACTAGATATATATATATATAAAGGAGCTAACCCTTTGTGAAAAAGATTTTACATTTAAAAATAGGAATTCGAAAAACTATTTTAAAACTCAAACAAAGATATATTTGGAAAAATATGAGCCACATGGTCAAAGAATTTATAAACAACTGCAGAAAATGCACACAAAACAAAATAGTAAGACATACAAAGGAACCACTTGTAGGGACAGACACGCCAATGTCAACATTCGAAACCATAACGATTGACACTGTCGGCCCACTACGCATATCAAACGGCTACAGATACATACTAACAATGCAATGAGATTTATCGAAAATTGTGATAGCACACCCAATTGTAAGTAAAGACACAAAAACAATAGCAACCACTTAAGTTGAACAACTAATTCTCAAGTACGGTTTCATTAAAGCATTAAAATCTGACAGAGGGACACTAAACAAATATTTTCCACGCCATATCACCATCAGACAATAGGTTCACTTGAGAAAAACCACAGAAAACGAACGAATATTTACTTTCATTTGCCGAAGATTATGAGTGGGACAAGTGGATACCGTATTACACTTTCGCATACAATACGAGCCCACACGTAAACACTTTGTATTCGCCGTATGAATTAGTATTTGGTAAATTACCCATGCTGCCAAGCGATAACATAAGTAAGCAAAATGAAATGTATGACATTGACAATTATGCCAATGAGTTGAAACTGAGACTCCAAACATCAATAAATAATGCCGATAGAAACATAATAAATATTATAAAAAAATAAACGAAAGTCAAAGTACGACAATAATGTAAACAAAGAAAAGTTCAAAATAGGAGACTTAGTTTATGTAAGAGTAGAAAATGAAAAGAAAGACCAAAGCCCGTATCATGGCCCATATAAAATTGTAAATAAAAACGGAGTGAATTCCACAGTTGACATTAAAGACACTTAAAAATATGCTAAAAAAAAAAGATTGAAAATACTTACACACAATACAATAACCGCCCAATTCTGTGTTTTCTTGATAATTTTTTTGTAAAGAAATTTTATCAAGATTTTTATCAAGTAGAAGCTTCCTTCGCATTCTGTGTCAATATTTATAAAACAAAAAGCTCTACGACTTCCACATTAGTGGAACTGATTTCCACATGAGTGGAACTGATTTCATTGTCACATATGAAAAGTATGAAATTAAAAGCGAAAAAGCTTTTGACTGCCGTAGCCGAGTAGGTAGAGATGTCGACTATAATTCCGTGTGTCGTAGGTTCAAATGCCGGCACATGGAGTATTTAATTGTTAGAAACAAATTTATTAAGATACAAAACTTATACAATTCACATGAAATTTCAATTTGTCAATAGCATTTTCAATCTTGATAATTTATCAAGAAAAGAGCTTTTGATTTCTGTGCTAGAATACCAATTCTTGATAAATAATAAAAAATTTACAAATTATAAAGATTTTCAATTTATCAAGTGCACAGAATTGGGCTGTAAGAATCTAGTAATAAACAAAATATAAACATATAAACACACGTAAAGCATCTGCTGACTCCACCCTCAAAAATTTATTTCATCACTAGGACGAAATAAATATTTCTTTTTGATGGTAAGGGTGTAGTGATCATACATACCAAATGCATTAGAAGCGGCAACCTACATATGCGCAACCAAAGCAATATGAGCACAGCGACCTAGATATGCATTTGAGGGCAATTCTGACCAGGAAAATGTTATTAACATTTAGCGCTGCCGCTTGCAAGCACAGTATTTCAACTATGCTCGCTGCTTCCGCTAACGGGCTGCATATTTTGATTGGTTGCTTCTCGATCACTCAAAAGGAGATTAGTTCGGCAACGTGCTCAGCTCTGCCAACTGCGCTGCCAGCTGTCTCATAATTGGTTGTTTCCACATTCAGCAATGCAATGATAATGAAAATAAATAAAAATAATAAATACGTCTTTTTCGAATAGATCGGTCCCTGGTCCACTATCCGGAAAAAAGCAACCTATGTTCTAACCTAGGCAAAAAGCTAACCACGTACAAAATTTTAAGCGAATCGCACCATAGCTACGATTTTTTCGAATAGATCGGTCCCTGGTCCACTTCCCGGAAAAAAAATATCCTATATGCTAATCTGGGCAAAAACCTACCTACACACCAAGTTTTAAGCAAATCGGACGATAAATACGTTTTTTTCGAATAGATCGGTCCCTGGTCCACTTCCCGGAAAAAAACATTCTATGTGCTAATATAGGCAAAAAGCTACCTAGGTACCAAATTTTAAGCAAATCGGACCATAATGCGATTTTTTTTGAATAGATCAGTCCCTGGTCCACTTCCAGGAAAAAAGGATCCTGTATGCTAACATAGGGAAAAAGGTACCTACGTACCAAATTTTAAGCAAATCGGACCATAAATACGATTTTTTCGAATAGATCGGTCCCTGGTCCATCGGTCCAAATTTTCCTTTCTTAAAAACCTTCTCCTGGCAATTACGAACAACTGAAAAAAAATTAGCCAAATCGGCCCAACCGTTCTCAATTGATGAATTACTATACATTTTTCACACCATTTTTATATATATAGATATAAAACTCGAAAGAAATGAGCAAAGTTACTCAGATTTCAATTAGATACGCGCGTAATTACTCGGGAAAAATTATCAAATCATTATTATGGTTTTGAACCGAAATTGTGCATGCATGCATTATTTCGGTTTTTGTTATATGCATTATTTCGGTTTTCTAACGAAAGTGTGCATATGGATAAAAATACTTCCGGTCCCCTTTTCCGGCAACACAGAAAGGAGAATTCTACTTAGTAAGGGTTATAATTCCTAAGCGCGGCCGAAGGCCGCCTACGCAGAAAGAAGTTCTGCTCAAAAATACTTCCGACCCCCTTTTCCGGCAACACAGAAAGGAAAACTCTACTTAGTAAGGGTTATAATCCCTAAGCGCGGCCGAAGGCCGCCTACGCAGAAAGAAGTTCTGCTCAAAAATACTTCCGGCCCCCTTTTCCGGCAACACAGAAAGGAGAATTCTACTTAGTAAGGGTTATAATCCCTAAGCGCGGCCGAAGGCCGCCTACTCAGAAAGAAGTTCGTTTTCATGTATGCACTATTTCGGTTTTTGTTATATGCATTACTTCGGTTTTGAGTAGAACCTGTGCATGTAGCATTACTTCGGTTTTTGTCATATGCATTATTTCGGTTTTGAACCGAAACTGTGCATGTATGCATTACTTCGTTTTTCTCATGT
>NW_023458556.1:23877112-23887240 GCF_013731165.1 Rhagoletis pomonella
TTCAACCGAAACTGTGCATATATGCATTATTTCGGTTTTTTTCATATACATTATTTCGGTTTTCAAACGAAAGAGTGCATATGCATGATTTCGGTTTTCAACCGAAACTGTGCATATATGCATTATTTCGGTTTTATTCGTATGCTTTATTTCGGTTTTTTCATATGCATTATTTCGTATGCAGAGTTTCCATATGCACAATTTCAGGGTGCCTAATCTGTCGTATCACTCTTGCTCTAGTGGTCGACAAGTTCGAGAATTCGAATTTTACTCATTTCACATACGTTTTTTTTTCGTTCGGTTACGTCCAGCTATCGAAACTTCAATCACTCCAAATAACAATTTCGATGTACTTCCGTTTCATAAAATTAAGTGCGTCCAACATTCATTTTCTAAGACCAATTTTTATTGCATTGCTTAAACTCCTACGTTTTGTATCGCCCACATAGAAAGTAAACTTTTAGCTTTGAAAGCTAAAAGTCGGGTTTCCTCCAAGCGTGTCCCGTCCTTAAACGCCCCTTGCGTTGACGTATCTCGTGAAACCTTTTATTTTGCATTGCTACCACATTTACGACTTTAGGTGCGCCAAAACAAAAGACTGTTTGAACTTTTCAAAAAAAAAATATATATATATATTATTGAATCTTTTCACAAGGTCAGGTTTCCTCAAATGTGTACGGTCTTAAAACGCCCCTTGCGTTGACGTATTTCGAGAAACCCTTTGCTTTGAAGGATTCCTTCAACTTATCAAAAAAAACAAATTTTATATTCTTGAATCCCTTCACAAGTTCAGGTTTCCTCAAACGTGTACGGTCCTAAAACGCCCCTTGCGTTGACGTATTTCGTGAAACCCTTTGCCTTGAAGGATTCTTTCAATTTTCAAAAAAATAAAAAATAAACGCCCCTTGCGTTGACGTATTTCGTGAAACCCTTTGCTTTGAAGGATTTTTCAAATGAAAAAAAAAATTACATTTTTGAATCCTTTCCCAAGTTCAGGTTTCCTCAGGCGTGTACAGTCCTAAAACGCTTTTAACTTTTCAAATAACCGAAATAAGAAATTGCATTAATAAATACATATTTTCCAACCTCCTCAAAAGATAGCGATTTCCTTCAAAACATATACAATCCTTACAACCAAATTAAGTTAATTATCTGAGAGGCTATTGTTGGAATTGCTGCCAACAGTTTACATTCAGCACATTTCTTGGGTTATCAAATTTTTAGTAATGGCTACCGACGCTGCATTAAGGGCTGACTTCATCTTTGAGTCAAACACCATTATAAATTTTTGTGCTCATCTTGAGAAAGAAGATCACGATGATCATACCGACACCTTATTTGAGATTAAGCTTCAGGATCTCAATGTCAAATGGGAACGGTTAGAAGCGTCCTATAAAAAGGTCTGTATTGCGGATGACCACGAAATTTCCCAAGATTTTAAAGAAGAAGCAGAGGGAAGCTACGAAGATTGGCCTTCGTTTCGTGATATGTTCGCGGCCGTATATCTCAATCATCCGAGGCTAACACTGGCATATAAATTATATAATTTGCGGAATAAAACCCGAGGAAAAGCGAGTACCATCGTAAAGCATTACAAGTTATGTGACGAAAACTTTTCTCTTGCATGGGAAGCGTTGAGAGCTCGCTTTGAAAACAAGCGAATTCTGATCGATAAACAACTTAAAACGCTATTCAATCTACCTTCAGCTAATTCTGAAAATAGTGAAGCAATCCAGAAAATTCAAAGTACTATTAATAATTGCCTTTCCTGCCTTAAATGTCAAGGTGTTTCTGTGTTAGATTGGAATCCCATCTTAACCTATTTATGTTCTACAAAGTTGCCCGAGGAACCCTCTCCCTATGAGAACAGTCTCTCAAGTCAATAAGAGACCTTCCCAATCGGTCGCAAATGGATGAGTTTCTTACTAGTCGATATGAAGTGGTTGAGCGTTTGCAATGCTATAAACCTACGTCATTCGTTCCCACAAAAAACGCCAGCTAAGATACAATCTTATCACTCGCAAGAAACACTATCAGCTATTTAAATGCAAATTATGCACAAAAACCATCCGCTTAGGTACTGTCCGGAATTTCGGAAACTTTCGGTTCTCGAACGAACCAAGCTCATCGAAAGCAACGGATTTTGCACTTATTGCTTTGCTTATAATCACCCTGCCGCCAAATGCCCAAGGGCGTTTCGATGTCTTCATTGTAAGAAATCTCACCATACCATGTTGCATCCCCAGCTAACAAGCAAGCCTGAGCAAAATGTGCCAGCTAGCAAACCAAATACCAACCCACCCAAAAATGCAACCGCTTTGTTGCATACACAATCGATCGAAGCTTCCTCCAGTCAGTCTAGACATCCGATTTTCGATATAACTGAAGGTAATTGCGAGGAATCACCTATTGCCTCGGCCGGAAGTTCTACCCATATCCAAGCTAATTTTTCAACAAATCATGAACGAACCCTCCTCCCAACCGCTCAAGTTCCCATTGAACATTTGGGCGAGATTTATACCTTAAGAGCCCTCATCGATCAAGGCTCACAAAAATCCTTTGTATCCGAAAAAGCTCAACAAAGGTTGCAACTTCCTACATTTCGAGAAAATTCTTCAGTAACCGATATGGGCGGAAGGATAGTCGAGAATTCAAATCGAATTTGCCACCTCACTCTTATAGTTCAAAGACATAGCATTCGCATCGCAACTCGAGCAATCGTTCTTCAAAAACTTACAAGTTTCTTACCAACATTCCAAATACAAGAGTTTAACTTATCCGAAGTCAAGAATCGAGACCTCGCGGATCCAACCTTTCACACTCCGGCCAAATTAACCTAGTATTAGGTAGTGACCTGATACCACAATTTTTTGGAAGCTCCTCACCCAAAATACCATATTTGGTTGGTACTTAAGTGGGCCATTGAAATCAGTTGAGTGTTCTATTTTTCATACGCATGTTGTTGAAGCTGCAAGCGAAAATCTTAATTCTCAGCTTAAACGATTCTGGGATTGAAGAAATCACCGAACCTCATCCACTGTCAGATGCTGATGCATTTTGCGAGAAATTGTATAAAGACACCACCTTTCGGCAGAGTGAAGGAAGATATGTAGTGCGATTGCCATTAAAATCTGAGTTTCCGTCTAATCTCACTCTCGGTCCATCCCGTTCGCAAGCGATGAAGGAAGCTATTCGAATGTCACACATACATGCATAACATTCATTGATGAGGTGCTCTGAAATATGAACTTAACAATAGAAAAAAATAGTCAAAATATTCCAAGAGTGTAATGATGACTTCCAGGAGTCGCAAACAATGCAAGTGAAAGAGCTAAAACTTCTCTTGCAATCAATAGAGAAAAAATTTGGGGAACGCATTGATGCAATGCAAAGAGTACAAAAAACCTGTGGGGCAAGTATTCTCGAAGTGAACCAAATTAAGTCAATAGCTGACGGCGTAAAAAAGCAAAGCCATGATCTTTGCGAAGCTATAGTGCGCAATTAAAAGGAGAACAAAAAAATTTGTGAAGAGATCAAGAAATCGGTGACTGCTGACGCGTTAGGGTCTGATTATGCATACTTCGCATAACTTCGCACAACCATTTGTACCAGTGCACTAAAAGTGCAACTTAAGAAAATGTAAAGCAAAATCTAAATTCAACAGATCGCTAAATTTTTTAAATTTCTGCTAATTTCTGGGTAATGGAATACATACAAAATACATTCAAAGTACATACGAAATTACAGTTTCAGGTTTATGCGAAGTTGTGCGAAGTTATGCGAAGTATGCATAATCAGACCATTAGCAGGTCAGCGGGCGAAAGCCACTTACGCGGATCTCTTTAAAGGTAAAGAGATAATAGGCTTCCGAAAGTAAATAAAGAGAGGCCAATAGTTCACCAACCAAAAGAGAAGCAGGAAGTGGGAAAAACAATAGAAGACTTGAACAAAAATGTTGACCCGTCGGGCTTGAAAAACAATAGTGTACAGGGTAGGAAAAGTGGGGCTGTAGTAATACAAACTGAAAATGAGGCTGAGCGTGAAAAAATCAAACAGGCAATAGAGAATAAAATGAGTGATAAATATGAAATTAAAAATCCCAAACGTAGCCAAGCCAAAGTTTATGGTATATAGAATGACCTTAAGCATTAGAACCCGCAGCTCTCGGATATGATAAAAAAAATAGAATAAACGCTTCAGAAATTGTAACTTCAAAATTTTGAAATGTTTTGAAACAAAAAGAGGCAATGCAAAATATTACTATGCGTTAATAGAACAGATGCCTTTGCAGCCGTGCTGGCAAACGAAAAGATAAACATAGGTTGGGAAAAATTTAGAGTCAAAGATGGACTGGAAGTTTCTTTCTGTTTCAAATGCAAGGGATTTAACCACATAGCTGCGAAATGTAAGGCCGATGAGGTATGTTTCAAGAACCTAGAAACCCACAACACAGTGGAATGTTTTAAGGAAACATTAAACAAATGAAACATATGCATAAACTGCATTCGTGCTAATAAAAAAATCATCTTAGGGCTAGATGAAAATCATATGACCTTTAACCGACAGTGTCCTTTATAGCAAAAAAAGCTCGAGCATAAAAGAAATACTGTAAATTATTAACAATTACAGCAAGTTTGTGGGGACCCTGGCGTTGAGTTTACGTCTCACCCAGGAGTGAAGAAAGCGCAACCCAATATTTGCAGTGCTTATATGTCAATATACAGAGTTTAGTGGCTAATAAAGTTGAGCTAGAAATACTTATACATTTTCCTGACCCGGACCTACTTTTGTGTTCCGAAACATGCCTAGCTGATGGCATAGAGGATACGGAAATAATGTTCGCGGCGTATCAGATGATACGCTGCGACTCACACAGTAGACATACAGGGGGGTGATAATACTCGTTCGAAACACGCTTGGTTTTAAAACAATAACTAACAAGGCTTAGACAAAAATGTTTGGTATATAGTTATTTAACTCAAACACTGTGATACCAGGTGGCAGCTCGGGGTGGTTTATCACGCCCCAAGCTCAAGGGATGCGGAATTTGTGACATATATGGAGGATATCTTAGCAGAAATCTCAGAAAATTCTGTGAGCACTGTTGTCATTGGCGATTTTAACATAAATATGAACGTAGTATCAACCTACAGCAGGAAACTCAATGATGTTTTCTTGCAACAAGCCATGCAACAGCTGATAAATTTTAATACGAGAGTGACGGATTATTCGTATCGACTTGTTGTATTCCAATGATAGCCGAGTTATATGCGAAAAGGTCGAGGATCACAGAATATCAGACCACGAAACAATAATGTTTCGACTCAACGTCAATAAGCTAAACCCACTTTCTAAGGAGGCAGAAGTAATATCCTGGGAGAGATATAACCCTGAGAATTTAACAAACTTACTAAGGCAGTGCGATTTCTCGAACTTAAGTTTTTTCGATGCTGACGGTATGCTGGAGTATATTACTCATTGCTTTATGTGGTCCATTAAGCAAAGGAACAAATGGTATGATAGGCAATTGACAGAGATGAGCAAGTATAAATCTAAATCCGATGAGAAAGCCGTGTTGTCAGGGGACTGGGGTAAATATAATATTGTGAGAAGCAGGTATTAAAAAAATGGTAAGGTGTAAAAAAAGGAAATACTTAGAGCATAAGGTGGAAATAAATAAGGGTGACAGCCGACTCATGTGGAAATACTTAAAGGAGATAGTCAATAACACGGAGATCAAAGAAAAAATTGGAGAAGTGATAATAAACCAACTACGTAGATAGCTTTGAAATTGCGGAAAACTTATATAATTTTTTCGTGGACAGCATTTTGGAAATACATACCAATATAGAGTGTGTAAACTATGACTTTTTCGAGCAACAAACTTCCACAAGTACGCTAAAATTTGAAGAGGTCTCAACGGAAGACATTCTTCAAATTGCCAAAAAATTTAAGCGGAAAATTGGGGAAGCAACCTACTATCTGAAGGTGTAATTAACGACTCTGCTGATTATATGGGATATTTCGATGCCCTACTAATAAATAAAAAAGGCTCCAAACAGGATCAGTACCGGAAGAATGGAAAATTTCATCAATAGTGCCCGTTAAGAATGTTAGAAAAACGGTTAAAGCTGAAGAGCTTAGGCCCATCAATACTCTCCCTAGCTTGGAAAAAATGATAGAAACCGTTGTGAAAAACCAGCTACAGTACTATGTGGAATCCAATAAAATACTCATAAAAGAGCAATCTGGATTCAGAGCTAAACATTCCTGACACTGCGCTGAATCTGGTGCTTTCTCAATGGAAAGAAACTCTTAACTGCCACCTTAATGTAGTAGCGTTGTTTATTGACCTTAAACGAGCATTTGAAACAGTTGATAGGGTCCGAATGTTGGATAAGCTAAAATACATTGGCATAAAAAACACTGAGCTTGACTGTTTAGAAGCTTTCTTTGTAATCGTAGGCAACAAACAATAGTTAATTCAAAGATGTCTAGTAAGATAGCCGTAGACATCGGCTTACCACAGGGCTCAGTTTTGGCACCCCTACTCTTTAATATATATATAAACGATATTAAAAGTTCTCGCAAACATTGTAAAATAAAACTCTTTGCGGATGATGCCTTGTTAACGATCACTGATGGGGAAATACCAAATGCGATTTTAAAAATGCAAGAAGATCTTAATTCTTTGTATCAATGGCTGTGTTCAAATAAACTCAAACTGAATGTGAAAAAGATTAACTTTATGGTATTGTCCAGAGCGGCAAATGCTGACTCCTTAAGCCGTGAATTAAAAATCAAAGATGAAAATATCGAAGAGGTGAAAAGTGTCAAATACCTAGGAATATACATAGACAACAAACTTAAGTTTGATGAGCACGTTGAGTATACAGTCACCAAGATTGCTAAAAAATCGGCCTTATAAAGAGATCTTGTAAGTACCTGGGAAGAAGATATAAAGCATTGGTGTACAGTTCTATAGTAGAACCACACTTTATATACTGCCCTACGATTTTCTTCCTAGCGGTGGACTCGCATTAGATAAGCTGCAACAAATGCAAAACCGAGCGATGAGATTCATCCTCAACAAACCGTACTACACACCAACAAGATGTATGCTGAATTTGTTAAGCGTGAAGCAACAAGTTTTTTACCCCGCTATGAAATTTGTGTACAATATTAAGAGGGGGAACCTGCCGGATTATCTTAGCGAATATCTCCGATATATAACCCATTCATACTTGTTAAGAGAGACAGCTACAGACTCCCGAAGTATAGAACGTAAGTGGACAAAAAAAATATTTTTTATAAAGGCTTAAAGTGCTTTAATGAATTACCAGAGGCTATAAAAAATTGTGATACTTTCACTCTTTTCAAGCGGCTGCTATATGACCATTGCAGAACGCAGCCTATAAGATATTGATGTAGAACAATAGCGTGGATTGGAAACTAGGCCTTTCCAACCATCAAGATATCGAGACTAGGTGGATCGGAAACTCGGCCTTTCCGACTACCTAGAGTATATTAAAAACCTTAGATACCAAACAATAAATGAGCGGATTGGAAACTAGTCCGTTCCAACGGTCACGAAAGCACGAATGTATGAATCGGAAACTCGGCCTTTTCGACCACTCAGGAGATGGCCCAAAAGGTATAGCGCGGATTGGAAACTCGGCCTTTCCAACCGTCTTCTAACCTCCGGGCATGCTTTTATATTGATATAAAATAATTGCAGTGAAGAAATAATGTTATTTAAAAATTTCCGTAGAGCATATCATGTTTAATATTTAATATTCAAATTTTAAATCGAAATCTAATTCTAAGAATGTTAAATCTTTTTGTAATATAAGTCTAAAAGACTGTAAAAAATAAATAAATAAAATAAATAAATGGAGCACATGCTCAATACGACCGGATCTCAAAGAATAATACAATCGAGTCTTAGAAGAGTATCTATCCCTAGACCATATGAAACCAATCACTCTCTATGAAGTCATGGAAAATGGCAAGTACCTATCGTATTATCTGCCTAACCATTCAGTCGTTAAACCAGACAGTAAATCCACCAAAGTTCGCGTGGTATTTAATGCCTCCAAACCTTCAGCGTCCAGAACTTCCCTTAACGACATTTTGCATATCGGTCCCACCTTACCAAAGAATTCTCTTCCGTAGGAAAAACGAAAATAAACTCACTGATTTTGCTCTTAGAACAGTCACCTTCGGAGTTAATTGCGCTCCATATCTGGCCATTCGGACTTTGCACCAGTTATCAGACGATTCAAAATTATCCCAACTAATTCAATATCTACAATCAGCTGGTTTCCCCCTAAAGAAGATCAACGCAAATCATCCAGACCTGCTCAGGCGCATTCCAGTGGAAGACTTGCTCGATTCAGACTTTTTGCAATTTGATTGCTCAAGTTTCACCAAAACGCTCGGTATCAGGTGGAATGCGTTAAACGATTCCTTTTCCTACTCAATTGAGCCAATGAAGCCTCCTTTAAGTGCCACAAAAAGACAAATTTTATCCTCAGTTCTCAGGAAAGGCACCAATGATTCAGAAATTCAAATACCAAGATTGACGGAGTTCTCTCCAGACAAAACAATGCAAATTCACGGTTTCTGCGACGCTTCCGAGAAGGCGTACTGTGCAGCCATTTACTTGCGATCCCAATCACCCAACTTAGTTTCGTCACACCTTTCCTTTTCAAAAGAGAAAGTAGCACTCCTACAAACAGTGAGTCTTCCGCGCTTAGAACTGTGTGGAGCAGTCCTATTAGCCAAATGCATTAAGAATGTCACCAATCAACTGCCTCTAGAAGAAGTGAAGAGAAGTCTTTCTCTGGTCTGACTCGTCGATAGTGCTTGCGTGGCTTGAAAAATCCCCATGTAATTGGAAAGTGTACGTGGCGAATCGGACTTCACAAATCATCGCAAGTGTTGGAAATCTCAAGTCGCCTCACGTATCCACGAACCACAACCTGGCAGATTTGGGAACGCGAGGGTGCAGGCCACAGGACCTAGTACAACATTCACTTTGATTGCATGTACCCGCTCCAACCCCCCGACCAATGGCCATTATCTTTTCGACAAAATGTCGCCCCACTCGATGAACGTAAAGTTGAAGCTCTACATACTTTGGACAACCAACCAGACATCTTAGATCGCCTTTCATCTTGGTCAAAGGCTTTGCGAGTAATAGCTTACATGTTTCGATTTGTTCATAGAATAAACCCATTACAGTCCACTCCAAATATAAATTATGAATTTTTTGCTATTACTCAAAGAGAAATTAATTGGGTCAAAACACGCCTTATAAAACTAGCTCAAGAAAGGCATTACCCAAATGAGTATTCAAAACTAGCGAACAAACAACCAATTTCCGAAGAGTTCACTGCTGACATTAAATCCCTCTATCGACAAAAACGGATTACTTCGAAACACACTTGCTTATGAATGCTGAGCACCAACTTATGATCAGGACGACGAGACAAGAATATTTCTAGACTGAAATCGAAGGTCAAAAACTGTATACGTAATTGCAAAACATGCACAATCTTCTAACCAAATTCCAGCTCACAAATCATGGGTGTGTTACCGCCTGAGCGTTCAAATTTCTCATTACCATTTACCTACACCGGGTTGGATTTTGCAGGTCCTTTGGACGTTAAATCATCTACTTTGCGAAAGTGTCCACTGCTGAAAGGTTACGTTCGCGTATTCATCTGTTCTTCGACCAAGGCTATTCGCTTACAGCCTTGCTCAGATCTTTCTACGAAAGCATTCCAGGCAAGATTCTCTCGTTTTGTCTTCCACAAAGCCTCTTCTCCGACAATGGAAAAAACTTCGTGGGCGCCAAACGCGCCTTGCAACAAGATTTTAAACGATTCCTCAAGGAATGCTGAGATGATATTCGATCAAAATATACGCTACATGGTTTCGATTGTCATTTTTTGGCACCAAACACTCCTCACATGGGTGAGCTTTGGGAGGCTGCTGTAAAAAGCTTCGAGCTCCATTTCAAAAGGATTGCGGGAATTCACTCTGACTAACTCAGTGTGAGGGCAGGACCAGGATGAATGTATTTGCATAAAAAAAGCAAAAATGTTTTGGGTAGGCGTCGGA
>NW_023458556.1:23887250-23922580 GCF_013731165.1 Rhagoletis pomonella
TAACTACTTTAGTAGGTTTTGTTCTGCGGCAGTTGAGAAGTGCATTAAAAAAATGCATACCCAATGAAGAACGAACGAATTATTTTTAAGCACAAGTGCGTTTGTTTATTCGCTGCACTTGGTTTTGGGCGGGAGTGCAATATACAAGTGCGTGTGTGTGTTCGCTGTTCTTTGTTTATGCGGGAAATGCATAAGTCGCTTAAACACACTCTTTCACCTTCGAAGAACTGGCTACATTATTGGCACGTATCGAAGCAGTTCTGAATTCGCGACCACTTTCTCCTATGTCCGATAGTCCCCAAGAGTTGCCAGCTGTAACTCACGATCACTTTCTGCGTGGTGCGCCTCTCCTGGCAACCCCAGAACCTATAGCCGGATAACCTTTCACTACAGAACAGATGGGAGAAATTAAAGATTTTACACCAACACTTCAGTCTGCTGGAAAGACGAGTACCTGATAGAACTTCACCAGAGGTACAAATGGAAGGCTCCCTAAAACAATCTCACCGTAGGCGATTTTGTTGTCTTAAAAAACGAATTAATACCACCAGATGGATGGCGCTAAATTGTAAAATTGTGACCACTTCCCATTCAGTCCGGCCTCCCTAGTCAGAGTGCTACACACCACACCTAAACAACACTTCACGTTCACCTTAGCTTTCATTCAGCTAATATCATATTAAACTCCTATCTTTTTACAAACGATCGCCATCTCTACCATCCCCAATCCGCAAGCTTCGGCCGGTGTTCCTAAACCCGCCGCGGGATCCGTTGGTACACCGTTACCAAATGTGCTTTCGCTATCACCCATTGCGTTTTTGCAAGGCCTTCCTTGCGATGAATGTCGAGGACGGTATCCGGTGCGTGGAGCGGCATCGTTATTGTCCAAACTGTTTGGCACGGACACACAGTACCGTACGCCGATGCTCGTCTTCTGAAGTGTGAAACAATGTCGACACCACACTTTGCTGCACCGTACCGTGCCAGGCGAAGAAGTAAATGCTAAGAGGTCTTCGCATCCGGCAACGGGAGGGCTGTCTAGGGCAGAGACGCACAGTGGTTCGGATAGCAGATCTAGCTGGACGAAAGTCAAAATTTTTTTTGTTTTTAAATTTTAGTCATGGTAAAGAAAATCTTAAGAAGTGAGTTGTTTGACATTTAGAGAAGTGTTGCTGAAACTTCTAAAAGACAACAAGGTGTCCGTGATTATGTGATTAGTACATTGAAAGAAATATCTGATGAAAATGCTCGTTCCGAAGTAAATAAAGTAAATGACTTTAGATTCGTAATCAGCATCCCAGAAAACCCCCAGATACCCAGTTACATAGAAATCTACCGATTTTTTTTTAATTTTCGTCCGCCATATTGGATCCGCCATTTTGAATTTTTGGTAAATGACTTTAGATATGTAATCAGAGACCCAGAAAACCCCCAGATACCCAGTTTCATAGAAATCTACCGATTTTTTTTAAATTTTCGTCCGCCGTATTGGATCCGCCATTTTGAATTTTTGATAAGTGACTTCATATTCGTAATCAGCGACCCACAAATCCCCTAGGTAAGAAGTGGTGTAAAGATCCATCAACGAGTATTTGTTTAAATAGTTTCGTCCAGCTAGATTTGCGATCCGAACCACTGTGAGACGTGCCGTCAGCTTAATGTTGCCATCAATGCATTGACCCAATTGCGGGACAGCCTTGCTCCGGTGCAACTCGGCCGATATGTTTAAGGGACTTGCGCTCCCTTAAATTTCCCTTGCCTTTATGCATCCCTGCATCACTTTCAGCTAAAAGCATTCCTGCTTAGCTAGAAGTTTGCAAGGTGCACGGGAATCCATTTCCGGTGTTGCCTATAAAGGCAGCCGCCACATTGCCATCTACTTCTTTTTGCAAATCAACTTTCCCGATCGAGGACTTTCATCGGAGCAACATTCAACGAGGATCCCCTGGCCGTTTTGCATACCATCAACGCGGGAACTGTACCTTATAAACTATTCTATTAACCTGAAAACCTGTACAATTTGAAATCTTGTATAACTTGAACATTTGTACAATCTTATAATTTAAATTTTTATACCCGAGCGCACTTGTGCACAAGGGTATTATAACTTTGTTCACATAACGGTTGTTTGTAACAGGCAAAACGAATCGAGATAGATATAGACAAATGTACACATAAATGATCAGGATGAAAAGAGAAATCGATTAAGCGGTGACTGTCTGTCCGTCCGTCCGTCTGTGCACACGGTAACTCGGGTAAAAATTAAGATAACGAAACTTGGTACGTGTTCTTCTTTCGGTCGTAGGACGGGTGGTATATAACGGTAATTTTCAGAAATACGAAAGCTGCGATATTTTAGTAACTTCTGAAGATTATTCACTCAAAATTAATATTTACAATAATTTTTAGACGAAAAATAAGAAAATTATAAATTTTTGGAAAATAGGCGTAGCCACGCCCACTTATGGTTACATGTGTATATCTTGGCAACCGCTGCACCGATTTCTTCCGAACTTGGCACAGTTGTTGGCCTTGGTACAGCATACCAAATTGCCGAAAATTTTTAAAATCGGACAATAACCACGCCAACATTCCATATAAAGGTAATTTAGAGAAATACGAAATCTTCGATAAATCAGTAAATATAAAAGCTAATTTACGCAAAATTGACGCTTGCAACAATTCTTTACCAAGAAATACGTTTATGATAAAATTTTGGAAAGTGGGCGTGGCACCGCCCACTCATGATCACATATATGTATCTCGGTAACCGTTACACCAATTTGTACCAAACTCGGTATGGTTATTGTGCTTGCCACATAAAAGCAAAACGTTCAAAATTATTGAAATCGGACTAAAATTACGGCTTTTCATATAACGGTAAATTTTATAAATGCTTGAAACTCCAATATTTCGAAATTTAAGGACGCTAATTTACTCAAAATTGATACACCCCGGCTTACCATGTAGCGGTAGCTTTCGGAAAGGTGAAAAACATATATGTATTTAATATTTGCGTCGGGTATTTAATGTTCGGCTCCGCCCGAACTTCGACTTTCTTACTTGTTGTATTCCATTTGTATATACCCTGCAAACCATTTTTACAGAGTATTCTGAATCGTAAAGAATTTTTAAAAAATTCGGAAGGAATTTTGCCGAATTTTCTAAAATGAAATAAATTACGCACACTTCCATTCTTTTACGAAATTTCGGAAGAAAATCGGTAAAGAAATGAAAATAATGCTGCTATGTGAAGAATTTCTTGCAGACTTTTTTCAGAATTTTCTTTATTTTTCGTACAGAAATTTCTTTACGAGTTCGTGTCAACCACTTCATATAATTTTCTTTGAAGATTCGGAAAAAAATCGTTACCGAAATCATACTCCTAAAGATTTCGATAAGATTTCGGGAACTTTGGTTTGCAGGGTACATATGTACTTACATACAAATCTATTTCATTCATTTTCATACTCGCGTGTTCACATTCACATATTAATAACACTGGACCACAAATTTCAACTTTTTCTCTTTACCAGAAACGCCGTTATGAAATTCTTATGTAAAATCACCCCCTGATTCCGAAAATCAAGGTTATTTTTAATTCTATGGTACCGTTTTTGAGATATTTGCAATTTACCGTTTTTGCAAAAAAAAAAAATTGGGTCCACTTTATCATATATATCTCAAGAACGAATTAAGCAATTCCAAAACGGTTTGAAGCTTTTAAAAGGTAATAAAATTTCTATAAACTGTGCATACAACACTTTTTGCTAGGCCCTGTAGATTCAAAGATAACGAACAATCATTACCGATTTTTTCAATTTTTTTTGTAAGAATATAAAAAAAATTGTACTTTGCGGGGAAGGATCTCGAAAACCTTTTATTTTTTTGCAGATTTTTTTTCTCCCTAAGCTCTGTTGTATTACAAAAAACATAAGCTATCATCGAAGAAAATCGATGCAAAACTACGTAAGTTATAAGCGATCAAATAAAAATACCCAGGTTGCGCAACTTCAATGTATGTACCTATACATACATACATATATTAAAGGTATAAAGTGCAAGTGAGATATTATCCGGATAAACGAATAACACCATAACAATGATAACACTTTTTCTTTAAATAAATCAAATAGTACTTTTAATACTCGAATTGTATTATAGTAGGTTGGGTTCGAAACCTGCTGTAGGCATGTAGTTATAAACATGTATTTCCGTCAGTTATGGGTAAGTATGCAGGTAGATTTTCAAAATTATAAGACACAGAAAATTTCTAAAGCCTACATCTAAAACAGGTAGTATTTTCTTTTCCCGGCTTGTTATAAAAAGGAACCTTTCTGTCTAGGTAAGATTTGATTTTTTCAATTTTATTCTTGTTCCGAGTATAAATATGAGTTAATGCGCTTTGAAACTTCATAACATCTTCAAGGCTCGCCGGAGATAGTTCAGTTCATAAGTCTAATTTCAAAACCGTGATTTATTAAAAAAAAATAAAATGAGTAAAAGGACGCGAGAATTTGAGTGTAATAAGGATCCAGATATGTTCTGTTTCATGTGTGGCCAATATACTATCATAAGGCGACGACGAGTGTTCTCGGATCATATCAAAACTTTATACTCCAAGTATTTTGGAATTGAGCCTAAAAATGCTGAAAAACCATGGACACCGAACACTTTGTGTACATCGTGTCGAGTAGAATTGATTCAGTGGGAATCAGGACAACAAACAAAATTTGATACACCAATGATATGGAGAGAACCTACTTGCCATTCAATAGAGTGTTATATTTGTCAAACAAAAGTACTTGGCGTTGGAAGATCAAGAGGAGTAACCTATGCTAGCGTACCTACAGTGACATTACCAGTACTACATTCAACGGCAGTTGCGGATCCAGTTCCATTGTCAACAGTAACATCTGAGTGCGGGGGATCAAGTTGTACTGAATTTCGCATGGAAAACGAAAGAAACGTTCTGTCACAAGCACAACTTAATGATTGGATAAGAGATTTGGAACTATCCAAGGAAAAGGCCGAGATCCACACTTCTCGTATGCAACAATTTAAATTTGTGTCATCCGATGTTAAGGTGACATATAGTAGAACTCGTCACGAACCATTTTCCAAACACTATACCAAGAAAGACAGTATATGCTACTGCAACGACATCCCTGGTTTATTCAAAGAGTTTGGTCAAACATATGATTCAAAAGAGTGGCGATTGTTCATAGACGGCAATAACCTGAGTTTGAAGGCTGTATTATTGCATATTGGTAACAAAAAGCCTTCTATCCCGATTGCACATGCAGTAAATACAAAGGAAACCTACGAGGAAATGCAAAAAATACTCAAATTTATCAAATATGAGGAGCATGATTGGAAAATAAGTTCTGATCTCAAAGTCGTTGCAATGCTATGCGGTCTACAAAGTGGCTACACCAAGCACTGCTGCTTCCTCTGCAAGTGGGATAGCCGAGCTCGTAAGGACCACTACTTCAGAAAGGATTGGCCGGAAAGAGTCGAGTTTACCGTTGGTGTGGATAACATCAAATACACCCCTCTTGTCAAGAAAGAGAAAATCATACTTCCACCCTTACACATCAAGCTCGGTCTCATTAAAAACTTTGTTAAGCTTTGGACAAAGAAGGCGAAGCATTCGACTATTTGAAAACAGTTTTTCCAGATATTTCTCAAGCCAAGATAAAGGAAGGTATTTTTGTTGGACCACAAATAAGAAAGTTGGTCAACAATAATCAATTCAAAGGACTACTCTCATCAGTTGAGGCAGCAGCGTGGGAATCCTTTGAAAAGGTCGTTGCTTCTTTTCTCGGTAGACACAAAAGCCCTAACTACGAGCAGATAGTGAACGACTTAATCAATAATTATGCGAAAATGGGCGTAAATATGTCTTTAAAAATTCACTTTCTCCACTCACATTTGAGCTTTTTTCCGGCAAATCTTGGCGACGAAAGTGATGAACATGGCGAAAGGTTTCATCAGCAAATGAAATTAATTGAGAATCGATATCAAGGATTCTGGGACGTCGCAATGATGGGTGATTACTGCTGGTTTCTCATAAGAGAAACCGATCCTAAACTGAATAAGCGTCAAAGTAGAACACATAATTATTTCGACAACATAGTAAAATCAAATTAAGATAAAGATTGTTAGAATATAGTATAAACATAAATAAATTAAAAAAAAAAGTTAAAAATATGGGTAATTTCATTCATAAATTGAACTTTTAACTCAATAGAAACAGAGCATAGCTAGATATTTCACTCTTCTTTATACCATACATACGTTTTGAGGTATACGTTGAAATTGCGCAACCTGGGTATTTTTATTTGATCGCTTATAACTTACGTAGTTTTGCATCGATTTTCTTCGATGATACCTTATTTTTTTTTGTAATATAACAGAGCTTAGGGAGAAAAAAAAATCTGCAAAAAAATAAAAGGTTTTCGAGATCCTTCCCCGCAAAGTACAATTTTTTTATATTTTTACAAAAAAAATTGAAAAAATCGGTAATGATTGTTCGTTATCATTGAATCTACAGGGCCTAGCAAAAAGTGTTGTATGCACAGCTTATAGAAAATTTTATTACCTTTTAAAAGCTTCAAACCGTTTTGGAATTGCTTAATTCGTTGTTGAGATATATATGATTAAGTGGACCCAATTTTTTTTTTTTTGCAAAAACGGTAAATTGCAAATATCTCAAAAACGGTACCATAAAATTAAAAATAACCTTGATTTTCGGAATCAGGGGGTGATTTTACATACTAATTTCATAACGGCGTCTCTGGTAAATTTTGGCCGTCGACCAGTGTAAGTATTGTTCATTAGTGGTAAGCGTTAAAAGTTGAATTAAACATCAATTGAATACTACAAACAACAATATCCTCATTTCGTAAATAGCGATTATCAGCATCAACTTTCTTTGCCAGTATTCTCCACACATTTTCCATTGGATTGAGGTCACGAGAGCTCAAGGGTTGGAATATTGCTGGTTTCCAAGCAGCATTTTGCCTCCCTGGTTCTATTAATTGCAGCATTGTCGTGTTGAAAAATGCAATGTCTTTCACAGCACTCAATAACTGGTTTGAGACTGCTCGGCAGAATGGGAATATAGTCCAAACTCTTCATTTTATTTGAGCAGAATTGCAACTCAAGAGTACAATCGGATGTTATTGCACCCTACACAACCACATTTCCGCGGCCGAAGTTCCGCCGGTAAAAAATGAATCGTTCTTGCCGTAAATCGTTCTATTATCCATTCAATACATTTGTACCACCCAGATCGAATTTCTTTTCGTCTGAAAAGATAACCTAAGCCAACTTCTTAATAGTGAATTTAAAGGTAAAATAACCATTTTAACAACTTAGAGAATTCTGTCGATTTCCATAATTGCCATGCTTTTGCTAAAGAAATCCTTTCTAGCAGCTTTAGGATGTAGCAAAAGACGCGGAGCCGTGATCATTTCACCATACTCGAGGTGCTAGTAACGTTTTAAGGCCCTCCAAATTATTTGACGAACAACGGGATCTGAACATCTTACTATTAACTTCTGGCAAATTGTGATGGAAACCAACAATATTCGGACCCTTGTGCTCTCGTTACCTCAATCCTATGGAAAATGTTCAATCCAATTAGAAAACGTTGTATGGCTTTACCGAAGACATTATGTCTAAGTATACAGAAGCCCATTTTTCAGTTAATTAAAGTCAATGCACAAATAGAGTAAAGGGTGAACACACCAAAACTGCGACACTTTGGGAAGCTTATAACTTACCCAAAAAGATTTCAATATTTTGAAATTCAAATACCATAAGCTGACCATGACCTTAGTTGGACGTAGAAGAAATTTCATTTGAATTTGATTCCTAGTTGAGTTAAAAATGGCAACCGAGTTAGAAATGAGACAAACCATTTTGCACGAGTTTATAAATGATCCGGCCTTAAGTACATGTAAAATTGCTAAAAATTTAAAATTGCACTATTCGACAGTTTGCAGGGTTTTAATCGGTAGAAATAAGGTCTGGCAGTTACGAGAAAACCAGGGAGCGGGGGTTAGCATGGTCAAAGTGATAAAAACAGTGCTCGGAAGGTCCTCAGCGCGTTTTCGTGAGATCCGAAGGTTTTGTCGCGTTATGTTACAAATTTAAAAATTTAAACTTCATTGTTATGAACTATGAAACCTACTGCTTTAAAAATTCAAAATATATCAAGGTCAACATTTTTATACTGCTGGCAAGTCGTCAAGATGCCCCTGAAAGTTGTAAGCTGAAAAGGAAGTCCGAATTTCCAAAAAACAACATGGTGTGGCAAGCTATTTGTTCCTGTGGCCGTAAGAGCAGCCTTTTTTCCCATCCGGGACAATGAATGATCAAGTTTATCGGGATGAGTGCCTCAAAAGGCGTCTTCTGTCATTTATCAACAGATAAGTTAGTAGGCCACTGTTCTCGGCGGACATGGCAAGCTGCCACTATGCCAAGGACACATTGGCGTGGTATAATGCAAATAACATCAATTTTGTACCTCACGACGCCAATCCACCCAATAGCCCAGAGCTACGTTCTATTAGGGAATATTGGTAAAGTGTCAAAGGAATCTTGAAGAAAACATGTGAAACAGTGAAAAATATTGAAGAGTGCAAAACAAAGTAGTTGTGCGCATCGCGTAAAGTCGATGATGTAGTCGTGCAGAACATTATGTCGCGTGTGCGATGAAAATACCGATCACTTGCATATGGAGCAAATAATAACTAATATTTTAACATTTTAATAACATATAAACTTCCAAGTTATATAATACAAAAAAAAAAAAAAAAAATTCAAAGCCTTCTAGTTTGTTTCTGGTAGTAATCTCTAAGTGTCGCAGTTTTGGTGTGTTCACCCTTTAGTAGAAGGACATATTTGCATGTTTTACTCATTTTATTGGGATTTCTTTTATTAGATTTATAGTTTTGCAACAAGTAATTTTTAGATTTTTTCAGTTCTTTTAAATTAGGTTATGATTATAAAAAAAAATTAACCACTCTATTATAAGAGAGCTCTTACCATCCAAAAGTCATATAATAAAGTTTTTACCTATCTTGATTGAGACGGCTGTTTTACAAGACTTTTGAACTGGATTTATAATTATGCAACGGAGTGTATGTTAATGAGGAAACCTATTTTCTATAATTTACTCACTAATTTTAGCGATGAAGACACGGTGAGAATCACTGTCGAGGGCAAATCCACTAAACTCTGGGTGGTCTCAACCTATATGGCCCTCGATCGCCAATACTGCCACCCGCTCGGTTACTGGACGTGGTGAAAGATGCCAATTTAAGGAAGTTTCCCGTCGTTCCAGGAGTCGATGCAAACGCGCACCACTCGTTATAGGATTCCACCAACATTAACCCTAGACTATCTTATAATCTAGCTATTTGTAATATTGGTAGTAGACCCATCTTTGTTACCTCAAACAGGAAGGAGGTACTAGATATTGCTTTAACGTCTAACTTTTTCTTGGAGAGCACTAGGGAATGGCATATACTAAACGACCATTCATTCTCTGATCATATCGACTGCTGAGTGGAAGATCGACCTATCTTGGCAGCCAGTTGGGAAACGCCCAATCTCAAAGAACTTTTCATGAACGCCGTATTTAGGATTTGGTTGAAGAACGCACTATAGCTCTTGAAAATTAGATGATATAGGGCGTTTTTGAATCAAGAGCTGAGATAGGGCGTTTTTGAACCAAATTCTAAAATAGGGCGTTCTGAAACCGAATTCTGAAATAAAGCGTTCTTGAAAAGTTTTTTGACACAGTGCGTTTTCGAACTGGCTGCCGAGATAGGTCGATCTTCCACTCAGCAGTCGATATTCACCTATCATTCGAAATATCTTTGGAATCTCCGGCTTCGGTTCTGTATAGAAACAAGAGACATACCGACTATGTTTAGAAAGGTACTATCGGAGTTTTTGCCCAACGACGCTTCTACTCGGCTTACTGTTACCACCTGATGAAGCGGAGTCTCTATTCGCAAACCTTGCTTCTCTCGGTGAGTTAAGCTCATGGGAAAAATTTGAAACCGTAGATTGCATTACCAATGCCTGTAATACGGCCTTCTCTACGTTCTGTCCAATTTTACTTCCGAGAGGAAAGAGGAAGCTACACCAAATAAATCGCTTCTTTAAGGAAGGAAAGCAGGAAATTCTTCAATGCGGAAAAGCGTAATGGTTCTTTTTTACATAGCAGCCCTGAAGAAATTTAAGAATGCCCAATGGGACTCCTGGAAGGATTATTGTGATAACATAGAGGAACAATCGGAGGATAATCACTTGCGAAAAGTGCTTGCCAAAAATCCGACGAGTGAGTGCACACTTTCCAGGGTGTACTGAGGAGCCTGGCGTTGATCGGACCCCTTCTGGACGCTCCGTAGAATACATAGATTTTATTGATCTAGAAAGGGCAGAATGGGCCATAAGGTCCTTCCAGCCCTACACATCTCCAGGCTTAGACGGTATCTTCCCTGCCGAAGGACATCTGAAATTGTATGTCCTATCCTTGTCTCAATCTATAAGGCTTGTCTCAGACGCTTCATACCCAAGGGATGGACAATGGCGAAGGTTGTGTTCATTCCCAAGGGCGGTAGAGCATCCCACGTGAAGCCAAGCGACTTTGGACCGATTAGCCTTACATCTTTCTTTCTGAAGGTTCTGGAAAGACTACTGGACGTGAATATCCGAGAGGAAATTGATATAAGTAAATTATCTAGCAGTCAGCATGCCTATTGGAAAGGCAGGTCTGTAGATAGGAATATGCATTAGGCAAGACATATTGAACAGGTAATAGCAATAGAGCAAACACAACCCTGCCATGTATTTTGTTGTTGCTTGCGAAGCCTAGAATGTCAAAACAGAATGAAATGCAACACGTTCCACCAATCAAAAGCAAACAAAAAGGATGCTAATGTATGTGAATGTCAATGTGCTGCTACTACCTGTTTAATGTGCCTTGGCATAGGCGTATTCCTTGATACAGAGAGTGCCTTCAATAATTTCTCCCAGAAGCTGTTATCCGCCCCCTTACTAACCTCGGGCGGGATCATCCTCTGGTAGAATTTGTTTGCCGCCTTTGTAGGTAGCAGAACTATATACTCGGAGATGGGAGATGGGTTATAGGTGTTTCAACCCTGTTTTTGTGAAATATTTTATTTTTATCAGTATCTTTTTTTTCAAGCAATCTATGTGGAAATAAAAGTGAAAAAAAAAATACTTATTTGCTTTGATTGCCAATCAACGTTTAGCTGGTGAGCCAGCAGATTGTGCGCTGCTGGAGCAGTATGATGTATGAGTGCAGGGGTTGTTTTTGTTTAGTCCAGCTACGTCCATGCACACATTTTTGAAGTGAAAACTTCTTTAGTGGCGGGAGTGATTTGAAACTCGATAAAACGAAACACGTGACAACAACAGCAAAAACAATACGTATTTGTATATCCAAACATATGTTATTTGCCGTTAAGTGTGTAGTTATGTATGTATGTCTGCTCATAGAATTCAAGCGGAGTCTCGAAGTCAAATTGAAGTGAGTTTGTGTTTTTTCATCGTATTTCATTCATATTGTCGCTTTGCCGGCTTTGCATAGTAGCAGCCATACGTATGCAAGAATGATAGAATACAAGATTGCGCCGATTGCAGCAGAATTAGTGAGAGTAATTTTGGCGTGACGTCATCGTACAGTTAACAACTGAGAGCGGAGAGAATAAGCTGTTGTCAGTGTTGCCAGTTTAACCGTTTTCCGGCTAGGTTTAGCCGGTCGCGATAGCAAACAGCTGGAGAAAATTCGATTTAGCCGGCAGCCGATTTGTTACCCGTTTTGCAAAAAAAAAGTTACCCGATTTCGCTATTTACAGTATTTTATTAAAATTTAAATATATGTACATATAAGTTTCCATTTTTACAAATTTGGCGAAACTGCTAGCCTTATTTCGGAAAAAAATTTTCATGTCGGACTGTGTTAAGTATAAAAAATTTAAATGAATACTGGGCCCAATGATTTTTATTTTATGTGAAAATACAGTGGCCCAAGTGACTGGGACGCGACATTTTGGCGTATTATTCTTTTATGAAAGTATAGCTGATTACTTACAAACACCATTTAAATCCAAATTTCATATTTTAAGGAAAAATTATGAAAATTCTGCAATTTTTTTTAGTTTAAAATTTTTGTATAGCAAAGTGCAAATTTCGGTATCTAACACTTGCCGTTGATTTTTGGACATTTTTTGTTGACGGTGTTCCGCATTTTTTTCCATATGAAATATTTTAGAACATTGTACTTTGTATGGGGTTGTATGTAGGGTTTATAGTTTCTGACAATTAATTAATCATTCCAGCTTTTTTTATTTTTTAATGAAAAAAATTAAAAAAATCAGACTTTAACAGAAGAAAAATTTAAAAAATAACAGGTTCTGTGCCAAATTTTTGCATTTGCTCTAAAGCCTGTTCTGTTACAAACAAACAAAAAATCAAGTTACTGAGGACGAAAATCGATGGATAAATAAGAAATAATGAGTGGTAAAATAAAAATGCGCAAGATTATTTGTATGAAAATTGAGCACGAAGGCCGCGTACACCTAAGTAACACGCTTTTTGCTCATATTGCATACAAAAAATCTGCGCATTTTCATTTGACCACTCATTATGTCGTATTTATCCATCGATTTTCTTCATCAGTAACTTGATTTTTTTTTTTGTAACAGAACAGGCAAAATGCAAAAATTTGGCACAGAACTATTTTTTTGTAAATTTTCTTTTGTTAAAGTTTATTTTTTTTTCTTTTTTTTTTAAAATAAAAAGCTTAATGATTAATTAATTTGTCAGAAACTATAAGCCCTATCGGAAAGTGATGTACATACGGTTTATGGAGAATTTCATTGTCTTTCATTTGCCGTATTTTATATTAAGATTTTTAAATTGGTTCGTAAGATATACGTGATTAAAAGGAACCAATTTTTGCTTTAAGCTGAATAACGGTAATTGCACATATCCCGAAAACGTATCCATAGAAAAAAAATTAACCCGAATTTCGGAATGACCGAGCAATTCTACATAGAAATTGGATAGTGGCGTCTGGAGAACAAAACCCAAATTAAAATTTCTGATCCAGTGTTATTAGAGATAAAATAAAGACAAGTTGATTTTCCTGTGTATTTTTTTTTAATATTTTAAACAGACTTTCAATAAAAAGCAAACACTTTTTTTTGCAAATTTTTGCATCCGTAAGTTATTTTATTCTGGGGTCCCAGATACATATGCAAGTACTAGTTGGCTGTATGAAAATTACGTTAGCATTCCTTAGTGGTGGTCAAACCCTAGGAAGGTTTTGCTCCCTCTCATCGCAATGTTTTCTACACAGGGTTAAAGTTCCCCCTTTTTGATAAAAATTAGTATTATTTTTCATTACATTCGGTTCTCCTTACAAAAATTTGGCGCTTAATATTTGAGTGGAAATTTTACCATTTATAAGCCATTTTTTTAAACAGTGGGTCCAAAAGTCCCGTTCTGGTTCGAGTTGACGGGTTAAACTTTTGGAAAAAAGTAGACCAACCTTGTTTTCAATATGTAATGCGCAAAAAATCGTAAGAACTGCGTAAACAAAAATTTATTGATAGCGACATATATTACCCCAAAAACTTAACTTTTTAAATTTTTTTATTTCTTTAAATTTAAATAGTACATACGGATCTGTAGAGAGCATAGAGAGCCATGTGTGTATGTATCCATCAGCGCCACACACTCAACATTTTGATTCAAGTAGGAAGTAACGTAATTTAAATTTAAAACTAATTCAATGAATGAATTAAATAGAATTATAATCTGGGCTCGAATTGTAACATCCGTGCACGGATCGAAAACGATACGAAGGAAAATTACGTGATACGGGAGGCAGTATAAGTTGAATGGGACACGTATGTCATAATTCGAAAAAACATTTTTTACGTGACCAGTAGTACGATATCGTATATGACGATTCGAGCCCTGAATTGCCATGGCGAATGCCTAACGCTGACGAATTGACATGATAGTAGCGCTGACGTTTCCAGATTCGCCGCCGACCCGCCGATTCTTTTCGAAGTTGACCACGCCGCCGCCGCAAAGCCGCCGCCGTAAACCTCTATTGGGAAGACAATACCTGTGAATAATTGTAACATGGTGCCAACATACTTTATTGTTGCTTATTATTGCTCTCAGAAAAGCATGTGAGAGAGTAAGTAGGACATTAAAAACAGGAGTTTCGAATATATGGACATCAAAATTTTGATAGTTAAGATTGTTAAAAACTTAAAAAGCGAGCGGCTTGTTCGATATAAATTAATGGCGTTTTCTTTTCTCGAAATAATGTTGGACTGTTTTCTTCAGCCCTTTCACAGCTTCACGTGTCCATTTCTCAAAACATTGCCCTCCGACTAAGCAAAATACTTTCTACTAATATAACGGTTTTTCAGGACGAAAAGTAACCTAGTGCAAATGTTACAATGTAAGTCAACATTTTTCAATAAAAGAGAAAACGCCATAAGTTTGTAATTTAACTCTTTTTTTATATTTAAGTAATACAAACATGACTTCTGATGTACGTATAACGACAGTTTCTTTTGTTAAACACAAATAATTTGTAATGAATTTACCAGTCCCTGTTTTAGTGATTTATTTAACGAGTGGTGATATGCTTAGCTATGTATAACATTTATTAACCAAAAAAAATGTAATGATTTTACTAGTCTTTCTACTTGCGATTTCTGTAAGTAAAACATGCGAATTTTAGTTGAAACATTTTAGCCGTTTTTGTTTTTTTGCCAATATAGCCCAAAAAGTTCTGGCAACACTGGTCAAAATGTCCAATATTTGTAAACAGGTTTTAAGTTAGGTTAGGAAAATGTGCAAGTTATCACTAGCACAAGTTTTAACTGCGCACCTCATTATTTAAGACAAATCGACGGAAATATTAAAGTATTTAATAAAACTAACGAAATTCTTTACATCCCTGAAGGAAGTCCAATTGCTCGAAAAATATAGTCGTAGGTATAGTAGTTTTGCAAAACCCAAGGATAGTCCAAAAATTTAAAGCACTAAAAGTGGTTCGAATGTAATGCATAAGGTATGAGTTTTGTTCTAAAATTGGTTACAATGGGCGCGTTTATAAGACGTAGCTGTTTAGCTCAACTGCTACGAAACTGCTGGCAACTGTTGGACCCAACAATTATATCTTAGAAACGGCCTGATGAATGTGCCGCCAAATGAACAGCAGATAATATAAACAAATGATATTGCAATAAATAGAGATAGTTGCGCCGATAGTATTTAGAATTCAACGCTGAGCTGCCGCCGTGTTGAAAAAATCGTTCAATGTTATAATGAATTAAACAGTGTATAATTATATAGCAAACATCTTGAAAATTTTTTTTTTGCAACTGCCACCTAACAAAGCGGCGTTAAATTTACTACAAGCGGCGTAAGTCTTTACGATGAGCTAGCGCAAAAATTTCCCGCTTGAAAAAATGGCGGAAAGTTGCCAACTGTTGAGCTGACCGGAACTACTCAACTGTGCGTTTCGAAGACAAACACTCAACAGTTTAACAACAGCTACGTCTTAGAAACGCGCCCAATGCCACGCAGTAGCGGACAATGGGTATGGTTAACGATTTACTGATATGTAGGCACTTAGTTAACGAATTTTCATGTGCGGCGTTGGCATGTAGAGAGAGTATCCGCTTAGAAAATCTTAGAACCCCGGTTCGAATCGCAGCTGGCGCAAGTTTTATTTTTGTTTTCCCCAAAATTGGTTACAATATAATGCAGAAGCGGACAATTGGTCCGAGCCTAGGACATTCAATGTTAAGTGTAAATAGAATTTTACTTGTTCTAGGACCAAACTTTGGACTACTTACAATCACTTGCAGTCTAGTTTGTGGTGTGCTCTAAGTCTGTTCCGAGATCCTACAGGGTTGCTGATTGTACACACACAAAGATGTTTCCCAAGAATAGTAAGCAAATAAAACTGCTGTATAGTGATGTGCTGAATTTTCGGTACCCAATACTCGGCAAGCAATACTTAAAAAAGATACTTCCTTTTCGGTACCCGATACCGATTCTTTACATTAAACCTTCGCCATTATATGCATTTCAAGTCTAGAAAAAACTTTCGTTAGTAATTTATATGATATCGGCTAAAACACTTGAACTTATCACCAGTTAGCGACAAGTTTCGGATCAATATCGCACTTGTTGACGTACAAATATTTCATATCATACGTCAACAAAACCGATACCGATTCGAAAATTGTTGCTAACTGGTTACAGAATCTGCCCCCAGGCCTACAAAAATGATATCGTTCGATTCAGCTGGAACAAAAATGCTTCAAACAAGTAAGAGTTTCGCTGCATTATGGCCTCGAACCGACATATATTTCGGTACCGAGTATCGAGAGTTTCGGATACTTTTTAAATCGGTACCGAATATCGATCAATACTTAAAAGTACTGACTCAGCACATCACTACTGCTGTTATCTCGACTGTGACGTCAGCAAAACAGCTGATTCTGTCAAATTCACTGAATGCCGATTAGCGGTGTTGCCATCGGCGCCACCTTCTGTATTCTCTCCACCGTGATACGTATGTACCTACATACATATGTACTAGGCTGGGTCGATTTTGTATGGGAGAAAATAAAAGGCATTTGTAATATTATGATGTCTAAGGTCTAAGTCGATGTGGTCTCCTTGGCGTGGGGATGAGGCTTAAGTGGTGACATTGGGGCCTTGAGGGACTTCTATGTCAGCATGAACTAAGAGGGAGGCTCCGCATGAGAACCTGCGTAAGACACGAGCTTACACAGTTTCCTATGTGGAGATTACCGTACCGACGATTACTCCTGCCCTCATCCCTCCTTATTTCTCCTTTCCCAACAACCCAACTCCTCCCCCTAATCCAGGGTGTTATGCGACACCGTGCCCATTGGATGGTTTGCAGCCAGGGGGTTTACCAGACCGGCTGTATTATAACGGCGCCTTCCTGATACCAGGCCGCCTCAGGGAGTAACGGTGGCCTTGCCGCGGCATGGGGCGCTGCCGTGGTGGACCGTTAATTTCCTCTTACTTTTCTTAGACCACCGCGCCCGCCTCGTCGGTCAGGTGGTCGTACGAACAAGATGAATACAAACCAAAAGAAAACAAAAACTAAAATTTCGAGCAGCGGAGGATCGTCGGAGCCGGCATCCAAAGCTGTCTCCACCCCGGTTGGGGACTCTGAGGAGGCGAAGGCATCTCCGGCTAAGGCCACGAGTGGGGCCTGCACGGCCAGCGCCGTAGGGAAACCGGAGCTGGCTATCGACAAAGCTTCGAGCAGCGGTGGGTCGAAGTCGACACCCATAGCTGCCTCTGTCCCGGGTGGGATTTCTGGCCCTGCAGAGGCGAAATCGCCCTGCGTTAAGGGCTTAAGCAGGGCCTTCACGGCCGGTGCCCCAGGGGGGTCGAAGACAACTCCTTCTGGTACTAAAGGCCCCGAAATTCTGCCGGTAGTGGGTAATGCCTGTGCGAAATCGCACGGAGCATCTGGGGGTACGGTGCGTGGCGGAATCGCCAGCACCAGAAAGGGTCTCTCGCCGCGTGTCTTTGGAGCTTCGAGGACCTCGGATCGGGCACCTCAGGGAAGGCCTAAATGGCGCGCCACCGCGGCGAGAAAGGATATCTCGGACCGTCGCATGGCCGCCAAAATTTTGGAACGCTACGGCGATCAGTGTGCTGGTCAAATGAGTGATCAGCATGCCCGAACGCTCGAGTGGGCCAAAAAGGTGGTCGGCGATGCGGAGGCTGCGACATCCGCCCAGGGGAAGGTAGCCGATAGCGCGAATGCGCTGTCGACTATGAAGCGGCAGAGATCACGGGAGGGGGAAACCACGACCGTGAAAAGGTTTCGTACGGGGCCGGCTCCCACCTTTAGCGAAATCGCTAATCTTGCCGGCTCAGTGGAGTTAGGGGTCATGGACCGCAACAGGGAGGACGGCGCCATCACTCACGAAGAGTGGAAGCGTGTGGCGGCCGCCATGTCGGCGGTATTTATGAGGGTGGTCAGGGGGAATCCAGGGCCACCACCTAGGTGTGAGAGTTCCGGTTGGCACCATGGGCTGCATAAGCTCACGAGGTGCACCGATGAGCGGTCGGCAGCCTTATACAAGGAGGCAGTCTCCCTGGTGGGGGAGGTTTGGAAGGGTGCCGATCTAGTGGCCGTGGACAAGGCGGATCTTCCGATGCGTCCACGGGCTCGGGTATGGCTCCCTACTGAGTTTACCTCTCCAGAGGAGATCGAAGGAATACTTCGGTACTGCAATCCTTCTCTCCCGACGCATAACTGGAGGGTTATCTGGCTGGAGAGGACCGAGGAATCTTATCGGCAAGCGCTGATACTGCTTAATGCAGAGTCCCTCGGTGCTCTCGGCGATACCAAGGGGGTCATATACTATGGCTTCGAGAAAGTGGTTCTACGGATTCTACCGACCGAAGCCAAAGCATATGACCCTCTGCCTCCAGCTACTTCCGAGGGAGGAAGAGAGGCCATTGACTCCGCCAGCTTGGAGTTGGGAGACTCGGCTCAATCGGATGCTGAGAGCATTGGGGGCGGCTCCTCTGCCGGGGCGTCCGTCTTCAGTCTCGAGAGGCTGTTCGGTGGGGTCGATGTCCGCGGTGAGAGCGCGGAACTAGCGCTCATGGAGGACATTCTGGAGAATGAAGATTCTGCAGATTAATCTCCAGCATTCCAAGGCGGCATCCGCCAATCTTTTGCTCCACCTTGAGCAAGGTGGGGCTGACGTGGTTCTGATACAGGAGCCATGGCTGAGCAGTAATGGTATCTCTGGAATCAGAACAAGGAACTACAGGCTGATAGCGGCGAACAACGTAGGTAGAACTAGGGCCTGTTTGCTTATCAGAGGTGAACTAAAAGCTTTTATTTTGCATAATTTCAGCAATGAGGATGTGGTTACAATTAGGCTGGAACGAGAGGCTGGAGAACTCTGGCTCATATCCGCCTACATGCCGCACGACGACGAGGTGGAGCCACCTCCAACGCTGCTGAGGAGCGCTATAGCGGAAGCCAAGCGGCGGAAAGCTGGCGTGATCTTGGGGTCTGATGCGAACTCGAGGCACTCAGTTTGGGGCAGCTCGGATACAAACTTGCGAGGTGAGTCACTTTTTGAGTTTATTCTAAGTGAAAACTTACATATCTGTAACAGGGGGAATTCCCCTACGTTTAGAACTGCTGCCAGGGAGGAGGTTCTTGACCTCACACTGGCTTCATCTGAGACTGCACATCTGATCTCGGATTGGAGGGTTCTGAGCGAGCACTCTTTTTCGATCATAGGTATATTCAATTCTCTTTGGACGAAACGCGTCCACGTAGCAAGCCCTTCAGGAACCTGAGGAGCACGAACTGGGATCTGTATAACAGGAATCTTCGCGGAGTGCTCCCTGATGCGCCAGAACCAAATTCTGTGCAGTCGGTAGACTCGCTGGAGGAGCTTGTTGAAGTTTTCAAATCTGCGTGCAGGGAAGCTCTTGAAAGCGCATGTCCACTACAATTTCAGAAAGGTAGAGGGAAACCCCTTTGGTGGACTGTGGAGCTCTCTGAGTTAAGAGCGTCGAGCAGAGGACTTTTCAATAGGGCCCGTAGGAGTAAGTTGTTTTCTGATTGGGAACTCTATAAGGTTGGACTAGGAATCTACAAGTCCGAAATAAGAAAGGCTAAAAAGATTTCATGGAGGTGTTTCTGCGAAAACGTTGAAGGGTGTCATGAGTCTTCGAGATTTAGGCGTAATCTTGCTAGGAGTCCTGCTCCGCTGGGCTACTTGAGGGATGAGGCAGGTCACTGGACTATGAGTGGCGAGGAGTCGCTTAGGCTGCTCCTGGACACTCACTTTCCTTCCGATCCCTTCCCTGGGGAGATCTCCCTAGGGGAAGTGTGCGGAGACTGTGCTGCTGTTTCTGACCTCCTGGATGAGCGCCGCCTGGCGTGGGCGATCAATTCGTTCGAACCCTTTAAATCCCCAGGACCTGATGGCATCATACCTGCGCAGCTGCAAAAGGCGGCGGAGGTGTCGCGCCGTTGGTTGGCCCCAATCTACGCGAGCTGCGTTAGATACGGGTACATTCCCAGGGGCTGGAAGGTAGTCAAGGTGGTGTTCATCCCGATGGCTGGAAGCAGCTCTCATGTTGCCCCCAAGGACTTTAGGCCAATCAGTCTTTCATCGTTTCTGCTGAAGACGTTAGAGAGGCTGGTTGATATGCACATAAGGAGCATGATTCCTCGGGATCGCCTGTCTAGAGCCCAGCATGCCTACTGTAAAGGACGGTCGGTCGATACTGCTCTGCATACAATTGTGAGGTGTATAGAGGAAGCCTTCACTCACAAGGACTTTGCCGTAGGAGCCTTCCTCGATATCGAGGGGGCTTTCAATAATGTCCTGCCGGACGCAATAGCTAAGTCGCTAGATAAGCTTGGGGTTGAGGCCAGTCTCATTAGGCTCATCGAAAGCTTGCTGCGTGACAGAACTGTCATGGCCTTCTGGGGTAGCGCCTGCTTGTCTCGCATGGTGAGCAGGGGCACCCCGCAGGAAGGGGTGCCCTCACCCCTTCTCTGGGTCGTCGTGGTGAATGAGCTACTAGTGGAGCTGCAGGGGCACGGCTGTCGGGTAATTGCCTATGCAGACGATGTGGCGCTCCTAGTTAAAGGTAAATACCTGAACACTCTGTATGAACTGACCCAACGGTACATTAACATAGTTATTAACTGGGCGGCCAAAAGTGGTCTTGCCGTAAACCCCAGTAAGACAGATCTGGTCTTATTCACAAAAAAATATAAAATCCCCGCCGCTGCTCTTCCCTCGGTTGGAGGTCTGCGCTTACAGCTGTCTGACAGGGTCAAGTACTTGGGCTTGATCCTGGACAGGAAGTTGTCGTGGGTACCAAACATCGAGGAAAGGGCAAGGAAGGCATCAGTGGCCTTATATTGCAGTAGGGGAGCTATTGGTAAGAGATGGGGCATCTCCCCTAAAGTTGTCTATTGGCTATACGAGACCGTAGTCAAGCCAATTATGTTCTATGGGGACCTACTCTGGTGGAACTCACTGGAAAAGGCTACACTAGCTAGGCAGCTGGAGCGCGTACAACGGGCTGCTTTAATTGGTATTAGTGGGGCACTGCGAACCGCCCCCACATTAGCACTGAACGCAATGCTAAACGTAGCGCCTGTCGACGTTGCAGGCAGAGTTGTCGTGGTGCGAGTGGCTATTAGACTCAGGGAAACCGATTGGTTGATCAACTTAGGGACTGGACACTCTGGAGTTCTACGAGGTTTCGACTTCATCCCCGATCGTACGCATTACTGCACCACCGTTACGGCTCCTAGGAGTTTCTTCTCTGTCCATTTTCCCTCAAGGGATGAGTGGGCCGGGCGGGACTTCTGGAGGAGGTGTGCGGTGAACTTCTTTACGGATGGATCGAAACTGGATGGCAGGGTTGGTGGAGGGGTCTTCTGTCGAGAGCTTTCCATCAGCACTAAGTTCCGGCTCCCGAACTTCTGCAGTGTATTCCAGGCGGAAGTAGCTGCTATCAAGGAGGCGGTGGATTCACTGCTAAGGAGCGTTATAACCACCAGGGAAGTGAGCGTATATTCTGATAGCCAGGCGGCCATCACGGCTTTGAGTTCGTTAGAGGTGCGCTCTAACCTGGTTAAAGAATGTCTTCTCTCTCTCTCAGCCGCGTCGGAATACGTCCGGGACACAGCGATATTGGGGGGAACTGCGTGGCTGACGAGCTGGCGAGGGAAGGAACCCGTGAAACGTTACTACCGAATAAAGAGCGGCTGCGGGTGCCATTGATCGCTTGCGGTTCGCTCTTGGATAAATGGGCCTCATGTCAGCTCAGCGAACGCTGGGCGAATACCATGACATGTGCGATCGCAAGGTCCTTTTGGCCGAGGGTGGACCGGGGGCGATCGAGGGCACTCCTCACACTCACAAAGCCACAGCTATCACTTCTGGTGGAGGTTTTAACGGGTCACTGTCCTATCGGCATCCTCGCGGTTAAGCTGAACATTCTGCCGGACCCTTTATGTCGCTGTTGTCTGGAAGATGACGAGGTAGAATCACCTCAACACTACCTTCTTAGGTGCCCAGCGTTTGCGAGGCTATGGTTGAAGTACTTTGGCTCTCACTTTCTAAACAGCCCCGAGGAGCTCTGGGGCATTGAGATTAGCCGTATTAGTAAATACATAATCGGCTCGGAGCGTTTTAACGATAAAGTTTAGGGGGCCTTTCCAAATTGTGGTATCACAAAGGATAATCTTACATTGTCTAAGTGAGCTCCGGTTACACGGGGCTGCCACCTTACCTAACCTAACCTAAGGTCTAAATCAATTGTTATTGGCCACGAAAGATTAACTTAAAACTTATCTTTGGCCTGCGCAATTGAATCAAAGTGTATGCATTTTGAAAATTAAACTTTGGGTTGTAATATCTATGGAATACGTTAACTGTTATAAACAGGACGATATATCCAACTAAGGGTTATTAAATTTAGTACCTCAAGTTCATTTATCATTTTTCAATAAGTCTACCAGATTTAAGATATTAGATAAAACTTACAAAAACTATAATTATCCCTTATGAATTTTCAATTCTTCATTACTTCAGCAACCAAGTGAAAAATACAAAAAAGTGAGACGAGATTTATTTCTAAAGTTTTAATGTTTTCGGATGTTTATATATTATTAAAAGGACCATGGACTTGGTCACGCCGATTCGATCAGTTTTCAAGATCGTGGTGAATGAAGTCAAACATGTATTGTCAAAGATTAGCAATCGTTTGATAAGTTAATAGTAGTTTCAAGCATATAAGTATTTACATACATTAACATAACACAATTAGGCTGAGAAACGCCCGTTTTAAGTCCATTTATGTAATCTTGAAAATTGGGCGGAATGGTTTCATTAGACACCGAAGAAGCACATTTTTCGCGGTTTCTAAATTTGCCGTTATATGAAAGTAGGGGACGTGCAAAAATTGTTTAGATATACATAAATATTTTAGTTACTCCTATTATGTGAAAAAGTGACTGTAGGTAAATGCAATAGTCTTTAACATATCCTAGGAAATCCTTTTGAGGAATCTCCAATTGGACGATATTGCTTTCCATTCAGCTTGAACGAAAAAAGTCACTCCCTGCCACACTTTTCTGTAACCCTGTTCTTTCATTTAAACGTTATTTTTACAATTGAAGATACATTTTTTTGGGAAACAACTGGAGATCCACTTAAGTTTTCCTATATAACTTTGGTAAATGTTACTCGATTGGTACGTAATAATTACCAATTTACTGTTACTGATTTATGATAATAATATGATGAAAATAGTTCAGATTATAAACAAATTATTTTAAAATAAAAAAAAAATTAACAAATTATTTTGTCAATTTCCTATATTTGCAATTTGTATATTGGGTACATAAAAATAAGTAAACTAATTAGTGTTTCTAGAAGTTGTGCCTGTACAGTGTTTCCATACTCATTTGCATAAACAAAATTTTTCTCGATGATGGAAAATAATGGCCTTTCTATTAGAACTACCGAAATTGTTCTTAAAATTGCAAAAATTCGCAAACTATAGCTAATATTAAAAAAAGATTTGAATATTTGGAACCAGTGACCTAAATGCACGCCAGCAGTATTAATGTTGTTCTTTACATCTTTTGACTATAGGCCAGTGCAATTATCAAGAGAACAATTCATATTTTATTGAAAACAGACTTTTGCGTTAACGGATTCATTATCTAATAATACAACGGTGGGCAAACTTGGCTCCTTGAGCCAAATGCGGCTGTTTGCTTAGTAAAGTGCGGCTCTCTTTACTTTCCAAACAAACAAAATTTTTCACGATGATGGAAAATAATGGCCTTTCTATTAGAACTACCGAAATTGTTCCTAAATTTGCGAAAATTCGCAAACTATAGCTAATATTAAAAAAAGATTAGAATATTTGGAACCAGCGACCTAAATGCATGCCAGCAGTATTAATGCTGTTCTTTACATCTTTTGACTATAGGCCAGTGCAATTATCAAGAGAACAATTAATATTTTATTGAAAACAGACTTTTGCGTTAACGGATTCATTATCTAATAATACAACGGTGGGCAAACTTGGCTCCTTGAGCCAAATGCGGCTCTTTGCTTAGTAAAGTGCGGCTCTCTTTACTTTCCATATGTATGTATGTATGTATGTACATTTACGTATTTATGTATGTACATTTACGTATTTGGAGAAAGAAACATTTGACATCATGTACTTCGGTTATTATATATATATATAAAATCTTGTCAAAATCCGTTCAGTGGCGTGGTTAAAATATCTCGCCTTTCCTTTATACTATGTATAGAAGATAGTAATTTTAAATAGGTCGGAACCCTACCCAAAAACTTAAAGTTTTTGTACATGCGAAGGTCATGCACTTTCATTTGGTATCTAATTCTTTTATCCAACGGACGGTGAAGATCTTATAGTTTTTGAACAGGTGGCAACCCTACTCAGAAAAATAATACATGATTACACATCCAGAGGCTAAGTCTTTTCATTTGACAGTAACGGTACAGAACTGATGCCTATGCTTATTATGATTGAATATAGTAATTTTATTAACAGGTGGCAACCCTATTAAAAAAAGTATTAGTGCTTTCCTAGAGGTCAATGCCTTTCATTTGACACCTCTTCTTTTGTAATCCAACGAACGATGCGGATCCTATAGTTTCTAGACAGGTGGCAACCCTATTAAAATTCTACGTAAAAAAGATCCCTCTTCAGTCGATACAGAGTATACTAGAGAAAATCTCGTCAAAATCCGTTCAGTAGTTTTCGAGATTACCGCGTACAAAGAATCTCGACTTTCCTTTATACTATGTGTTCGTGCCGAACAAGGGTTACGAAAACCACACGGCGTGGTGAATTTTCCTACATTGGCTCTTCCTCCCTTTTTTCGTATGTTAGTTTTTAAGACGTATGCGCAAATGAATTGTTAGCTCGTAAGTCAGAATTTTTATAGAAAAAACCAAAACCGCTTTCTTTCGCCGAACATTGCCTGATTTTTTTCTCCGGTCACTTGGAGCTCCACTGATTGGCATTAGGCCACCCATTATCGCACGCACATTTTGGTCCCATCGAACCGGATTATAAGAACAAAAGAACAAGTCGATCCTCCACACCTAAGACTTCACCTAGTTCACCAGGAGGAAAACAGTAATTAAGCCGCTTATCACCTCAACAAGTACATTATCCACACCTGAGGGTTCGCATAGTTCACCAGGAGGAAAACAGCAATCGAGGTTTGTTTTTGTTGGAGTTTATTGGCACTAGTTATGTAAAATTTCCGGCCGCTGTTAAAAACTTCTAATAACCTCATTGTACATAACTTGCTTATATATATGTATATATAGTTATAAATCTCCGTTATGTATTTCATCAGTCTGCAGTAAACGGTTCTCTATTTACTTTACCATGCGCCAAGCCTTTTGATGCACATGAATAGTGGGAATGGCATTCTATGCAAGGAATACGTAATATAATGCGAAGATAGGCAAATCGGTACAGTCGGCCTACCGTTCAAATTCCAGTCCGACAATACGAAACTTATTTTACATACTTCCATCGTCGTTTTTAATTTAAACCAATTAAATTCAAGCAAAAAGCAACTTTTCGTATAGTTAGACCTTTTAAAGAGTAAACGATTCAACAATCATAAAAAATGTCCAATTTGGAAAATTTTATTCGTCTTACTGACAGTCTCGTAGAGTTTGAAATTGACTTTGCTGATGATCCGCAGCTGTCGCAATAGATTCACGCCCGCGATGTCCACAAAGAAGAAGCCAAATCCATTTGGAATAACATTAAGAGAGCATACGAAGATTACGTTCAGGAAACAGATGGAAAAGTCTGCCGAAAATATGGCATCGCTTAGAAATAGGTACCGAAGTTCGTATGAAACTTTTGTACGTTGTGTAGCCAAGATTAGTGAGCGCGGTATAAATGAGACTGTAAAGGGTGAACACACCAAAACTGCGACACTTAGAGATTACTACCAGAAACAAACTAGAAGGCTTTGAAATTATTTTTTTCTGTATTATATAACTTGGAAGTTTAGATGTTATTAAAATATTAGTTATTATTTCCTCCATATGCAAGTGATCGGTATTTTCATCGCACACGCGCCATCATGTTCTGCACGACTGCATCATCGACTTTACGCGATGCGCACAACTACTTTATTTTGCACTCTTCAATATTTTTCACTGTTTCACCTGTTTTCTTCAAGATTCCTTTGACAATTTGCCAATATTCCCCAATAGGACGTAGCTCTGGGCTATTTTGTGGATTGTAGTCGTGAGATACAAAATTGATGTTATATGCATTATACCACGGCAATGTGTCCTTGGCATAGTTATCTCTTGATAAATGACAGATGACGCCTTTTGAGGCACTCATCCCGATAAACTTGATCATTCATTGTCACGGATGGGAAAAAGGGCTGCTCTTACGGCCACAGGAAGAAATAGCTTGCCAAACCATGTTGTTTTTTGGAAATTTCGCGAAAACGCACTGAGGACCTTCCGAGCACTGTTTTTATCACTTTGACCATGCTAACCCCCGCTCCCTGGTTTTCTCGTAACTGCTAGGCCTTATTTGTACCGATTAAAACCCTGCAAACCGTCGAATAGTGCAATCTTTAATTTTTAGCAATTTTACGTGTACTCATGACCGGATCATTTATAAACTCGTGCAAAATGGTTTGTCTCGTTTCTAACTCGGTCGCCATTTTTAACTCAACTAGGAATCAAATTCAAATGAAATTTCTTCTACGTCCAACTAAGGTCATGGTCAGCTTATGGTATTTGAATTTCAAAATATTGAAATCTTTTTGGGTAAGTGTCGCAGTTTTGGTGTGTTCACCCTTTACTCACATCCAGTAATTTTACTTCACCACGAAGAACATTAGATATCGTATGACATGGAAGCTTTTAATGGCGACTATTCCATGTGGCCAACATTTAGAGACCTTTTTTCTGCGATGTATGTCAATAATGAGAGGTTAAGTGAAGTTGAAAAGCTATTTCACTAAAGAAAGAAAACAAACGGTGAGGCGCATGAAATTGTGAGCACGGCTTCTCTTACAAACGAGGGGTTTCAGACGGCATGGAATACCTTAAAATCTCGCTTTGAAAATACTCCTGGGAGTAGAGTATTTTCAAAGCGACTCCTGTTCAATATCCCTGTTGTCAAATATGAATCAGCCGCAGACATAGAAAAGCTATAGCGGGATATAAACGGATGCGTATCCGCTTTGGATATGTATAAGATTCCTGTAAATAGCTGGAATTCCTTTTTTGTTTACCTTTGTCCCTCACGATTGCCAGAAACCTCGCTTGCTCTTTGGGAGCAGTCGATAGAGGTAAAAAATAAAATTCCTTATTGGAGTCAGTTAGACTCCTTCCTGACATCACGATGTCAAACTCTGGAAACGCTTTCTGAGAATCGAATTATTTCAAAGAAGTCCACCATGCCCAAAGAACCACAATCCTCAATTAGCAAGGTGAATGCACATCACGCTAACCTTCCCAAACCTAATTGTAAGCTGTGCCCTAACGAACAACACTCACTTCGTCAGTGCCCTCGTTTTTTAGCAATGGATATGAGCGATCGTTTTGCAGTTATTAAAAAATATTCCTTGTGTATCAATTGCTTCGCGAGGGCTCATGCAGTTAACAATTGTAAGAGCAGACACAACTGCTACACCTGCCATCGACTACATAATACGTTGCTACACCGCAATAATGGCAGCTCCTCGTCTGTTGATACGCCAAAGCAACCCCCGAGCCAGAGCTGGCGTTCTTCCAACAGTTCCAATACATCAAACACTGCTCAAATACAGTCCACAGAAACTCCTTCCGCAAATAAAATCCAATCTTTTTTTACGGTAATTCTAAAGCGATATTATTGGCAATCACAATGGTTCAAATTTATCACCGTGGAGTGGTTTATGCAGCTAGGGCCTTAATAGACTCTGGATCGGAAGGAACCTTCATATCCGAAAGGCTTTTTAAGATGCTAAAATTACCAACCCGCAATGTCAATGCCCACATCTCCGGACTTAACAAATCGGTATCAGATGAAGTACCCAAATCTCGTCTCATTACCCTTGGTTCACGTTTGAATCCCCACACTAGAATAGAGGCGTCCGTGTTAGTTTTGCCACAGCTCACTAGCAATTTGCCTACATCTACTATTGACTCAAACATACTTTCTTCACTTCCAGCCTTTGAATTAGCAGATACCAGCGGCGGATCCAGAATTTTCTGCGTTTTTCCCCTTATTCTAATTACCTTAAACGAGCAATTTTTGTGTATATGTATATGTATCCATAAGTTTCTCGGCAAAAATCGTTTTAAAAAGACTTTCGAAGTTGTATTTCTTCTAATTGCCAAAAAAATTTTATTTGTCACGGAGAAAATACCGCAAAAAATTATTTGTATCGTGCGAATATCTATAGAAATTATCAGGGTTTGAAAAACTGTTAGCACAGCGACAACAGCCAAGTATTTGCTTTATTATAAATCGTTGTTGCTTTGCTAGCCGGCAATTACAAGTACCTGATGAAGATCTTGCAGAAGCAATGAGCTTAGCCGACGACGCTTTGAAGGAATTTGAAGAAATGCGACAAGATGCAGAAAAAAACTTTCATTTGCTTTTCGAACACGTAGTATGCACCAACCTTGGTACAGAAATCAAAGTACCGCGATACAGCAGTCGCCAAAAGAATCGCTTTAATGTGAAAACCGGAGACGCCGATGCATACTATCGCATTGCTTTTTACATACCCTTCCTTGATACATATATTGCTCATTTGAAAAGCCGGTTCCTAAATCATAAATCAGTTTTAAATAATTTTAGTGTTTTGTTTCCAAAGTATGATTTTAACGAAAAAAAAAAACTGAAGAATTCAGGCATGTTCTGAAATTCGTACGATTTGAATTCGGAACCGAAATGACAATTCGAACGATTTTATTTTATTCGAATGTAACTTCGAAACAGCTGACGGCTTTATGTCAACTGAACACACCCCATGACAAAAGAGGTGGTTGTTTGAAAAATTGACTTTTAAACGAATTTTCTTTAAAAATAAAATGTTTTTTATGGCAGCTTACGCATTGAATGAAAGGGAGCAACGTTATCAAATGAGAGTTAATCGACGACGGTTAAGAGATGAATCTAACCCCCTAAGTGCGCCTGATTCAATGTAAGTTTTGAACAAACGTTCGAGGAGTTTGCCTGTTTAAATTTAACTGCTTTTATTATTATCAAATAGAAGACTTTGTAGAAACAGAAGGGCACAACCCAACCAGAAGAAATTGTTGAAGAAAATACTGAACTCGAAGAAAATATTTGAATAATGTTGGCCGAAATTTAAGACACTTAATTGCCAATAATTTAATATTATAGAACAGAACGTAAACTTTATTCACTTATAAAAAAATAAGTTAACAAAAACTCAGTGTAAATATCTATATATATTAAATCACCTCATTGATGATTCTAACTCGAGCATCCTCATTTTTATTTTGACTTTTTCTTGTACCAACTGTTCCATCTTGATATAATGTTTCTTTTTTTCTTCTATGTCACGTCGCATTAAACTATTCTGTTCCGCTAGAAGTTGGTTTTGGGTTTCCACCGCTTTACAAAGGCGTTCAAAATCATAATTGTTTTCATTGTTTTTTTGGTTCTCGCATATTTCTCCCAGCGTTATTGCAATTGTTTTCATTGTTTCATTTTGTGTTGTCATACGCGAACGGAGACAATCTTCATTATCCACGGTTCTTGCTCTTTTCCGTGGCTGCGCACTGACGGCATCGTGGCTTGTCTGCGGACGTTCATCTTCATCGGACTCACCAACGTTCACACTTTCAACTTCCTCTCGTGTGCCGAATATCCTAGCTTGTGCTATGCCCTCGACTGCCGCAAATATGCCACAAATTCGAGCCACACTCTCCTCATTTTGGGTTAATATCATATATGTAATACTTCTATATTGGCAGTAAGCTAACTTCTCAATGTGTAAGCATTCCGAAATCAAAGCGAGACAGTTTAGTACGGTTTTTGTCAATGTATTGTGTACTTGAGTGCCCTTTTTGTATATGTGTTGTGTACATGTTTATTTATAAACGTATGTGTTCCTTTTCTTTCGTACGTGTTTATTTATATATCTGTACTGTAGTGTTTTCGGACGGTACTAGCTCTTACTGCCAATATAGGAGTATTACATATATGGTTAATATATATTTATTAAAAGGCCCTCCTCCTGTTGCCCTCGACTCCATATTATTATGTCCTACCTTTTTTTTAATGTTCGCTTTCCAGTCAGACCATATCTGCAAAACAATAAAGCTATTTAAATTACATGAATTTGGAAATTAGATTAAAACTTTACTTTTTTCCAACCATTCACATCTTTCTGTGGTGGACCTTCTACATTCAATAACATGGCTAGCTCTTTCCACTTCTCTTCGGCATTCCCTCGATCGCCTTTTACAAAATTTTTGGCCAAATCTTGATGAGTTTCCATGAACTGAACAAAAATTAGTTCTTGTTTGGAGTTCTTGTGTTTCCCCCTGAATATTTTTGATATTTAACGTTTATTTACAAAATAAGATGATATATTTCAAAATAATACTTACATTGTTATGCGTATTATTGATACAAAATATTTTAAAATTTCAAACCGCTCTCGTCTACGTTGCCGAATACAAAACAGTAAAATTTTACCGATTTCGTTTTCCAGAACAGGGTGACAAATCGATTTGGCAATGTTCGAAAAAAACAAAAACGGAACGATTTACAGAACCTGTCATACGATTTAAAAACGGAAAATCCGAAAATGTTGATCGAAAACGATTTACAGAACATGCCTGATTGTTTGCTTTCTATGAAAAAGTAATCGACTGCTCGAAACAAAACTTTCTTCTGGAGGTAAAAATATGGAAAAAACGAGTTTCACACGAACATTTTCGAAATGCTCTCGAAGCATTACAAGTAGCTTATAGAACGTCTTTTGAGAATGTTTCTAAGATCTTACGTATATTGGCACTTTTGCCCGTTTCAATAGCCACACCTGAACGAAGCTTTTCATGCCTGAAAAGAATTAAAACCTACTTGAGAAATACAACATGTCAAGAAAGGCTCAACGGTCTAGCATCTATGAATATTCACAAAGATATAAATTTTTCAGTTGACGAAGTTCTAGAAGAATCGTTTTTGAAGACTTGTACCGGAAGACCACCTATAGAAACGAGGAAGATCGTTATGTAGTCTCGCTTCCTTTTAAAGAAGATAAATCGGAACAAGGGCTAGGAAACTCGCGAGACATAGCAAAGGCACAATTCTACCGTAATGAAGCACGTTGAGCAAAAATTTTAATTTCAAAACGGAATATGACAACGTTCTAAAAGAGTATATCGAACTTCAACATATGATAAAGGTTTCACCCCCACCAGATTTGTGCTCGAATATTTCCAACTACTATCTTCCGCACCATGCGGTTGTAAAACCTAAAAGCACCACAACAAAGGTACGCATAGTTTTTAACGCATCCAACCCGTCTTCAAGTGGCAATAGTTTAAACGATATTTTGCATACAGGGCCAGTGCTTCAATCCGACTTAACGTTGTTAGTGCTAAATTGGCGTTTTCCTCGTTATGTTTTTAATGGCGACCTTCAAAAGATGTACCGCCAAATCTTGGAAAATCCTAAACATACGCCATTCCAACGCATACTCTTTAGATCTTCGTCCAGTAATCCTTTAACAAACTATGAACTTAAAACAGTTACCTTTGGCGTAAACTGTGCGCCTTACTTGGCCATTCGCACTCTTCTTCAGTTAGCCGAAGATGTTACGGAAAGCCTTTCACTAGTTAGCTCTATTCTGCGCCACTGTACTTATGTGGATGATGTTTTGGCCGGCGCGCATGACTACCGTACCGCTATTGATGCTCGAAATCAATTAATATCTGCTCTAAGTTCAGCACGATTTTCTATTCGCAAATGGACTTCAAATTCTCAATAAATATTGAAGGACATTCCTCGTAATCATTTATTAAAAGAAAATTTTCTTCAGTTCGACGACACAAGCCTGGCAAAAACACTGGGAGTTCGCTGGAATGCCCATTCTGATTTATTTTATTTCGTAGTTAGTCCATTGCCACAAAAACCTGCATACACAAAACGTGAAGTTCTATCCCACATTTCTAAGCTATTTGATCCAGCAGGATGGTTCGCACCTTGCGTTGTTTTTGCAAAGATTCTAATGCAAGAAATTTGGATTGAAAAAACTGCCTGGGATGATTTCATCTCTGAGAGATGCCTTAGAAAATGGACTACGTTTCTTTACGACTATCCTTTCATTAGCGATATTAAGATACCTAGATGGCTTTCATATACTCCTACCGCCAGTTCTAGGGTAGTTTCATTGCTTTTGCGATGCATCGGAGAAAGCCTATGCGGCGGCTATCTACGTACGAGTAGCGATCGATTCGGAGGTTTCAGTCAATTTGTTAGTCGCAAAAACAAAAGTGGCAAAACACTATCCTTGCCGCGGCTAGAGCTTTGTGGTGCTACGCTTCTAGCTGAGGTAGTCGAAAACTACTACAAAGCTTACGTATTGAAAGCCATGAATTATTCTTTTGGACTGACTCCACAATAGTCTTGGCTTTGTTACGTAAGCCACCTTGCTGTTGGACAACCTTTGTTGCCAATAGGGTGTCAAAAGTTGTTTCGAAGATAGGACACTTAAACTGGTTTCATGTAGATTCGGCGAAAAGCTCTGCTGACCTGGCAACTCGGGGCTTACCTCCACAAGAGCTGGCTGGCAATCCTTTATGGTGACATGGACCGGAATGGCTTAAACGTCCAAAAGAAGAGTGGCCGAATGTATCAAATGGATCAGTTACCGATACAACTCTAGAGCAAAAAACAGTAAAGGTATATAGCACCTGCTTAAAGGACTTCGACGTTATCATTAACCGTTTTTCTGATCTTCCAAGGGCACTGCGGGTAATCGCATATGTATTTAGATTTTTGCATCGTACCCATCCAAAACTCCGCAATAATTTTTCTGAGAGTTCCCGAGATATCACCGCTTCCGAAATTTGCCAAGTCGAACATCGTCTCGTTCGATTATGCCAGCAGACCCATTTCATCGAGGAGTATGAAGGCCTTAAAGAGAAGCATCAAATTTCTAGAAGAAGTCATATCATTTCTCTAAACCAGAGGTGGGCACTCATACATGCGCTTGTGTGCGAAGCAGCGAAGTTTTGCTCAACAGCAAGTACTCGGACTTTACCACATTTGTGGAATTGATAGCACTTTTTTTTGCGCATGAATGAATGGACATTTTCTACAACAAAAAACAACTTCGCTTGCTGCGACGTCGACACATGTATGATAAGATCGTTTTCGTGCGTCTTACGATAATTGACGATTGATTGAAGTTCTGAACACATTGAAAACGACGAGCTACCGACCACAGCTTCCAATTTGTCATCTTTATTATCTAAGCGCTTTGTCGATGGCGACATGATTTCTTTGAACGCGGCAGCGACATCATGAATTTGTATGAGTTTGACATAAAAGAAGAGGAAGAACCTTATCTGTCGCCAGACAAATAGAAATAGATCTAATCTGGCCACAACCACAGCCGTCGCGTAGCCCGGTCGCCGCCAAAATAATTATCTACATAAGAGTACGTGTTAAAATAATTTGACAGCTGTGGTTTGTAGCTCGTCGTTTTCATTGTGTTCGGGCTATGATGCTTTTCTAGCACTTCGGCAAAGCAAATCAAATTAGTTGCTGCTGAGACTTCACTGCGCAACTATTCGAATAATACACACATAAAATGTTTCGGGAGGAATGGGAAATAAATTTTTTTTTGCATAGAAAACATGGATGGGTGTGCGCAATGCGTGATCTGCTATCGCGTTATGAGTCCAAATTTTATGTCTTGTTTAAAAAGACATTACAAACTGTGTCATAGTCATTTTGAAAAGGTGAAAGAGTGTGATCGAGCACTGAAGCCTTTAGAATTAAAAGCAGCTTTTTTTATTAAATGTATGGTTGGTGAAAGTAATATACATCAACACGACAATTATCAATGTCTATCAGAAAATGATGGATCATTTCTAAAAAAGCATCTTATTCTGTCGCTTTGGCTTTTTATTTAGAATTTCTAGAAAAGTTTTAGGTATGCAGTTTTATAGCCCATTAAAATTTAGTAGCTCAAAGTGCAAATTTCAAGCGCTAGAAAATCGCGTTGATTTTTAATGATTGGCAATTTCTTTTATATGGAAGAAAATACCTAGCACCGTCAGCAAAAAAAAAGAAAAACATTAATTAAACAAAAATATAAAAAGCGAAAACTGGTCAAAATGTCACTTAACTTAATCAGCTGACCATAAGTGCATATAACATATTTATAAATTTATTTATTTGAATCTACCACATTGTTTTGGAATGTACCACATTTTTTCATGCTTATTTACCACTAAGAAAACTTTCTTCGTCCGAACACTCAACAGCAACTGATTTCATTTGCTTTGCCGAAATACCAGCGAAGCATCAGTCAATCGTCAATTAACGTAACACACACGAAGACGATGATAGTATACGTGTGTCGACGTCGCAGCAAGCAGCATTTTGAAGCCCAATTACATGTGTTTGGGAAATAAAAAAATGCCCGCCTCTGCTCTAAACCCTTTTCTTGATAATTCTGGTCTCATGCGAGTTTGCGGACGGTTAATCAATTCACCATTGATGTCGTACGATGAACGACATCCGCTAATCTTGCCACACAATTGCCACCTTTTCAAAGTTGATTGTAAAATTCACGCATCTTATTTCGATTCACGGAGGCAACCAGCTGGTTCTTCGGCTTATACGCATGCGCTTTTGGATACCAAAGGCTAAAAACCTCATCAAAATGGTTATTCAGAATTGCAAGGTGTGTGTAATACATAAGCAAAAACCCTTACACAATTAATGCCCGCTCTTCCACCTGAGCGAACTACACTCTCTCGTCCCGCATTTTTGGCAGCTTTCAGTAGATTTGTATCCAGGCGTGGATGCCCAGCGAATTTATATTCGGATAACGGCAACAACTTTGTGGGCGCTTCAAAGCAATTACTGAGAGACTTTCTTCAATC
>NW_023458556.1:23927580-23936499 GCF_013731165.1 Rhagoletis pomonella
CCATGTTTCTCGCACAACGGTCGATTTCTTCTGGCATGATTGAAGATGCTGCCATATATTTTGTAGTCCCTTATGATTGTCACTGTGCCTTGATTTTTTTGAAGTTTTTGTAAAGTTGCTTACCACATTTACGATTGCTATAAATTTTGCTTCCATTTTTTTAAGATTTTCTAATCTGGTGTCTTCAAACTAAAAACAAAAGCACCAAAAATGCACCAAGCACCAAACTAAAAAATTTTTGCGTTTTGAATACCCACTAAATTTGGTGCGAGAAGCATCAAGTTGGCAACAGTGCATGTCAACGAAAGTATTTTATGACGTCAGCGATTGGGTGGATGCCGTCAAATCGACGAAGAGAGGGTTAGCGGTCCGCGAATGGCGGGACCTTTATTTTCTGGATCGTGATAAATAACAGCAAAGAAATATCTGTTTCGCTTCATGCAAATTCTGCACAAAACAAATCTCAACTTCAACAAATCAACATTCAATCAATTGCGTTAGACTTGAATACATGCATACATACATATGTGCATAACTATATCAAATTAGAATTGATATGGTAAAGTACTTTAGCCCTGTTTTTTATGGGAATCCTGCCTCTGTCTAGCCGAATTCCCTTTTTTCAACGCTGTAGTGGCATGCACAAACAACAGCAAATGAATGATGTACATATCGTCGCCTCAGAAAACGGATGACGAATGTGCAAAATCACGATTTTGGGATTTTGATGCAGATTTACTAAGTTGGACATGCTCTTTCGATTTCTGCAATCCATTTTTTTATATCTCCATTAGTTTTTGAGATATTTCGTGCGCATTTTGTCGTATGTTACATAATATTAATGATAATGCATACCCATTTTGTTGTATGTGCTGAAAATGCGTCACATACGACAAATTCCCATACAAACGTACCTTTTTTTTAATCATAAAACGTTTGTCGTATGTGGCACATACGACAAATTCCCATACAAATGTAATCCTTTTTTAATCATAAAACATTTGTCGTATGTATCGCAAAACTTTGAACTTACGACAATTGGATGGTCCTCTACTATAACGATACAATTAAAATTGAAAATTAAACTAAGTAACTAATTTTAAAATTTTAAATTTTTAAATTTTAGCTTGCACTGAGTCTCCAATGAAATGAAAGAGATAAAAATGTACAAAAGACTGAATTTAAGTATTGTTTTTTGTTTTTATATAAAGAAAACGTATGTTCGTAACATATTTACAGCATAAGAGATGTACAGATTTTTTTTATTAAATACATGATTATGTTTTTGTTATGTTTTTTCTAATAAGTAATCATTATTTAATAAATATGTCTGTTTTTTTCATCAAATTATACTATCGTCGTTGAAATAGATATTTTACTATTGTCGTATATTCTGTGGACAAAACAAAGTGGTGAGTAAACGCTACTTACGACAAATGTATACGGAATGAAAAGTAAATTTTCTCATTAACGTTAAGAGATATTAAATGTAAAAATATGGGAAATCAAAACTAATAACACCAACTACGTCTCCTTCAAAAGTTACAAAAATATACCGTACAGTTTCGGATTAATTCGACCTTAAACTTCAAAGTCAATTTTCTCAAAACCGTGTTTTGTAACATTCGACATCCGTTTTCTGAGACGACGATATGTATGTCTATTTGTTGGGCTTCATGGGAATTCGGCATAGTAGCGGCGGCGCGAATACGAACGATGCCTGCAATCGGAATTAGATCTGCGTTTATTTATCGGCCTCAAATCAATTATATAGGTGATTTTTACAATAAAAGTCTATCTACACATATCAGTGCCATACCTATCAGTGTCAGTGAAAAATATAATATCGTTTCCCCAGTCCCAAATAGAGTTCCTCAGACCGTCCGGCACAGTGCCGTTTTTTACTGTCAGTGCTGCTTTAGTGTTCGTTCCGAAATTTCTGAATTTCTGAAAAGTGTTTATTTTCAAATAAAATCTGTGTAAGTATACGCATAAGATGTTCAGGACTGGATTTTTGAACATGAGACTTTTAAAATATACACATGAAATGTTTAAAATTGCAAACGTTTTTAACGCAAAAATACATCCCCTACTAAGAACAAAAATTAAGTACATTTTATGTGTAATTTTGCTCTACGCGACAAATTTGGTATGCAAAAGTAAAATTTTATTAACACGGTGTCTAAATTTGCACACATTAGGAGAAGAAACTGGTAACCTCTCTTAATATGCGTTACTTTAAACAAAAAACTTTTAGAGCAAATTTTGAACATTTGATGTGTAAACTGTGTAATTGTGAACGCTAAGATAATTCTATAGAAATTTTGGTAGTTTAGTTTAACTAATGATTTAACTATACTTTAAAATAGTTAAATTAACGGTCCTAAAGGCCAAATTCACAGTGCTGTACTAAAAATCTGTAGTTAACTGCCCATTCTGAGTTAACTACGCACTGTGACATTGGGCTTAACAGGTCTATTCTGCGCTGGTAATACAAAGTTTGTAACCGGTAAAGAAAGTTCCTGTAAATTTTTGACCCCTTTTCGCATTCAGTACTCTTGTAACCGGTAAATTTTGTTACCATCTCATAAGCTGGTAACAAATTATTGCCCCGTGAAAAATGCAATGCCAGGATTTGCACGATTCTTCATAGCTGAATTGCTGAATATTTTAACTGCATTACCAACGTACCTAGAATCGCGGTGACAAGAACTGGTAACATTTGTTGGTAATAAAATTTTCCGGTTATAAGATCATCGGTAACGTGCAGAATAGACCTGTAAGTGTTTGGAATTCAACAAACAAATTTCAAATTTGTTCTACGCCACACATATGATAAGTAAAAGTTAAAAAGCAGTATTTAAATTGATTAACAGGTTGTGCAAATTTGCATACATAAAGAGAGGAAACTGGTTACCTTTTTTAATATGCTTAAATTTAAACAACAATTTTTTAGAGTGTAGTTAACTCGGCAAAAATTTGTTTGTGTATTTCGCTGACGGTATTCTATTGCAAGTTTTGTTTGATATGGAGGGAAAATTAATCGAGTGGGTACGGAATTATCCAGAATTATATAATTTGACAATAATTGCCAATTAAACATTAGTAATTCAATGAACTTCATTTTACTGAAAGTACCGGACGACATGCTACGGATGTGTGTGAATTGGTATCACTGATCGATGCTGATTGGCAATGATACCGAACTGATACGGCACTGATTTGTGAAGATAGATCTTAGCTTTTATTATTATTACCAATTGATTACAACACATTATATATACATACATACGTACTAGGGTTACAATGGCCGGCCAGATGAATTACTGATACCAATAAAGGCAACGTTCTTCCCCTGAAGAGGTTTTCCCATTTGAGTTTCAATACGGTTTCTCCTTAACTTTGATGCAAAATTACTCACGAGGCGTCGCGAAGCACGCCGGGTATTTGCTAGTGTAGGGATTGGCGGCAGAGCAGCTTGCGCGCAGCAGCGCGGGCAAGCAGGTGCTAGATGCGGGGTAAAAATTTAAAACCGAAAGGTTAAGCAATACGTGTATTAACCCATTTTATGCAATATATATTGCCAAAGGCTATTATATTCACCTCTTTGTTTATAGAGGTACAATTTCTAACTATATTTGTAGTCTATTTATTAAAAATAATTCAACATCATGAAATGCCGACCAATTTAATTTTTTTTATTAATAAATCAATAAAGTTTAAATTGATTATACATATGTAAAAAATAGTGTGTGCTAATTCATACTGGCGAACAATAACGTGTTAACGATCTTGCTTGCGCATGTGTTCGTAAATAAGAGAGCCGAGCGCTGCTACTAGGCTCAGTCGGTAGAAAACCGTCATATAAAAAGGTTGTTTTGCGCATGATCAGAGGTGGGCACTACCACAAACAATCGTGAGCTAAAAGTGAGAATGTGTTAGTTTACGTAATTCATTTTGCATGCTGTCGTGTTCTCATCGCTGCGATCTCGCTTGTATACGTACACGCGACGCTTACGCTCTTTTAGTACCTGCTAACTCTCTGCCCATGCCTGCACATGATTCTCCTTTTTTTCCAAGCAAATTTCTAACGAAAAATTGTCTGCGCAAGAACAACCCCTGCCTTTGAAAATTTGCGACCAACTGAACGCTGACAATGCAAAAGTGAAATACAACACAGCTGATATACGCGCAAGCAAGTCAGTACTCACCACCAGTGTTGCCATTTCTGTTTCTGCCGTCCGGCCAGATTAATAAACAAAAATCGCTAGAATCCTGCTAAATCATTTAAATTCTGTGAACTCTTATGAAAAAAAGTTTCTTTTATAATTTAGCAGTTAAACTTTATTTGATAAAATTAGAGATCATATGTTTATAAAAAACCATCAGTTTTTTAACAAAAACAAAATTGGAACTTCGTTATATGGTTTTATAACCAGTGTTGGGATTTTGTGGCATTAAATAAAGTATAAAAATTGGTCATAAGAATGTCGTCTTCGTTTGTTTAACTACTACTACTAGCGTTTGTACTAGCTTTGTTTAAAGATTTTGTTGTTGTCTAGCATAGAAAAAGGAATTAAAAAAAATACAACTGTGACTTCTGTATATTCGGTGCGTATTAACGGTATAACATACTATGTAATTTTTAAGTTTTTACTTTCGGACTTATAATTTTATGAGACTATGTAAATCCACCAATTTGTTTTAAAATTTTTGCGTTGCATTCAAAATAACTTTGAGTTTATAATTATTTGCAGCAGTATATATGTAGGTATATACATACACTTCACTTTGCATCGCTAAAAATTAAAATCTTCAAATCATCAAAAATATATAGATATGCATACATGGAGCTTTTTTCGTGTCAGCTGAGCCGAAGATACCTAAAAATATTCGAAAACTATATAATACTATTAGAATACTTTTCCCACCATGTTCAGTGCTTATTTAGTGCATTTTATTCTGGATACGAAAATCTTTTTATACACATAAGTATGTACATACACATGTGTATAAATGCATTGTTTCAAATAAAATATATATCTTGATTGAATTAAAGTGAAAATTCAATTGGTTCTATAAAAGTTTAAAATCGTTATTAGTGCGTTACTATTTATTTTGGTTTATGATAAATACAACAATACTTATATCTTGGACCGATCACTAATGTAGTATAGATGCATATTAAATTTTACTGAAAAAAATGTTTGATGTTTTGATTTGTCCCAAGTTTTGGTGCTTTTAGGAAAGTTGGCAGCCATGGGGTCTCACATTCGTGAGTACTCACATATACTTGTTCTCTCATTCCGATCACACATACAGATGCAATTCGCGCAAAATTTTCTGTTTCCCCCCGGGCATAATTACCTCACCTCATCTACCCAACGGTTTGCACATTTGCCCGCGGTTTGCACGTTTGGGCATTTTGCCCGTATGTGCACATTATGCCCATCGCTATGCTAGTGTATGTATATATGTGTGTATCTATCAGAGTGCTGCACTGAATGAATAAAACACAACGTTGAGCTCAGTGCACGGACTTAAAAAAAATTAATAGTGGTAGATTTTACACACAAAAAATGGTAGAAGTTGGTAGATTTTTTTTAAAGAAACAATATTAGATAGTTTTTACTTAAAAAGGATAAATCAAGGCGAATGTGTATAAGGTGGTGTTACCCGAGTAGCTGGGTTTTCACCTCGGTGGTTCTTAATGTCAAAAGGATGTATTTGTTGTGATTCTTACTATCTTTATGCGTAAAATTTGTTAGTGTAATTTTTGATTTTATACTCCTGCTATCACCTTATATGAATGCACCTTGGGATAAGTTGTACTTTTTATAAAACAAAAAAAATCTATTTCAAGCCAATAAAACATTAAACAAAAAATGTATGCATAAAACTGGGCCTAAATTACGGCATCCTTGATCGAATGAAACTATTCGAATTTAATGAAAAAAATGATATCTGTTTCCAGTAAATACAATTTAAATTAAAAAGCGAACTCCCCACCCAATGCCGTAACCTGAAAAAGAAAAATCTGTCTTCGAATTTGATTCGATCATGGATGCCGGCAATAGTTGAAAAAGGGACTCAAATAATTACTCTACACTTCAAAATTTCATGACTAAAATTAGGTTTCAAATACTTTGCAGACCATTCGTTCGGCAGTCTCCTACAAAAACGTATTGCAAAACAAAAATATTTGTGGAAACAACTGATCTAGATGCAATTTCACTTTCAAATTTCTAAAGGTCAGAGTTAACTTTTAATTTTTTTTTTTAAGTGTGTTCGATGGCAAAATATGTATAAACCGCGCGTATTTAAATCTTTTTGCTTTCTTTCGGATAATATTGGTAGATTTTTATCCTTTGTTGGTAAAAATGGCAGAACATAAAATACAGTTAAAAAGTTGGTAGATCTACCAATAAAGTGGTAAAGTCCGTGCACTGGTTGAGCTGCTTGCGAGAAACTAAGTGTGAAGCAAGCGAAATAATCACGGAGAGTAAGCAAGTGTGAATGGCGCTCACTTATTGTTATGAAGAAGAGAGCGCCGGCTTGTGAGCTAGTGAGCTTGTGTTGAGCAAGCAATCACATGTGTTTGGCTTAAGCTGAAATTAGTCAAGAACGCAGAACGTATACTTAAACGCAGTCTGTATACGCAGAATTTTGTCGATTACTGGAGCCCTCAGTGTTGCTTACTACAGTGTTGCCACTCATAAACTTACCTTTTCAACTACAATTTTTCATGCTATAATAGATCGTAGCTAAATATAAACTACTTAGTTTTCAACAAAGGACCTTATTAAATAGTAAATTTCAAATATTTTAAACGTATTTTGAATAGGACATTATAACTTTTTTACCATCTACAAAACTGACGAAGTGGCAACCATCTCTAGAAGGAAGAAATCAGCTGACACGGAAAAATCTAAATTCCGCAGATGCGCTACGGGCTACAACTACAGAAAAAATCTGCGGTGTTGAGTTTTCATTTACATGGCGCTCTGGTAAGACAGATCAGCTGACTCGGGTTTACGTACCGGTAGGTTTACGTTCTTGACTAATTTCAGCTTTATGAGCTCCGATTCATATTGCTCACTGGCTTCGTTGCTCTTACAATTATGAATCTGAAAGGCTTGTGAATAAACGCAAGAGCTCATTTGCTCGCAAGCCACTTACACCATTTGAGCAGTTGCGCTGTGAAGCAAACGCTAGAAAATAAAGTTGTATGGAAATTAAGTGCAAGGAACTTTTTTAGCTTGATTATAAAGCCCTAGGTATAAATCTGAAACATTTTTAATACAAATGAATTATGTTTTCCAAATTTAAACTCTTTGACCTAAGTGGACAGCACGAATGTAAAATCAGGTACCACCTGTTCGTATCGTAGTTTTTCTGCTAATTATGTATGTATGCATACATTTAGAACGGTTTTACTTTCTTTTTTTGTAATTATTGTTTTTATGTTTCAACTTAAATTGTGGCGGGAGTGACAAATTGAGCATCGGTATAAAAAGTAATCGTATATATTTACTATTTTAAGAATAAATATTTTTACCTAAAACTTATTCGTACAAAATAACGTAGCTTTAAAAAGGTTTATAATTGAAAACATCAATCTATAAAGCTGTTTAAACCATGTTAAAAATGAAGGTAGTTTCAATAAACAACCTTTTGATGGATACTGGGGGTTTCGAAGCTTCATAATTTGTTCATGTTGTAAATATGTTAATATTTAAAAATAAATTAGCAAATTTCGAGATGGGCACTTTTTCCATGGTTATTAAGTGTAAATATTTTAGTCTTCTTAGACGAAACCAAACAAGTCTAGTACATGATATAAAAATGTATTGAAAATATGTACATAAAATGAATGAAATTTAACTTCGAAATACAATGGATAATGGCATCCTACTTACGTTTATGGTATTTCTCACGCCAACATAAACTGGAAATTAATCTATGCGTATGTACATATGTTGCGTTCACATTATTAAACGATTTTATTTAATAAATTCAACAAACCCATCAAGATGTAATTTTTCTGATCTTCTTGTTTTCATATTAGTTTTGTTATCTTTTAACTTCCGATTTTAATATCGAATTCACAAAAGGAAGCGCTGGAAATTAAAAAAAAAAATGTGCCGTCTTCCTGGAAGTGGTATTTTGTATTTCTGCAGCTTCCAAATGCGTAACTGATTTTTATTTTTATTATTTTACAAAATTATTTTGTTTTTTGCTATGTCTAGTTTATTTCAGAAAAAAATTATATTATAATTTTCAATCTGGTAGCTAGATTTTGATGAAAATTACAAAGTCCCTGCAAAAGTCAAATGGCTAACATGGCTGCTAATGTCATTAAGTGAAACTACCTTCTTTTTTCAAACATGCTTTAAACCTACTTTCTTTTTCAAGAATAAGGCCATTAACAAAAACGAAAAATTCAAATAAAATGACGTTCAAGAAATTAAAAAGAAATTTTCTTCTATCAAAATTTCTTAAATTACCTCTCAAGAAATATATGCTCGTTTACTAAGAAAATTTACAGTAACGGTGAAGTAGGTACTTTTTCAAGCAGCAGAAATAATGAAAAATATTTGTCGTGATTTTTATTGACTGCAATATTGTAAGTACAGAGTAAAAAAACGTCTATTATATTTTATAACAATGATTTTGTGGCTAAACAATTAACGACCACATGTAATAAAATAACGATTTTGTTTCGCTCATTTTTATTTATCTACATAAGTATTATTCTAAAACAAGGCGCTTTTTCCCAGCGATCCACTATTATACATCAAATTAAAGTGCTCGATCTGAAACTTTGCACAAACTTTTCACATTTCAGATTCATTGAACCACTTTCTAAATATTTGCGTCAAAAGCTTTACAATTTTTACATTTTAAACTCTCCATATA
>NW_023458556.1:23936509-23938028 GCF_013731165.1 Rhagoletis pomonella
TATGGAATAGTAGCTTATGTCGAAAGGCCGGCTTTAGTATAATGCGGCATTCCCTTTATTTTTTAAACGACAGCGAATTTTTTGATGAGACTTAAAAAGAATATTGACTTGCTAGTATCGGAACTATTTCTTGCACGTTTATTTGCTAAAAGTTGTTTAACGGCTTAGCGCCCGTAAGTCATTCGCAATCGTATGCTGCGAATGCCGATTTATACTAAGGCCAGCCTTTCGACATAAGCTACTTTTCCATACGAACACAGATATGTGTTTCAGAGAATCTGATTATCTCAGTTTTCTCTTGCGTGTTAGAGAACTCTCGAAGGACTCAAAAATTAAGATAAGATTTTTGTACTGAAATTTTGTAGTTAAAACTATCGATTCTGAGTAATTAATCAAAACCACTGAAGGATCGGTTAATTTCGGGTTCAAAATGTAAGCACTGTACGATAGTTAATAAAGATATGGTTAATATGTTGTACGTGAAAGAAAATGTTTACCATGGCGCCGATATCTACTGTCGTTTCTGAATATCCACAGGAGAATGTAGGAGTAGGAGAGTTGCACCTCATGACTTGATACTAAAAGTCGGAGCAGTTGTGATGTTAGTCCGCAACCTAAATATATACATATGAAGGGTTAGTTAATGGTCTCGCCTAATGGTTAAGAACTACAATATAATTGTTTGGATGCCGCAATACAAATACATATGTACATATAAAGGGTTAGTTAATGGACATGTTATTCACAAGGGAAATGAATTTTACTACCCCATATAAATTTACAGCCCAACGACCCAACCATTTCCCCTATGTATTTAAAGGCCGCCAATTGAAAACTATTGTAGCGTGCGCAATAACAATAAATATGTAAGGTCAGACCCCAACAAGGGGATTGCTTTACGAATGGCCAGTTATGTATACGTACTGAGTATAGCATGATCTTGCCAAAATACCAAAGCTAAATTTAAATACCAATGCATGTGGCTTTTAGAATAAAGAAATATGCAGATTTTTTAGACCACGGAGCACTCCGAGTTTCGAGGATTATTACTAGTTTCCTTTATTATAAAAAACAAACAATTTTTAATGGCACCCAAATATAGACGAAAAATAATAAAACTCAAAGTTAATACATTTTTTTTTAACTGAAATTAATGCAATTAAAAACGTATGGCATTTTCGTTTCTACCGGAAAATGTTACCTTCTATTTGCCCTCTACGTACAAATACTAAAAAGAGGGTAATGAGAAGGCAGCATTTTTTTTAGAAAAGAAAACGCCATTAACTTAAAAATACATTGGGAATTTCTAGAAATAAAAGTATTTACATTTTTGGGAAAAATTAAAAAAAAAAACTATTTACAGTATCGGTCATATCTATAGCACGCCATTTCAAAGTGATATTGTGTGCAACTTATGTTTATTTATTTATTTTTGAGAATTTTCAATTAAAATACAGTTCTTTCTCTAACAAACCCCATATAAAAACAAGTTTAACAATTTGTAGAAAACTTCAAAAAA
>NW_023458556.1:23938128-23941776 GCF_013731165.1 Rhagoletis pomonella
GAAAGGCCTTGATACCCATAAGCAGATATTGTTTCAGACCGGGATGACTGAAGAAAGTCTCTCAGTAATTGCTTTGAAGCGCCCACAAAGTTTTTGCCGTTATCCGAATATAAATTCGCTGGGCATCCACTTCTGGATACAAATCTACTGAAAGCTGCCAAAAATGCGGCCGTGGTTAGTTCGCTCTTTGCCTCCAAATGGATCGCTTTGCAGCCAAAACAAACAAAAACGCACACATACCCTTTCGTAATACGGAAAGAACGCACACTGAAACTCTTCAAGTCAAAGGGGCCTGCGTAAAATAGATACACACATACGCAAATTGAGATCGGAACATTATCCGATTGGAGAATGAAAATTGGCTTTCGGACTTAATGTTCTTTACCGATATGATGGAACGTTTCCAAAACTTGAATCTCTACAAGAGAATAAAAATGTTTTTGATTTGTCGTAAATTATTTTAAGTTTTAGAGCTAAACTAGGTCTTTTTATTCATGATCTCAAAAAAAAAGAATATTTCACAATTTTCCATGGCTAGAAAAAAACATTGCACATGATTTAAAAACAGATTTTGAAAAAAGATTAGCCGATTTGAAGTTATTTAAATGTACGTTTGCATACTTCATAAACCCTTTTTTATGTAACATAATTGAGGATGAATTTACAATATCCGAAAAATTCCTTTTTAAGAAAAGCGAAGAGTTGTAGTTTATGGAATTAAAAGAAGATAAGGCCCTGGAAATGCAACATAAAGCTTTGCCATCAATTTTCCATCAATTTTATACTTTTAAATGTAAACAAAATTTCTATCAGCTGTTCGTCTAACTTGCAAGTTTCTGTACATTTTCTGTTCGCCTACTATTTGGAATATTTTCCTCTTGTGAGAGAACAGATGACATTTCGCCGGAATATTGCTGTTGGACATTTTTTACTGGAGATTTTAAACGAACGTATCTATTGACTAACCAACATTTAACAGAACTGTTACGAACGGCTTTAACTGACGCAAAACCAGATTTTGAAAATTTCGCCAAAGGGATCTTTTGAATTTTCTTTAATATCTATCTTACGTACATTAGAACAATAATACAATTTTTTCAGTTCTAATAATAATTTTATTTAAAAATAAATTTTTTTTATATTTTTTGGTTTTTTTGTGGGTCTTTGTAGCATATTTAGATTTTACATGTGGCTCTTTTCGGCCTCGGCCTTCCACCCCTGTAATAATATGCACCAAACCTTTTTGCTGAACCCAGCATTTTTAACAAGAATTGGTCTTAAGCGACTAATGTGCTGTGGGTCACTTGGCGGTCGATGTGCGGGCTTTTACAATTAAAATAAAAGACTAATATTTTGCAGGATTGTTTTAACTTCATGATACAATATATTTTCACTATTACCAAGGGATCTGAAAAAAATTAGATTTTCGCCCCGTCCTAATAAGTACGTATGTTTTTACGTATATTAAGCTAGCCAATATGCGTTCGTTTAAATATTTATGTTTATGTATTATGTATGTTTAAATAGAACCATATACTACAGCTCTGCATTACATCAGAGTATCACAAAACTTCTTCAAGGGATTACTCCATGGAGTATCAACCTCTCGGCAACACAGCGCAATAAACATCGTGTAGGCATTACGATCATTAAAACTCGAGCAATGATCGGTTAACAATAAGCTGGCGTAGAGACATGAGTTGGGCCGCTACTGCATCACAGAGGAGCATTTTGTAAGTATATACTCCAATATAGCACAAATGGACCACATTGTCCAACGATTTTTGCAGAATGGCCAATAAGCTGATAAAAGTTTGCATTTTATGTGTTCGTTTATGGCTGGAAGTCCCTGGTTCTTCTAAAACTGGCGAAAAAATCAGAAGAAAAGCAGCGGAATCAATACAAAAGCCCAATCTTTCACCACTGGTGGTACCAAGAGATCGCAGGACATCCTCTATAGCATTAGTACCTGATAAAGCGGGACCATTTTCCTCTGGTCTCTGCGTGTAAGATAACGAGGTGATTTGCTGAGATCGTATACGCTCAACAGCTCCTGTACGCCGCATTATCACGAGTAACATCTATTCAGGGCTAGATCTCGTTTCAACAAAAAAAAAAACAACAAATTATATACAATTTTATCATGGTCGGAGAGCACAATTGAGTTGCAAGCTGAATTTCAAAGGCTGCATCTGAATCGACACAGGATCTTCAATTAGACAGAATAGCATCATTGTCGAATTTTCTAATTCTTTCAGAGACGTGGGTGGATAATGAGAAAGGTTTATTCAATTCTAATTTTGATATAGTAATTCAAGTAAAAAGCCCAATAACGAGAGCAGGCGGAGCTGTAATCCACCATAACACACATGGCAGACCTCGTATAGTTCTCCACAAATAGAACTCAATGCACAAAAACTGGAATTAATGTTTATTCAAATTTGCTTGTAAAATTATTGAATTCATCCACGAGAGTTTAATAAAATATACTGGGTGTGCCCTTAACATCTGTATATTTTTTTACCTTTTTTTTCATTTCAAAGTACAATAATTGGAACTTAGTGGGGATAAGATTGACTAATGAGAAAAGTTGGCGTCTGGTGAAGACTGAGAGTAAATAAAAGCAGAAAGAAATAATACATACACATTTTTTATTTCTTTTAAATGTTTTGATTCGCCAGTATAAGGATATTAATAAGAAACCAAATGCATATGCACACGTAAATGGAATAAGAATATGTATGGATGTATGTATTACTTAGAAGAAAACTCAATAAAACGAAGGTCTGCATTTCATATCCATGCACACATACATATGTGTCTATCTATATGCATGTACTTATATAAGTGCATAGTTATTTACTGAACAGTAGCGCAGAATGAGCAAACATTTTGCAGCAATAATCAAATAATAGCTAAGCGTTGGTTTTACTACGACCTTGGAAAGACGAAAAAAAATTACTTGTGAGCCTTTTAGCCTGAAGTATGTATGTAGATACAATCATGATAAAAACATAGTAAGGTAAAACCGTTCTCTCAATTCGTCGGCCATAATTTTGTTTTGAAGTTTGCCAACATTTTAAAATCATATAAAATAGACAGTAAAAAAAGGAATTGTTCAAAGTTGTTTTGCTTGAGATTGAAAATGAGAATGTGTGTAAAATTTTAAAATTAAATTGCTTGCAAAGAATTTGAAAAATTCCTCTCAGCGGTTCTACCTTCCTATTTTTTATCATTTTCAGCTTACAACTTTCAGGGGCATCTGGACGACTTGCAGCAGTATAAAAATCTTGACCTTGATATATTTTGAATTTTTAAAGCAGTAGGTTTCGTAGTTCATAACAATGAAGTTTAAATTTTTAAATTTAGAATTCATACAACTTCCGACTGCGGGATTTCGCTGTAACATTCTACTTTGCGCCTCGGGCTGGTGCTGTTTGAGCTGTAGAACATCTCAATGAAGCTTTCCGCTTTACCTTTTGTACCTAAAACTGCGATATTCGTACGGATTTTGTAACATAACGCGACAAAACCTTCGGATCTCACGAAAACGCACTGAGGACCTTCCCAGCACTGTTTTTATCACTTTGACCATGCTAACCCCCCGCTCCCTGGTTTTCTCGTAACTGCCAGGCCTTATTTCTACCG
>NW_023458556.1:23941876-23943536 GCF_013731165.1 Rhagoletis pomonella
CGAACTATATTCGGCCTTTCACATGTACACAATCGGCTTCTTACACGTACACAATCCGAACGTCAACAGAAAGAGTAGCAGAGCAACAAATTTTATTTAGTTGCATGCAAACAATAGGCGAAGCAGGTTGATGACGTATTTCCGTGCATTACCACCAACACATTCTCATTTTTTATTTCATAACTAATACATTCTCATTTTAAGACTTCTCTTTTTGGCGGACACTGATATAGATACCAGAGTTCGGCAGTGAATAGCTCAGCTTATGAATATGCTCACATGCTCATGAATCACCCCTTTGTTCACTCAAACTTGCTCTCACTAAAAAATGTTACTCTCTCACAATTGCTTGGTTTGCTTGTAAACTAGTGAGCATGAATATCTTTCACAATCGCTGATCGCTTCCACTTGGCTTGGCTTGCTTCTCTTTATGCAATTGTTTGAAAAATTCATTGTATACCGCTAGATGAGTTAAGTGGCTCATAGTTTATTCATGAACACATACACAAATTCAGCGCCTCTGCAGTTTTGCTTTGCGCGCAAGACCGTTTGCTACGTTGAATACGTGCAGGCATGTGGAAAATGATAGGGGATGACATTTGGACCAGCTTTGACTATTTTTCTTTTGTTTGTTTATGGTTTATTAATTAAAAAAAAAAAATATTGCTCATTATCTTACATAAATCATATAGGTCGAAATTTCAAACTATGCAGAAAAATTAAGAAAATTCGATAAAATCTTACTACAAACTTTTTAATAAGAATTTTGAGATAATCGTAGTTTGCATTTTTATGCCCAATTAAATTATAGCTAAGAAAGTAAAAGTCTAATTTGGCTAAGAATTCGCGTTGATTTTTGATAACTTTTTTTTTGGGATGGTGTTATTATTATGGGTGAACCCGTCAGCAAAAAAAAAAATATGAAAAATCAACGCGAATTCTTAACCAATTGAAATTTGCAGTTCCTTAATATGGAATTTAATGCTGCTGCTGTTGTAAACATTTTCCTGCTTTTCTACAAAGTTTCAAATTTGGACTTATATGGTTTTTGTTAGATAATGGGCTATACCTTTATAAAGATAAATAAAAAATTAACCAATAAAAGAAATATAGCTAAAACTGGTCCTAATTGTTTTTCACATGACTATATCGAGCTCTAACTGTATAGATACCTCCGGCTAAGACTACTAGATTGAGACAAAACTTGCGCTGAATCGTTAAAAATAAAAACTTCGTGAAAAAGTATTTTCTTGTACTTCTGGTATAATATATCTTTTTGAAAACATTTTTTTCGCATTTTTTCAACTGTTTTTAATAGTAGTTTTTATGTTAGAACATTTTTATTTTTTCAAAAAAAGAAAAGTCTGTTTTTTTATATCATTGAACTGACATGTGATTTTGTTTTAATTAATTATACTTGTTAGCCATTACAAAAGACTGAAACCTAGATTTATAAAATATAATAATCTATTACATGACTATATTCCTGGAATAAAGTGTGATTTATTTACAGTATAAATCAACGGTAACTTTTAGCAACTTGAAACTTGCACATTATCAGACTAAAATTGGTTGGGCTATAAAACTATGTATTCAGAAAAATTCAAACACTTCTGAGAAAAAAGTTTGAAATTTAGGTGAAAATTTGTTGCACTTTTTT
>NW_023458556.1:23943636-23945753 GCF_013731165.1 Rhagoletis pomonella
CGGACGTTGTGAGCTGCGATTTGAACCGTACGCACAAGAATCGCTTCCGGCCACTCCCAGGTGAATGACAGTCAAAAGTTTTCCACTTCTGCGCACGGAACCAGAAGAGAATTAGTCCGGTCAAATTAGATCAAAAATAGGAGTGAAGTTACAAAAATTCCCACCCAGCTGAAAATTGGTAGGATTGTCCAAACACCATCATAAATGAAATCTAGAAAGTCCTCATCGATCCGATACCTGGAAAAAAGTTACTCGGGGTCAAAGGTTACAAAAACGGGTTTTCGTGATTTACCGCAAAACGGTAAGTTTATCATAAAATTAGTTTAGACAAAAATCCTTCCAATTTTCAGCTCGGTGGGAATTTTTGTAATCTCGAATGTCTAAATTGACCGGACTAAATATCAAAATTTAATTTTGCTATCAATAGATTCGATAACGATTTTTTTGACAATTTTGTACGTAACATAGTGAGTATTGTAGAAAGTGCTCTGAAAGCCCGTTCAACAGAAACTTGCGTTGCTGGTACTGCTAATACAACCTCCGATAACTTCAACATCTCACACTCATTCCGATACAATTTTCTCCAGTATTCCAGGACATTTGTGTCGAACGGTTCCATTTCTTTTACACAGAGATTAACCAGCTTTTGTTTGATGCCAGGTTTTACGATTGGTCTCTTTGCACTTTGCGATTTTGCCAGTAACCTTACGTGAAGCGTTAACTTATGGTACGCCCCTTTCGATATGCTTGGAAGCTCATTGTCCTGTGTTATATGCTGTACAACTCCAAAAGTGCAATCGAAGCCACCATCAGAAACTGAGTGAATACTTCGCTCATAAATGACTGAGAGGCTTCGAGGGGATGCAGGTGGACAAAACTCATGTTGCCTTCAATCTCACAAGGTCTATCTAATTTTGTGCTCTCACAGAGTAGACGACACTGCAGACAACTTGCTGAACTGCTGACTGGTCACTTCACATGTCACAAACACCTGATTGTGATAGGCGTAAATGACAAGTCCATTTGCCCATCTTGCCTTGAAGAAGATGAGACGATGGAGCACTATTTGTGCTTCTTGCTTGCTTGGTTATATGTCATCTTTTGTTTTTTTAACTCTTTCTTTTCTCTATTGTCAGTTTCTGAAAAGTTTGGCGTATAAAGCTTAGCCGTTTTGATGTTTTAAGTTTTGTGTTTTAAAAACGTGAAAAAATATTTTTCGCCTCATTTTAAAACTCGGAGCGATAAAAATCAAAATGATGCCATTAACACAAATAAACTATTTTACATATACTCCACGTGCAAAGTCATGAGTGAGCCGAACATTTGATGAGTTTATGGTGAAGATAATGTAAATATAGCTAGCGCTCGTATTGCTCTTAAAAAATATAACTCTTCCGAGCGAGAGAGTATTTTGATGTATTTGCGTGCTCTATTTTTTAAAACCCCCAAGTGTGTAATCATATTATTTTTATAAATAGAACACAAGAAAATATTGTACTTTTATTTTGGCCACTCTGAGTTTAGTTTTTGAATTCACCCGCGATGCAAATTTACATTGTTTTATCTAATTTTCACATTTAATTTTTTACGAGCTTTATATATATATATATATTATAATATTTAGAGATGTATCCGAAGGGGGTCCACCGAAACCAGTAAATTTATGAAAGGGGTCTACGAGCAAAAAAGTTTGGGAACCTCTGCTGTACATCGTGTATTTCGTTTGGCACCTGTTTTTTTTTTTTACTTCAAAATGCTGCTTGCTGCGATATCGGCACATGCCCACCGTATGCTCACTGTAAGCTTCTTGGTGTGGCATACATACATTGATCTTCTTTTCCTTTATTTCATAAAGATGAAGTTCGTGAAAAAAAGTTGCCGCTGCGCAGCAGAAACCTTATTTTAAATCGCTGTAGTAGCATACAGAATAAATAACCAAGAATACAAGATAGCACCAATCGAGCTGAGAGCAACTGGCCGTCACATCAACAAATGCCAGAAGGAGAGAGCTAGACGAACTCGACAAGAAAAAGAGGAAGCATCGAATAAAAGGCAGTATTGCCAAGTTTTGAATTTGAAAAAGCACCAAATATTTATTGGTGTATTTTATGGACTTT
>NW_023458556.1:23945853-23955672 GCF_013731165.1 Rhagoletis pomonella
GAATTTGAAAAAGCACCAAATATTTATTGGTGTATTTTATGGACTTTATATGCATACATAATTTTATTGTAAGGACGCCGATTCAAATTAATAAAAATCCATGTTTCTCGCACAACGGTCGATTTCTTCTGGCATGATTGAAGATACTGCCATATATTTTGTTGTCGCTTATGATTGTCACTGTGCCTTGATTTTTTTGAAGTTTTTGTAAAGTTGCTTACCACACTTACGATTGCTATAAATTTTGCTTCCATTTTTTTAAGATTTTCTAATTTGGTGTCTTCAAACTAAAAACAAATCACCAAAAATGCACCAAGCACCAAACTGAATTTGGTGCGAAAAGCATCAAGTTGGCAACAGTGAATGTCAACAAAAGTATTTTATGACGTCAGCGATTGGGTGGATGCCGTCAAATCGACGAAGACGGGACCTTTATTTTCTGGATCGTGGTAATTAACAGCAAAGAAATATCTGTTTCGCTTCATGCAAATTCTGCACAAAACAAAACTCAACTTCAACAAATCAACATTCAATTAATTGCGTTAGACTTGAATACATGCATACATACATATGTGCATAACTATGTTCAAAGTAGAATTGATATGGTAAAGTACTTTAGCCCTGTTTTTTATGGGAATCCTGCCTCTGTCTAGCCGAATTCCATTTTTCCAACGCTGTAGTGGCATGCACAAACAACAGCAAATCAATGATGTACATATGTATGTCTATTTGTTGGGCTTCATGGGAATTCGGCACATTAGCGCATATTCATAGTCATATTTAGTTCACAACTAAGTCGAAACTATCCTAAGTTACAACTAAAGCTATCTATAGTCGCCTTAGTTTCGAGTTTTCTGGCTAAGTACCAACTTAAAATTTAGTTTCGGATGCAGCTGCAGGTAAGTCATAACTAGGAAGAAGTATTTTATTAAATTAAGGAAAAAAAGACGAAAGAGGTAAAAATTAAGTTGGCAGAGCGTGATTTTGATAATATTGAATGATATCCAATTGAAATTTACAAAGAGCGCTCCATTTGAGTTCGAATAAGGTTACATCACAATTTTATAATTGGAATGATTTACATATATAAATGCTCAAATAATAAGTCAACTTCAAGCTTGTTCTTTTAAAGCAAATTAGTGCATAACATTTAGATATGTGTTTGTATGTTTCACAGCATGCTTTCGGTAAACATCGACTTCACATCATTGCGGTAGTTCTGGCTATTTCACACAATTAACAAGAAACTTATACCTTATTCTTTTGCATAAGCGTGCACTGAAAATAAAAATTACATAAACGGATGATCAAGCTTGACATTATTTAATAAAAATGTCATTTTTCGAAAATATCGTAAAGAAAAATCGATACATTTTCACACTCGTTTTGCAATATCGTAAAACTAAGTTAAAACTACTTAGTAGAAGTCTGAAATGGGACTACGAATAGAAGTGAATTTTAAGTTGGTACTTAAATTTAAGTTGCAACCTTATTAGTTTCGACTTTGTGGCTGGACTATGAATACGGGCCATTGTTTTCGCGTATTGATAAATTAGCAAGTGCGTTAAAGGCTGAGGTTTTTGGCTTATACAAAGTGGAATTTCGTTCGTTTCGTATTTCGCGGCGGCGCGAATACGAACGATGCCTGCAATCGGAATTAGATCTGCGTTTATTTATCGACCTCAAATCAATTATATAGGTGATTTTTACAATAAAAGTCTATCTACACATATCAGTGCCATACCCATCAGTGTCAGTGAAAAATATAATATCGTTGCCCCAGTCCCAAATAGAGTTGCTCAGACCGTCCGGCACAGTGCCGTTTTTTACTGTCAGTGCTGCTTTAGTGTTCGTTCCGAAATTTCAGAATTTCTGAAAAGTGTTTATTTTCAAATAAAATCTGTGTATACGCATAAGATGTTCAAGCCTGGATTTTTGAACATGAGATGTTTAAAATATACACATGAAATGTTTAAAATTGCAGACGTTTTTAACGCAAAAATACATCCCCTACTAAGAATAAAAATTAAGTACATTTTATGTGTAATTTTGCTCTACGCGACAAATTTGGTATGCAAAAGTAAACAGGCAGTGTTTAATTTTATTAACACGGTGTCTAAATTTGCACACATTAGGAGAAGAAACTGGTAACCCTTAATATGCGTTACTTTAATCAAAAAACTTTTAGAGCAAATTTTTAACATTTGATGTGTAAACTGTGTAATTGTGAACACTAAGAAAATTCTAAAGACATTTTTGTAGTTTAGTTTACCTAATGATTTAACGGCCCTAAAGGCCAAATTCACAGTGCTGTACTGAAAATCTGTAGTTAACTGCCGATTCTGAGTTAACTACGCACTGTGAATTTGGCCTTAAGTGTTTAGAATTCAACAAACAAATTTCAAATTTGTTCTACGCCACACATTGGTAAGTAAAAGTTAAAAAGCAGCATTTAAATTGATTGACAGGTTGTGCAAATTTGCATATATTAAGAGAGGAAACTGTTTACCTTTTTTAATATGCTTAAATTTAAACAACAATTTTTTAGAGTGTAGTTAACTCGGTAAAGATTTGTTTGTGTATTTCACTGACGAGCTGACGGTATTCTATTGCAAGTTTTGTTTGATATGGAGGGAAAATTAATGGAGTTGGTACGAAATTATCCGGAATTATATAATTTGGCAATAATTGCCAATTAAACATTAGTAAAATAAGTCTTCTTGGTATCATTGAACTTCATTTTACTGAAAGTACTGGACGACATGCTACGGATGTGTGTAAATTGGTATCACTGATCGATGCTGATTGGCAATGATACCGAACTGATACGGCACTGATTTGTGAAGATAGATCTTAGCTTTTATTATTATTACCACAGAGTGACAGACAGAGTGGAAGTGAAGCCGAAGACGAAGCCGAAGACGAAAAACAGTGGAGTAGTAAACATGTGAAAGTGATCACAGTGCAAACGAAGACGAAGACGAAGATGAAGACGTTGCGGAAGCAGTCAGCTTGAAACTGTGCGGTACTGTTTTCAAAGACGAATCGCTTGCTGTGATGAGTTGTTTACAATTTATTTAACTGTTTGCAATTGTCAAAAAACGCGTTTTTCAAGAAATTGGCTAAATTTTTGGTAAAATGTAATCAAACGTATTAATTGGCATTCTTGTATATTCGCAAAATGTCTGTCCGTCTTGTCGTAACACATAATACAAGAGGCGAAATTCTCCAAAAGTTGCCCTATACAAATTATTTCATGAATTGCTGTTTTTTCTTTATTTTATTTTGATTTTATCTAAAAAAAAAAAGGTTTTATTTAGAAACAAATCTTCATATCATTAATCTTCCACTATGTAAGTAAACACGAGACACTCGATTTTAATTTATTATTTATTTCCCTACTATGTATGGCAGCCGTTCACTACAAGTGCGCACATAAAAAAGTCCAAAATACAAGGGCAGAATTTATTATTTAAATATTAAATCTAACTAATAGCTGTCCGTTGATTGTTGTTGTTGCTCGTTGCCAAACTGAAGCCGTAATGGGGTGTCAGCGCTTTTGGTGGGAAATGGTTCGTGTTGGTCGTTATGCTACTGTTTGCGCTGCACCGAACTGACAAAGCGGATGCGCGTGCAGACTAGCGAGCGTCAGCACCTTTTCAGTGGAAGTAGCTTTTCGTTGTTCGAGAGCCAATTTGTTGAGAAGTCAATTCGCTGAGAAGTCAATTGCTTACTGTTGATTTTGTTGTGACGAAATGGCAAGCGGATGCGCGTGTTGACCAGCGGGGTGTCAGCACTTTATGGAAGGGTAGCAACCTCTCGCTGGTGTTAACACTCCCCCTTCTAAAATCGGTCGTCCTCGGGCGCTGGATCGTTCTGTCCTGGGGCCTTGGTAATATTATTCTCTATCAAATTTATGACAATGCGTTTCTGCCGATTCTTCATCCAACGAAATATAGTCAGCGCTATGACCGCCGAGATAATCAATCCACTAAGGGAACTAAACATTATGATTGAGTTTATATTAATTTTGTACCTTAGTGTTGCGATATGTCTTAAATTCCATATGTTGACTTCGTCTAGATATGGTAACGACAGCCTTGCAATGTGCTCGGTAAACTTAATATCTTGTGCCATGGGAGCCTCCGGAGTCACTTGGTACTCATTCTTGTGGTTGATGTACCTACTGTCGTTAGTGGTCACTTTGCTTTTGAATGTAATTAGGTATGTGCCATTTACCGTGATCATTGATTTGTCTTCTTGTTGTATTCCCGCGCAGCGATTGTTAATTATAACGACACCATCGTCTACCATTTCTATGGGCGATATGTTGTGGGCGGATGTAGACCTACAAGTTGCTGTGTAGATGTTTAGTAGCTGTTGTAAACATGGGTTTGTCGTGCTTTGCATTTCCTTGCAGAACGTCGATGCGACCGCTTTTTTGCATTTATCAACTAGCCTGTATTGCTTATTACATTTTGCTACTACATTAGTTTCTAATATTATGATCTTATTGTCGTGCACTACTGGGTAGATTCTTGTTTTATTGCATACACTGTTAATTTTTGGATATTTTATTAAAAAAACGACAATCTCGTTGTTTTGCTGTATCTTAAGCTTAGAATTCATAATGATATCATTAATGCTAATGGCAAAGCCCTTTTCGGTCTTGATAATAGTCTCGACTTCTTGGCTATCCAACAGGACAGGGTTTATAATATTAAGTTTCCCTAACGTGATGGAAAGAGCTATGTTATTTAGTTCGGCCATCGCGGCCCTATTTCTGCTACTGAGAAGGTTAAATAAATTAGCCGTACCTATTGCTGCTTGTTTAGTGTGTGCTAACAGTTGGTTATGGTTCTCGTTAGTTTATTGATCGGGATTTGCAACTCTGAATTTATTTTAATCTGCTGCTCATTTGCTTCTATAAGGCTTTCTTCTTTTTCGCTGAATTCTTAGTACTCCTAAAAGATTTGTAATTTGGTCCGAGTCGAGTTCTAGCAGTTTCTTTATGTGCGTATGTGGAAAAAGCTCACTGTAGTTGTTTGTTTCTTCGTCAATTTTTTCGAATACGGTTAGGTTGGTTTGGTGGGTTAGGTAGTCATATCCCGTAAAGGTAGCAACCAGTCCGTCAGATATCGGTATATAATTAGAATATGAATAGTCTAGCAGCTCCGCTGTGCCGCGGTAGAATATCAGTAACCTGGAATGAAAAATGTCACCTAAGATTACTTTTGTGAACACGTGTGTTACCAATCAATGCAGTGGCCCCTAATTCCTTTGCCACCGTTTTTTCCACATAAACCTTGGAAAATTTATTACCAATGCGTTTGTTAGTTTTGACAAAAACCCTTTCACCAGGCTGGAATAATTTCGTTATTTTATTTCCATTACATCTTCGGAGTTCTATGTCCTGCGCTTTAGTGATTCGAGTCTTAATTTCTTCTTTCAGACTATCTGGAATCGAACCGATAACTTCTATTGGTTTTTGTTTCGTGACAGAATGGACTGATCTATTGTATTTTACTGTAGCAAGCAAGACTGTATCGGTGGTATCGCTTGTTCCTGGCGCTAATTTAATACAGCGCGCAATCTCCGTTAGAGTGCTGTGGAAACGCTCGATTTGTCCGTTAGAACTGCTATGGTATGGAGGTGTCGTGAATGTGTTTATCCCGAAATGATCCCTTAAAAGAGATTTGATTGTTTCGGAATTAAAAGATTTTTCGTTATCAAATACTACCGTTGATGTCCCTTTGAAAAAATTCAAAGCTTGCATCATTGGTCCTTTCACATATATTATCGATCTAGAATTAATAGGTGAAACTATGGCAAATTCGGAAAATTTATCGATACAAGTTAGGAAGTGGCATCTATCTGTTGAATATATATCGAAATGCAGGATTTCACCGGGTTATGCGGGTATTGGCGTTTTCCCTATTGTAGGGTTTGGGGGATGGCGTTGATACTTGGCTTCAAGGCAGATTTTACAATTTGAAGCGATTTCTTTGGAGCTTTTATAGATGCTTGGAAAAAAATAGTCCTTCAAAACCTGCAAGGTGTTTTCCCGTGCTGATCTATGAGCACGGTTGTGCTGAGTAGCAAGAATTTCGACTTGGTCGCTTTTGTTAGTGACGTCTATGACACTATTCATTGTATGACGGATCTTGACGGATGGGAACATTTTAAGTAGTTTATCCTGGATCTGTCCTAATACTGACAGTTCGAAAAATATCCCGTTGATCACATTGGGGTTTACAGCCGTCTTTAGCAGGTCGAATATGTCGTCCTGCGAAGAAAATGTAATTTCGTGTCGGACCTGTGTTTGAAAAAAAATTTTAGTAGTTTTCCTTGCCGTCGTCCCCGAGTCGAGAATTAGTTGGTTTCTAAAGCAGTTTATTGGGGTTTGCACCGTCGGTTCGCGTGAGGGATTCCAAACTGTGATTTGTGAGACAACTCTGTAGGGTATTTTACCTATATGTTTTTATACTTGTTTAAATTCTTTATGTTCAATTTATGGTTCAATGAACTTGTTTGTTATCAAAAAGAAAATTTTTGATTATTCAATAAATAAACTTTTAATTTTAAAACATTAAAATATTTGTACTTAAAATTAAAATTAAATCAATAATTAAAATATCAACATACGATATATTGGCGATCCTGCAAACAATTGAACTGTTAACTTCTCCAAATCTCGCAACAAAAGATTTTTGCAAAAAACCCAAATTATTTTAGTGCGTGAATTAAAAATTCTCTGATAAACTAGTCGCTGTGGTTGGCGAATACCAAACCCTGTCCAAACCTACGTACATATGTACATATTAAACCAGGAATTAACTGAAACATATGCAACCATTTCAATATTATTAGCAAACATATATGAGCTAAGCTGTGCGAGTCGCAATTTATTTAAGTGCATTTGGACAAGAATCAACAAACCATCATTAAGGCACTACAACTACAATCGACCAGCAGTAACAACAGCAATTAAGCTATTACTAAAGTGCATCAGCAATATAATTAAGAATTTTAATTAAGCTTTTGGTGTTGCTGTCACAGGTAACAAAAGAACAAAAATAAATAGTTGTTTGTCATTTTAAAAAAAGGTTCGTGTCTGAAGTCTTTAGTTTATTCATTCAGCTGAATATTTTATAAGTTACTTTTCGACTTTATTTATTTGTTTTAAAAATAAAATTTATTAACCAAAAGAGATATATCAATCTACCATTTTTAATATAGGTAAGTTTTAAAACCAAAATTTTTAAAAGATTTAGAATTACAACTAATATACATAATTTGATATTTATATAATTACTTGTTATTATCATTTATTAAAATTTGCTATATATTTTTTTGTCTATTAATATATACATAAATATTATTTGTGTTAATTATTATTACTTATATTTATTTTGTACACTTCTTCTCCAGTTTATTTCAAAATGCAAAGATCACCAATACGTACACGCAACTTCACAACAACAACAGAAAATAAACATGAAAACCCAATACACACTTCAGACTTAAACATTTCACCAAATATACAAACGAATAGTTTTCCAAATGAAAACAACTTCAGTGCAAATTTACCAAAATCTATTAAGTTGCCTCATTTTTGGGAAGATTGTCCTAAAACATGATTTCTCCTTGTGGAAGGACAATTCGAAATTAACAACATACGTGACGATAATATCAAATTTCAAAACGTTTTAGTTTTTCTTCAAAAATAATCAATTTCTAAAATTATTGATGTTATTAATCCGCCTCCTTTGATTAACAAATATGAAACAATTAAGAAAGTTTTATGTGAAAGATTTTCTCTTAGCGAAGAGAAGAGATAGAACAATTATTTTCAAATGCCGAACTAGGTGATAGGTCACCATCAGAACTTTATAGACGTATGAAATCTTTAGCAGGTTCAAAATCAATTGTCAGTAATAATATTCTTGAACAATGCATTAGAAATTTAACTGAGTTGACTACAGTTATTTACCAAAATCTTAACAAAATTACAGCAGATATTAATTAATTACAAATTAGATCAAGATCAAGAGATAGAGACAGAAGTCGTTCTAGATCAAGAAAGTTTTCTAGATCTAGAAACGATGTTAACCAAAATATTTGTTGGTATCATAGAAAATTTAAAAGTAATGCTTTTAATTGCATTCAACCTTGTAATTTTAACAAAAATAAAAACGAAGCAAATTCTAATGTTTTAAACTAGATCGTTTCATTATGACGGTGGCTAATAATGGAAATGAAGTTAAGCCATCTCGCCGCCTATTTATTTATGATAAATCCAATAAATTTAATTTTTTAATCGATACTGGTGCAATCGTTTCGGTCATTCCTTCTTCAAAATTAAAATCACATAAAAGAAATTCAGATCTTGATTTGACTGCAGCCCGTTAGCTATTCTTCTATTTAAACTTATGGCACACAACTTTTAAAAATTGATCTAGGTTTAAGACGCGATTTTGAATTCCCCTTTCATATTAGCGGATATTTCAACACCAATTATAGGCGCTAACTTTTTGGAGAAATTTGGTATATTAGTTGATATTAAAAATAGCGAAATTACTGATTCAACAACAAAATTGAAAGTTTCTGGATCATCTGGTTTTTGCGATATATTTTCAATAAGGATACCAATTACTGAAAATAAATTTTCTAAACTTTTAAATGATTTTCCTTCAATTACTTGTGAACTAGATTACACTAAACCAGTGCAACACCAAACGGTTCACAGAATTGAAACAAAAGGAGTGCTACCTTTCTCTAAACCACGTCGTCTTGATCCAATTAAATTCAAAATAGCAAAAACAGAATTTGAATTTTTAGTTAAAACGGGTATATGTAGACCTTCACACTCTCACCTTGGATCTCCTTTACATTTAGTTCCTAAAAAAGAACCAAGTGATTGGAGACATTGTGGAGATTAAAGAAGACTTAATTGCATTACTATTACAGATCGTTATCCGTTACCTCAAATTCATGATTTGACTATTGATTTAAAGAATAAACAAATATTTTCAAAAATTGATCTTGTTCGTGCATATCATCAAATACTTATGGCTGAAGAAGATATACATAAAACAGCAATTACTACACCGTTTGGAATGTTTGAGTTCGTACGGATGCCTTTTGGACTACGAAATAGTGCACAAACATTTCAACGTTTTATTAATGAAGTATTTTCAGGTTTAGAATTTGTGTTTGTCTATATTGACGATATTCTTGTTGCAAGCGATAGTGAAGATCAACATATTGAGCATTTAAAATCTGTATTTGAAAGACTTGAAAAATATAGTTTGAATATTAAACCTAGTAAATGCATTTTTGGAGTAAATAAATTAGATTTTCTAAGTTATGAAATTTCAAGTGAAGGAATCAGACCTTCTGTCGAACGAGTTGAAGCAATAGTAAATTTTGAAAAACCACTTTCAATAAATAAATTACAAAAATTTTTGGGCATAGTAATTATTACCATAGATATGTTAAAATGTTAGCAGCAGAACTTAGTCCTCTGCACGAAATGTTAACATTAGCAACTAAAAATAAACTTAAACAATTAAATTGGACAGAAAATACAACTAGGGCTTTTGAAAATGTGAAGAAACTTTTTACACAAAAGCCTTTACTCACTCATTTTGATAAAAATGGTAAATTATCACTTGCTGTCGATGCATCGAATGTAGCAGTCGGTGCGGTTTTACAACAAATGAGTAATAACACTTTGGAACCACTTGCATATTTTTCAAGAAAATTATCTCCTACAGAAATTAATTACTCCACATTGGACAGAGAACTTTTAGCAAT
>NW_023458556.1:23955772-23957486 GCF_013731165.1 Rhagoletis pomonella
GTTTTGGACTCGGCCAAAATCGCTTAGGCGGTTACAGCGCCAATTAAAAAGAAGAAGAAGAATTCTCCACTTCTCAAAATTAGAAATTGAAGAAAATAAATAGATAAAATAATGTGATGTAATAATTTGCTTCATTTTTATATACATATCTGTGTTCATGTGGTATAGTAGCTTATGTGGAAAGGTTGGCTTTAGTATAATGCGGCATTCGCAAAAAGTATTCAGGATAAGCTGTTGTGAGTGATCGCGAATGGAGCACCCGCATCGTTTATCTAATTTATGTAGATGCACACCCAAAACTCTTACAAAATAAAATTTTTTGAAGAACGTTCGTATTTACGAAATATCTGGTATTCAGGGAAATCCCAACTAAACCATACTTCTCCGCACTTAGAGCAATGCAGTTTGAAGAAAAATTCACTACCTGCTACAACTCTAAAATGAACGGAATCATGTGCTCTATTTCCGTAAATATTTCTAAAGCATACCAATTATTAGTGGAACATAAACAAAAGGTAGGTAGAAAACAGCTGCAATATTGTATCTACATACATACTTCAGGCTAAAAGTCTCACAAGTAAATTTTTATCGTCTTCCCAAGGTCGTAGTAAAACCAACGCTTAGCTATTTTTTGATTATTGCTGCAAAATTTTTGCTCATTCTGCGCTACTGTTCAGTAAATAACTATGCACTTATATAAGTACACGCATATAGATACACACATATATACATACACTAGCAAATACCCGGCGTGTTTCACGACGCCTCGTGAGCAATTTTGCATCAAAGTTAAGGAGAAACCGTATTGAAACTCAAATGGGAAAACCTCTTCAGGGGAAGAATGTTGCCTTTATAGGTATCCATAATTCATCTGGCCGGCCATTGTAACCCTAGTACGTATGTATGTACGTACATATAAGGTTGCAGACAGAGTGGAAGCGAAGCCGAAGATGAAGATGAAGACGGATCCGAAGACGAATTGTTTGCGTTGCGGCCAAGCGGGCGAGTGTACAAGTTAACACCAGCGAGAGGTTGCTACCCTTCCATAAAGTGCTGACACCCCGCTGGTCAACACGCGCATCCGCTTGCCTTTTCGTCACAACAAAATCAACAGTAAGCAATTGACTTCTCAACGAATTGACTTCTCAACAAATTGGCTCTCGATCAACGAAAAGCTACTTCCACTGAAAAGGTGCTGACGCTCGCTAGTCTGCACGCGCATCCGCTTTGTCAGTTCGGTGCAGCACAAACAGTAGCATAACGACCAACACGAACCATTTCCCACCAAAAGCGCTGACACCCCATTACGGCTTCAGTTTGGCAACGAGCAACAACAACAACCAACGGACAGCTATTAGTTAGATTTAATATTTAAATAATAAGTTCTGCCCTTGTATTTTGGACTTTTTTATGTGCGCACTTGTAGTGAACGGCTGCCCTACATAGTAGGGAAATAAATAATAAATTAAAATCGAGTGTCTCGTGTTTTACTGGCGCCCAACGTGGGGCCACGCGCAAAATATCCTCATAAAAGGATAAACCGTAACCGTGGCCGTGGGTTCGGACCCACTCGTGTTTTTAATAATACGTTTCCTAAATAATTTAAAAAAATTCGGAATGGAACAAAGTGGACAATTGCTAATAAAGCAAATAATTAAAAAACCGAGAAGGAACAAAGTGGACAATTGCTAATATAAGCAAATAATTAAAAAAA
>NW_023458556.1:23957496-23961643 GCF_013731165.1 Rhagoletis pomonella
AAAAAAAAAAACTTGATAAATTTAATATTGGAATAGCACGCCAAGCCGAGGCGTCGCCAACGAGGGAACATCCAGGAAACTCCAGATCGCCTCCAACCATCCAGATCATCGTCCAGCCGTCAGTAGCAATCCAGGACATGCTGGTATTTGGTTTGTAAGTCTAGACTAACGTAGCTTAAGGAAAATTGTAAAAATTTAAAAATTTTCAAGAAATTATGATTTTTTTGTTAACGTATATTGAAATAGTTTCGACTTTGTAAAATGGGTACACAGACAGTTCAGGCTTTATTAAACGCGGCAATCCGTGCAGTCACGGAACAAACGAAGCGAGAGTTTGAGGCCACAGTGGGGGGATTGACCCAGAGGCTTAGGGTGTTAGAGCTGCCTCCTGCAGTTGTTGAATATAGGGAGATAGTGGTAAACCCAGCCGCCGCAAGGTGCGAGGAAACGCTGGATGTAGTGAAATCCCTTCCAGAGTTCAATGGGGACCAGGCAAGATACGTATCCTGGAGACAAGCAGCATTTGCTGCCTACAAATTGTTTGAGCCTTATGATGGTAGTTCCCGTCACTACCAGGCAGTAGCAATCATAAGGAATAGGGTCGAAGGAAGGGCTGATTTAGTTCTGTCTTCATTCAATACAGTCCTGAAATTTAAAGCCATTATAGCTAGGCTTGACTTTACGTACGCCGACAAGAGACCGGGCCCATCTCATTGAGCAAGAGATGGTAACGTTGAGGCAAGGCCGAATGACGGTCACGCAATTTTATGATGAGGTTGAGAAGAAGCTAACGCTTCTAATCAACAAGACCATCATGGTGAACGAAGGCAACACGGAGTTAATAAATTCCCTTAGCCAGAAGTACAGACAGGATGCCCTTAGGACATTCATATCTGGGCTGCAGCAACCAATGTGCGACATTCTGTTCCGGTCTAGGCCAAAGGACATGCCTTCAGCTTTGGCGCTGGCGCAGGAGTTACAATCAAACCACCAGCGCACGGCATTTGCGAACACTTTTGCCTAGGTGGTACGGAACGTCAGAATCTCTTTAATTCACCCCATTACAAAAAAAATCCCCCAGCAAACGCAAGGACAGAACGGACCCGTGCCCATGGAGGTTGATGCCTCATCGTCCGGGTTTGTACTAAACAAACCGAGCCACCAATTTCCTACCAATAGGATGCAAGGACATCGTACGACCAGAGACCTTTACTGAACTATAGTAAACCTGCCCTAAATGCAAATACTAACGCACAGGGATCTTCAAGACCAGCAGGTCTTAACTTCCAAGACAAAGCAGTAAAAAGACAAATAGGTTCGGACAGGCAGCCAATAACAAAGGTTCAAAGGATTAATAGCTTAGCGCAGCAAGTCGATCCTCAAGCAAAGGACCATGACGAAAGGACCTACGATAACCACTATTATACTTACGATTAATACGACGATACAGAAACCAATTTTGGTTACGACGAGGACGAGCTAAGAACTTCAAATGAAGTTAATTTTTTAGGGGACAATCCCTCCTCCCTTACATTTCAAGGACACTAGGAGGGGTAAAGCTTAAATTCTTGATCGATACCGGAGCATCGAAAAATTATATTAAGAACTTAGATATTTTGAAGGGAATAAAACCCACAAAGACCCCATTTTAAGTTTAATCTATTCACGGCAAAACTAAGATCACCTCAGAATGTCTCGTGAATGTCCTCGGCAGAACCACCCCTTTCTTTGTACAACCTTACCTTAATAGCTTTGACGGAATAGTTGGTTACGACCTCTTAATGAAAGCAAATGCGACGATCGACGTAAAGAGGGGAATTTTACACTATGATGGCAAAGAGGAAAAGCTTCTTTCTTTACCTTTATTCAGGGAAACTAAATCATCTTGCGGTTGACAATACAACCATTCCCACGGAACTCAGCGATAATTTCTCAGCCATGATTCAAGATCAGTCAGGTGTGTTCGCGGATCCCACAACACCATTGCCTTATAACACCAATGTCGTTGCTACCATTAGGACTACAGATAATGAGCCCGTTTATTCAAAGGCGTAGCCATATCCAATGGCAGCACCCGAATTTGTGAATAAGGAAATAGAGAATCTGCTTAACGATGGCATTATTCAGCCTTCACGATCACCGTACAATAACCCAATATGGGTGGTCGACAAGAAAGGAGTCCATGAAAACGGCGAACGTAAAATGCGTCTAGTAGTTGATTTCAGGAAATTGAACGAGAAAACTACTAGTGATAAATACCCGATTCCCGACATGTCAGTCATCTTAGCCAACCTAGGCCATTCGTCCTACTTCACTACACTAGACCTAAAATCAGGATTCCACCAGATCAAATTGGCTGAATGTGATAGGGAGAAAACCGCATTTTCGGTAAATAACGGAAAATACGAGTTTTGCCGACTCCCATTCGGGCTAAAGAACGCGCAGAGTATTTTTCAAAGAGCGATCGATGATATCTTTAGGGACGAAATCGGCGGATGTTGTTACGTTTACATAGATGATGTGATTATATTTTCAAGGACAAAGGAACAACATCTCAGGGATATCGGCAGAATTCTTGCCAGGCTCTACGATGCAAACATACGTGTTTCTTTGGAAAAATCAAAGTTCTTTAAAGGTGAGGTTGAATTTTTGGGCTTCGTCGTATCAGCCAAGGGTAGTAAAACCTGCCCTGACAAGGTCGACGCTATTCTGAACTATTAAATTCCCAAAACCCTCCGCTCCCTAAGATCCTTTCTTGGATTTTCCGGGTATTATCGGCGATTCATGAAGGATTATGCACAGATCGCCAAACCTCTTACTAAATTTTTACGCGGAGAAAACGGCACTGTAGGCACAAATAAGTCAAAGAAAATTTAAATTATCATAGATAGCGAAGCAATTACGGCTTTCGAAAAACTCAAGAAAATTTTGGCTTCGGAAGAAGTCCTTCTTTACCCTGACTTCGAAAAGCCATTCGACCTCACTACAGATGCATCTTCGCAAGCAGTAGGTGCCGTCTTGTCACAAGGCGGAAGACCCATTATGATGATTTCTCGAACATTGTCCAGTACAGAGGAGCACTATGCAACGAATGAACGAGAACTATTAGCTATAGTGTGGGCCCTGCAAAAGCTGCGAAACTACCTTTATGGAGTCAGACAACTTAATATTTTCACTGACCATCAGCCATTAATTTTTGCCATATCAGATAAGAGCTCAAACGCAAAAATGAAAAGGTGGAAGGCCTTTGTAGAGGAATTCTCCAAAATTTTCTTTTTGATAACAAACAAATTCATTGAACCATAAATTTAACATAAAGAATTTAAACAAGTATAAAAACATATAGGTAAAATACCCTACATATACTCCCCCTCCAGTAAAACAATAAATTAATTAATGTTAAATGTTATTTTCTTTTTTGTTTTTGGAATTGTTGGTGAATTAGATTTTTTTGTTGTATCACAAATTATATTTGCAGGTTTGAGTAAATCTATTGAAACCGTTTTAATCATATTTCCATGTTGAATTTTTCGAAATAATTTTAAATGGTCCTTCATAAGGTGATTGCAAATTTGACTTGTGAATAACTTTAACAAAAAGGTACTCACAAGTATCCAAATTTTTAGGAAAAAAAGAGTATTCTTTATTGAGATGTACAACCTTTGATCTAACATTTGAAAAATATTTTCTTAGCTTAGAAAGAGTTTCATTTGTATTATCAACTTCACTATTATAACTGTTCGTGTTTAAGCGACTTATGCATTTCCCGCATAAACAAAGAACAGCGAAAACACACACGCACTTGTATTGCACTCCCGGCCAAAACAGAGTGCAGCGAATAAACACACGCACTTGTGTGTTGATAAATAATTCGCTCGTTCTTCATTGGGTATGCATTTTTTTATGCACTTCTCAACTGCCGCAGAACAAAAACTACTAAAGTCGTTAATTGCTGGCACCCCAAATCATGCTCAACAATCTCGCTTGATGCATCACCACTCCTCCGGAGTGGTTTTAAACAGCAAAAGCCAAAGCGCTACAAGCTGTTGGGGCTCTGTATGACTTTCAGCATACAGAGGTGGTACAATAGCTACCATAGGACCCAATTTTTGAACTTGAATCAATAACCAGTGCTCAACACTCCCGC
>NW_023458556.1:23961743-23967130 GCF_013731165.1 Rhagoletis pomonella
AAAGTCCATAAAATACACCAATAAATATTTGGTGCTTTTTCAAATTCCAAACTTGGCAATACTGCCTTTTATTCGATGCTTCCTCTTTTTCTGGGCGAGTTCGTCTAGCTCTCTCCTTCTGGTATTTGTTGATGTCACGGCCAGTTGCTCTCAGCTCGATTGGTGCAAACTTGTATTCTTGGTTATTTATTCTGTATGCTACTACCAGTGTTGCCAGAACTTTTTGGGCCGACCGGCTAGATTGGCAAAAAAAAGCGGCTAAAAACGGCTAAAATGTTTTAGTGAAAATCCACATGCTTTATTTAAATAAATCGCAAGAAACGAAAGACTAGTTAACACCATTAATTTATATCGAGTGTATATTCCTCATCATCAAATGAATCACTATTGTATATATCACCTGAATTCATTAATTTTAAGAGATCGTCATCTACAGTAAAATTATGGCAGCATTTTTCTTCACGTTTTAAACCGTATCTTATATATAAAATAGCGTTTAACGTTTTAACGCACATTGGATTTCTTTGCTTAGTTTTTATTATATTCATTGAACTAAATATTCGCTCTACTTCTGCATTACTTATAGGGAAAACAAGAAAACTAGGTTGCAAAGGTCAGCAAAAGGGTTTTATCCTAGGGCATTTCGAAATTGATAAACTTCGGCCCAAAATTTTACAGTTGAGTCTAAATTACTCCAGGTATGTAACGTTAACCGATGCCATTGCATCTCTATGGATGTTTTTTTGTCGGCATTATATTTGTGTTTTTGTTGCTGTAGTTGAACAAATACTTTTGGTTTAATTACTCTTAATGCATTTCCAACCGAAAAAAGTCATTTTTTTTAGTTTGGCAATATTTGTAGGGAGGCGTTGGCGTATTTGCTTTATTAAAGTGATAATAAAATAGCGACCATTTTCTCGAATTATTTTCTCGGCTTCGTGGTCAAAAGCGTTTGTGCTTACTTTTGTTTTTAAATACTCTTCAAAACTGTGATAAAACTGAGGAAATGGAGCAAGGTATGGTTCCAACGGGGAGCATATAGGATCAAATGTGTCCGCGCTAATAACCACTAGGCAGCATAGATGCGAAAGTAAAACATTGAGTTCATTAAAAATCTTCAATGGGTCTGCATTATTGCTTTCGAAAAACTTGTTTACTTTTTGCACCTGAAAATTAGGCAAATAGTAAAATCGGCTAAAAACGGCTAACTTTTTTACAAACCGGCTAACAAATCGGCTGCCGGCTAGATCAAATTTTCTCCGGCTAGTTGCTATCAAAACCGGCTAAATCTAGCCGGAAAACGGCTAAAATGGCAACGCTGGCTACTACAGCGATTTAAAATAAGGTTTCTGCTGCGTAGCGGCAACTTTTTTCCCCGAACTTCATCTTTATGAAATAAAGGAAAAGAAGATCAATGTATGTATGTATGCCACACCAAGAACCCTGCAAGACAGCTGAGCATCAAATAAGTGCTCATTTTATCATTATCACTAATTACAAAAGTGCTTATTAAAATACTCATTTTTGTTCAGGCGATGGGATAAAACTGAGCACTTTCCCCTTGTTGGTGTAATATTTTACCTTTTCTTACTAATTGAAAACTTTGATTAATGAAAAATATATCTGCTCTGCTCTAGAAACTACCAAACTGCTTATTTTCGTTTTTATAAACACATCAGTGCTAATGAATAAAGTACTCATTGTTGTCATTAGCAAGTCCTCATTGCTAATAAACAAACTACTCATTGTTGTCGTTATAAACTCCTCAGCACTAATAATCAAACTACTCATTTTTGTCGTTATAAACTCCTCAGCACTAATAACACTGGACCACAAATTTCAACTTTTTCTCTTTACCAGAAACGCCGTTATGAAATTCTTATGTAAAATCACCCCCTGATTCCGAAAATCATTGCGCTGGGTATGCAGTTACAGTTGCATGGCTATACTCAATCCCGACTCTTGCGTCCTCGTTCGCGCACTCTGGGCAACGTGAGCAACCCATGTGCGAGATGCGGTAACCAATCCGAGTGGAGCCTTGGGTCACGGCAGAAAGAGAGGGAGCTTCGGTGGGGCCACTCTGACTTATTCGGTTTAAGGGCTCACTGAAGTCTGCAGCGTCTGTTCACCAGTAGGTGCGGCTGCAAGCGGGTGTCTGCTTGGAGCAAGCGGCTCGCTATATAAACGTGTATTTGGTTGCGAAACCACCCCCGTCCCAGCAATGGGTTGTGCGCTGGGCTTGGGACCCGCCACGTAAAAACCACTTCCAGTGAAGAAGCAAGGCAAAGCCTCGGATGAGACCCCCCCTTATGATGACGACCACGGCAAATGTTTAAAGGACTACGATTTGAGGGCATGCACCTGGAATGTCCGGACCCTTAATGGGGAAGGTGCCTCTGCCCGGCTGGTTGATGTCCTCGTAAGGACAAAAGCTGACATCACCGCCATCCAAGAAATGCGTTGGACGGGGCAAGGCAAAGAATGTCTGGGGCCTTGCGACGTCTACTACAGCTGCCATGTAAAGGAGCGCAAATTCGGAGTTGGATTTGTGGTGGGAGAGAGACTCCGTCGCCGAGTACTGTCGTTCACCCCGGTGGACGAGCGTCTAGCCACAATCCGCATCAAAGCGAGATTCTTCAACATCTCGCTCATCTGCGCCCATGCCCCGACGGAAGAGAAGGATGAGGCATCCAAGGATCTCTTCTATGAGCGCTTGGAGCGCACGTACGAGCGCTGCCCCCGTCATGATATCAAAATCGTGCTTGGCGACTTCAATGCCAGGGTGGGCAAAGAAGGGATCTTTGGAACCACCGTCGGAAAATTCAGCCTCCACGACGAAACGTCCGACAACGGATTGAGGCTGATCGACTTCGCCGGGGCCCGAAACATGGTAGTATGCAGTACTAGGTTCAAGCATAAAAAGATCCATCAAGCTACCTGGCTGTCTCCGGATCGAAAAACGATAAACCAAATCGATCATGTTGTGATAGACGGAAGGCACGCTTCCAGTGTTTTAGACGTACGCACACTCCGAGGCCCAAACATCGACTCGGACCACTATCTTGTTGCAGCCAAGATACGCACCCGCCTATGTGCAGCAAAAAATGTGCGCCCAAATATGCAAGGAAAGCTTAACGTCGAAAATCTGCAATCACAACAGACAGCCAGCGCTTTCGCTACTCGACTCTCACACCTGCTCTCAGAGAGCACTCTTCAACAAACCGACATATGCGAGCAGTGGAACCACATTTCCCGCTCATTAAGTACCGCCGCCGAAGAAGTAGTCGGATTTCAGCGAGCCCGAAAGAACAACTGGTACGATGAGGAGTGTCAGGAAGCTGCAGAGAAAAAAGATGCCGCCTACAGGGCCACGCTGCGATCGGGCGCAACGCGCGCTATGTGGGACCGCTATAGGGATCTGAAGAGGGAAGCGAGACGTATTTGCCGCAACAAGAAGAGAGAGGCAGAAATACGTGAGTGCGAAGAGCTTGAAATGCTGGCCGACAGGAGGAATGCCCGAAAATTTTACCAGAGAGTTAGGCGACTTACGGAAGGTTTAAAGACCGGGGCGCACTCCTGTAAGAACAATAATGGCGACCTAGTAACTGATGTCCAGAGCGTACTTAAATTATGGAGGGAACACTTTTCCGCCCTACTAAATGGCAGCAGCACAGAAAGTTGTGGAGAAGAAGAACCCGAGCCCGCAGTCGATGATGACGGAGTCGACGTTCCACCGCCTGACTATGACGAGGTACGTATAGCAATAACGCGGCTGAAAAACAACAAAGCCGCTGGAGCTGACAGCCTGCCAGCTGAGCTATTCAAGTACGGCGGCGAGGAGTTGATAAGGTGCATGCATCAACTCTTGTGCAGAATATGGTCAGATGAACGCATGCCCGACGACTGGAATTTAAGTGTGCTCTGCCCAATCCACAAGACAGGTGACCCCGCCATTCGCGCCAACTACCGCGGGATCAGCCTTCTGAGCATAGGTTACAAGGTCTTATCGAGCGTATTGTGTGAAAGACTGAAGCCCACCGTCAATGAACTGATTGGGCCTTATCAGTGTGGCTTTAGACCTGGCAAATCCACCATAGACCAGGTATTCACAATACGCCAAATCTTGGAAAAGACCCGCGAGAAAAGGATCGACACTCACCACCTATTTGTCGACTTTAAAGCCGCTTTTGACAGCACTAAAAGGAGTTGCCTATACGCCGCTATGTCTGAATTTGGCATCCCCTCAAAACTCATACGGCTGTGTAAAATGACGTTGAGCAATACCACCAGCTCCGTCAGAATTGGGAAAGACCTCTCCGAGCCGTTCGCCACAAAACGGGGTTTCAGACAGGGCGGCTCCCTTTCGTGTGACTTCTTTAATCTGATGTTGGAGAAGATAATAAGAGCTGCAGAACTGAACCGCTCAGGAACAATTTACTACAAGAGCGTGCAATTGCTGGCTTATGCCGATGACATCGACATCATCGGTAACAAAAACCGCGAAATCTGTTCTGCCTTTTCCAAGTTGGATAGGGAAGCAAAGCGCATGGGTCTGGTGGTAAACGAGGACAAGACGAAGTATCTCCTGTCATCAAACAAACAGTCAGCACATTCGCGCCTTGGCACCCACGTCACTGTTGACAGTTACAATTTCGAGAAAGTAGAGAATTTCGTTTACTTGGGAACCAGCATTAACACCGATAATAATGTCAGCATTGAAATCCAACGTAGAATCACTCTTGCCAACAAGTGCTACTTTGGACTGAGTAGGCAATTCAGGAGTAAAGTCCTCTCTCGACGTACGAAAACCACGCTCTATAAGTCACTCATCATGCCCGTGCTGGTATATGGCGCAGAAGCATGGACAATGACAACATCCGATGAGGCGGCTCTTGGGGTGTTTGAGAGAAAGATTTTGCGGAAGACTTACGGTCCTTTACGCGTTGGCGACGGCGAGTACCGCAGACGATGGAACGATGAGCTGTATGAGCTTTACAACGATATGGACATAGTGCAGCGAATTAAAATACAGCGACTCCGCTGGCTTGGTCATGTCGTTCGAATGGACACCGACGCTCCAGCTCTGAAAGTATTCAACTCGGAACCCGCTTGTGGTAGCAGAGGAAGAGGGAGGCCCCCACTGCGATGGAAAGATCAGGTGGAGAACAGAGGAAAAACGACTGGCGTGCTTTGCTGAACTCGGCCAAAATCGCTTAGGCGGTTACAGCGCCAAAAAAGAAGAAGAAGAAGATCAAGATCAAGAGATAGAGATAGAGACAGAAGTCGTTCTAGATCAAGAAAGTTTTCTAGTTTTCTAGATTTCTATCAAGAAAATTATCCCCTACAGAAATTAATTACTCCACATTGGACAGAGAACTTTTAGCAAT
>NW_023458556.1:23967230-23968852 GCF_013731165.1 Rhagoletis pomonella
CTGGAGCTGACGGCCTGCCAGCCGAGCTATTCAAGTACGGCGGCGAGGAGCTGATGAGGTGCATGCATCAGCTCGTATGCAGAATATGGTCAGATGAACGCATGCCCGACGACTGGAATTTAAGTGTGCTCTGCCTAATCCACAAGAAAGGCGACCCCGCCATACGCGCCAACTACCGCGGAATTAGCCTTCTAAGCATAGGTTACAAGGTCTTATCGAGCGTATTGTGCGAGAGACTGAAGCCCACCGTCAACGAGCTGATTGGACCTTATCAGTGTGGCTTTAGGCCTGGAAAATCCACCATAGATCAGGTATTCACAATACGCCAAATCTTGGAAAAGACGCGCGAGAATAGGATCGACACACACCATCTATTTGTCGATTTCAAAGCCGCTTTCGACAGCACGAAGAGAAGGTGCCTTTATGCCGCTATGTCTGAATTTGGTATCCCCGCGAAACTAATACGGCTGTGTAAAATGACGTTGAGCAATACCACCAGCTCCGTCAGAATAGGAAGGACCTCTCCGAGCCGTTTGATACCAAACGAGGTTTCAGACAAGGGGACCCCCTTTCGTGTGATTTCTTTAATCTTATGTTGGAGAAGATAATAAGAGCCGCAGAACTGAACCACTCAGGCACAATACTTTATAAGAGCGTACAATTACTGGCGTATGCCGACGACATCGATATTATCGGTAAAAACAAGGGCTACGTCTGTTCTGCCTTCTCGGGATTGGATAGAGAAGCAAAGCGAATGGGTCTGGTGGTGAACGAGGACAAAACGAAGTATCTCCTGTCAGCACACAAACAGTCAGAGCATACGCGTCTTGGCACCCACGTCACTATTGACAGTTACAAGTTTGAAAAAGTAGACGACTTCGTTTATTTGGGAACCAGCATTAACACCAATAATAATGTCAGCCTTGAAATCCAACGGAGAATCACTCTTGCCAACAAGTCCTACTTTGGGCTGAATAGGCAATTGAGAAGTAAAGTCCTCTCTCGTCGTACAAAGATCACACTCTATAAGTCACTCATCGTGCCTGTGCTGGTGTATGGCGCGGAAGCATGGACAATGAAAGCATCTGATGAGGCGGCTCTTGGAGTTTTCGAGAGAAAGATTCTGCGAAAGATTTACGGACCTTTACGCGTTGGTGATGGCGAATATCGCAGACGATTTAACGATGAGCTGTATGAGCTTTACAACGATATAGACATAGTGCAGCGAATTAAAATTCAGCGGCTCCGCTGGCTTGGCCATGTCGTTCGGATGGACAGAAACGCTCCTGCTCTGAAAATATTCAACGCGGGCCGCGATGCTGGGAACAGAGGAAGAGGAAGGCCTCCTCTGCGTTGGAAAGACCAGGTGGAGAAGGACTTGGCTTCACTTGGCATTTTCAATTGGCGTCAGTTAGCACAGAAGAGAAATGAATGGCGTGCTGTTTTGGACTCGGCCAAAATCGCTTAGGCGGTTACAGCGCCAAATAAGAAGAAAAAGAAGGTTCATGCTTTAATTAAAACTACATAAGTCAAACTTTCAAACTTTACACAGAACATAGAAAAACTCAACGAATTCTTGTCTAAATTTTGACCTGTTTAATCTGAATTTTTAGAAAAATTTT
>NW_023458556.1:23968952-23984336 GCF_013731165.1 Rhagoletis pomonella
AATTATTGTCAAAGTAGCCAGGAAGAGAAAAGATTCGGAAATAAACGGACACGCTGTCCGATATATTTTTAAAAACACCAAATGTGTGTTTAAACAATTAATTGGCGATCCTGCCAGGAGAACGTGAAGTAACAGCCTGAAAGGAAGTACGGCTAGTAACGTTCCAGGAGGACTTGATATATGTAAACCTTGTGCGAAAGGGTATATCATAGTCCATTAAATAAAAAAACAAGTATCCCGCAAAAAAGGGAGAAAAGTTAAATAAAACAAATTTAAAAAAGTATCCCGTGAAAAAGGGAGAAAAACTCCAAAAAAAAAAAACAAAATTAAATAAAAAAAAACAAGTATCCCGTAAAAAGGGAGAAAAGTGAAATAAATCAAATTAAAAAAAATAAAAAATAAATATCCCATAGATAAGGGGGAAAAACTAACTATTTAGTAACTGGTGTGTAAAGTGAAAAAGAAAAAAACCCAAGAACATTTAAAAAGACTGTGCGCTGAGAAAGATAGCAAAAACAAAAAAAAAAAACACTAAAGTTTTATTAAAAAAAACTGAAAGAGGCATTGTGCGCTAAGTCAAAGCGTCGCCACCGTGGGACACCAGAGAACGTTAAGTACAGAAAAGCAGCAATTGGCGTTCCATCGGAATTTTAAGACAACAGCACCAGGAGAAGGAGAAGGAGCAGCACCATTTATATATGTAAGAATAGTTTATTTTATATATTTTATTACTATTATCAAAGAGATATACAAAATATTAAGCAAATTTAAAAATCAAATGGGAAATTATCCCACAAAAATTAAATTTGAAAGGCTCTATTATTGTTAGTATTGTTTAGGCAGTAGTCATAATACTAATAAATGCCCATATTTGAAAAAATATAAATAAGCTTTTAAAATATTAAACTGGAAGAATTAGTCATTAAATTTTCCAAAATGTCGGTTAATAATTTTTCTGCAGAGGATATAGCTAGATTAATAGCTACACAAACAACCAATTTAAGGACTGAGATAGCGCAGTTGACAAATCAAATTAGGAATTTGACCAATGCTACACAAGTGACCGAATACCACACTCAGACTATTAATGACGCAATAACATGTACTGAAAGTTTAGATATCATCAAATCCTTGCCGGAATTCTCTGGTAAATCGTATGTTAGTTGGAGAGAAGCTGCAAAGAATTCGATGAGTTTGTATATAGAAGTAAGTAGGAAGTATTTCGGAGCACTGACCATTCTTCGAAATAAGATAGTGGGTAATGCAAATGATATTCTTACCAATCACGGCACCGTGTTAAACTTAGAGGCAATATTTGCTAGATTAGATTTTGCCTACGCCGATAGACGACCAATTCACGTAATTGATCAAGAAATGAGCATATTAAGACAAGGATCGAAATCCTTAATAGATTATTATAACGAGGTTAATCAGAAATTAACATTACTGATTAACAAAACTATAATGACACACGGCACGAACTCGGAAATAACAAAGCAATTGAATATTAAGAATCGTGAAACTGCTTTAAGAACTTTCATAACGGGTTTAAACCCCCCATTAAATCAAATTCTATTTACATTATCTCCCACCGATTTGCCAAACGCTCTTGCAAAGGCACAGGAGCTGCACTCAAATCAAATGCGTTCAGAATTCGCATTAAATTTTTCAAGGACATACGCAACGGAAAATAAAGGTTTTCATAATAATTTGCGAGGTCCTAGAAATAATCACCAAAAAACAGGAAATCATTTCCAAAATAATTTAAGATATCCTCAAGCGGGAAATAATCTCAACACAAATTTCCCAAAACCAGAACCAATGGATACGTCATCCAATAATGTGCCATATGCACAACAAAAGTCACTTGTTTATAACCAAACACCTCAACCAAGAGTTTTCCCGAATCAGCAACAAAATGCTGCCGCACAAAAATGGCAGTTTAGTCAACCGATAAAAAGACACATGAATTTTAGTGGTCAACCGCAGTTGAAGGCACAGCGTATAAATAATTTAAATGAGAATCATTTTTTAGAGCAAACCTCCACCTGCCCTACATATTCCGAACGGACAGACAGCTTGGAAGAACACTGAGGATATTAATAGACACTGGTGCAACGAGCTGTTACATTAGAAAGGGAATATATAACAATGGTAGGGAATTAGCAATTAAGAAGAGGGTAAGAACCATTCATGGTTCGACCATCATAAACTTTTATCATAATGTACATCTGTTTGGATTTATGGAAAGATTTTATGAAGTAGATAATTTAGAAAGTGACTTCTTGATAGGAGTTAATTTTTTGAAGAAAATTAAAGCCAGAATCGATATGGTTAAGGCAGAGCTTGCTTATGGAGATAAATGTAGAGAAAAATTATATTTCTTAAACATGGAAAAAGATAATCCTAATAAAATACAGAAGTACCAAGTTAACGATAATGTCGTTAAAATTAAAAATAGCAACTTAAACCCCTCGGGACGAGAGAGTCCTGAGGCGCCCGCCGAAGTTTTTACCGGCAATACAAATAATGAAGCGAAAAAATGCAAGATTACATACAATTTAAACCCCTCGGGACGAGAGAGTCCTGAGGCGCCCGCCGACGATAATACCGGCAACAAAATAAATAAAGTTAAAACTGTGGGACAAAAAAGTCTTACAACGCCAGTCGATGAAATTACCGACAATGAAAATAAAATTAAAAATGTGGGACAAAAAGGTCTTACAACGCCAGCTGATGAATCATACCAGCACAGAATAAAAAATATAAAAAATTGTTTAGAGGAAGAAACCTCTAAAGCTCATTCCAATAATATACTGGAAATTAATAATTTGGAATTTGGTGATGGTAATAAAATTGAAGAGTTTGCCACCAAATATATAAACAGCAATAAGGAAACTGAAAATATCAACATTCCTTTGTTAAGAGAAGATGTTATTAAAATAATAAAAGAAGCTCATAAAAATGTGAACATGGATTTACCTTTTAGAACAGATATTAAGGCGGAAATTAGAACTGAGGATGAAAAACCTATATGGTCGAAACAATATCCATATTCTATATCTGCTAATAGTTTTGTTAATAAGGAAGTTGAAAATTTGTTAGAAAAGGGCATAATAAGGCATAGTAAAAGTCCTTATAATTCACCTGTTTGGGTAGTTCCTAAAAAGGGAATGAACGAAGATGGGAGTCCTAAACTAAGGATGGGCATAGACTTTAAAAAATTAAATGATAAAACTATATCTGATAGGTACCCGATGCCCAATCCTGAGGTTATACTTTTTAATTTAGGGGAGGCAAAGTATTTTTCAACTATTGATTTGGAGTCCGGATTTCATCAGATATTGATGGAAGATAAAGACATAGAAAAAACGGCATTTTCCGTTAATAATGGAAAATATGAATATCTGCGGATGCCTTTTGGGTTGAAAAATGCCCCAAGCATATTTCAGAGAGCAATGAATAATATTTTACATCAATGTATTGGTAAATTCTGTCATGTTTACATTGATGATATTATAATATATTCGAAAACATTAAGAGAGCATATATACCATTTAAGGCATATAGTGGAAACACTTGAAAAAGTTCATATGAAAATATCAATTGAAAAATCAAAATTTATAGAAACGGAAGTCGAATTTTTAGGATATGTTGTATCCCATAAAGTTATAAAAACCGATCCAAAAAAGGTGGAAACAATAAAAAATTTTCCAAATCCCAAAACATTAAGGCAACTTAGGGGATTCTTGGGATTGACAGGATATTATAGGAAATTTATAGAGAATTATGCGACAATAGCTAAACCATTAACTAAACACCTAAAAGGAGAAAATGGTAAAATATCACAATATATGTCAAAGAAAACAAATATTAATCTTGACCAGGAAGGAATAGTCGCTTGCGAAGCTTTAAAGGACGCGTTACGAGAACAAGTTGAATTAGTTCAACCAAATTTTGAAAAAAAATTAATCTTGACTACTGATGCTTCCAATGTGGCAGTAGGTGCAGTCCTATCCCAAGAGGGAAGGCCAATAACATTTATTTCAAAAACATTGAGTTCAACTGAACAAAATTACGCGACAAACGAAAAGGAATTATTTGCTATCGTTTGGGCATTAAAAACACTACGTCATTACCTTTATGCCGTAAAAGATTTAGAAATTCACACGGACCATCAGCCACTGTCATTCGCAATGTCTGAAAGAAATCCTAATGTGAAAATGAAGAGATGGAGAGCGTTTATGGAGGAATTCTCACCAAAGATAATTTATAAACCAGGTGCAATAAATGTTGTTGCTGACGCATTGTCTAGACAACAATTAAATAATTTAACGGAATCAAATGATGATTTAAGTGATTCACTTACAAACACGCAACATTCAGCTGAAAGTAGTGATGATTATCAAATTAACCAAACAAAGAAGCCATTAAATCATTTCAAGCAACAGATATTAGTAGATAAAGGCGCAAGAATTACTACTCAGGAAAGAGTCTCATGTTTTGGAAACAATCGCTTTTTAATTGAATACGACAGGCCGGAAAATATTATTTCCGTTCTTTCCGAATACTTAAATCCTAAAATTGTCACAGGAATATATTGTACTCCAGAAGTGATTTATGAAATCAAATTAATACTAAAAAACGCTTATCCAACAACAAAATTTTTACACGCTAGTTATTTTCCTAATGATATTGTTAATAGAGAGGAGCAAGCAATTATCATAGAGCAGACACATAATCGAGCCCATCGCAATTACAGAGAAAATCTAATACAAATTCGGGAACAATATTATTGGCCGCAGATGGTTAAGCAATTTAAGCAGTACGTTAAAAATTGCAATATTTGTAATAGCAATAAGTATGAAAGACATCCCAAACTAATTCCGATAGGCCAAGCACCAATACCTAATCATGAAGGAGAACAATTGCACATAGATATATTTTTTGCGCAAAATTTAAAATTTATTACTTGTATAGATGCGTATTCGAAATTTGCAATTATAAAACGTATAGAGGATAAGGTAGATATGGACGAAAAAATTCTTGAGATTTTACAAACGTTTCCAAATGTCAAAAATATAATTCTAGTTAATGAACCTAGTTTTTGTACGGTACAATTTAAATCATTGATGAATAGATTAAATATACAAATCTTCTTTTACACACCAAGACATAGTACTACAAATGGGCAAATAGAGCGATTTCATTCTACAATAATTGAAATTGCTAGATGTTTAAAATAAGAACATAATCTGATAAGTGATATAGAATCAATAACTAGAGCAGTACAGCAATACAATAAATCAATACATTCAGTAACAGGGAAGCAGCCGTATAGTATTTTATTTAATAAGGAAAAACATGCCGATGTAAGAGCTAAATTACAAGATGCACAGGAAAGACTTATAAAATTTCATAATAAGAAAAGAGTAAATAAAAATTATCATCCAGGAGAAATAATATACGAAAAAATATTTGGAGAAAGAAATAAACTGAAGCCTAGATATAGGAAACAAATAGTTTGTGAGGATTTAGGAGACAAGGTTAAAATAAAAAATAGAAATAGAATAATAAATAAAGATAATATTAAGGTTTAATTTTTAGGGAAAATGATGTTTTTAATCATATATTTTGTATGGACATGGGGAATAAACGCTGATTTGATCGACTATACTAGGGAAAACTACGTACTAATTGAAGAAGGAAACGCAGCAATTTTTGAGGAATATGAATCGATTTTTCATTTAACAAATTTATCTGTTTTCCGGGATATAATAGAAAACTATAGGAAACCATACGACATAATATTAGAAGATGAAGATACAGTCGATTTTGAAATTGAACTAATGGAAACCCTTTTGGGACAACTGACAAAAAATTCAAATAGACACAGAAGAGGAATTAATGAAATAGGAACATTGTGGAAATGGATTGCAGGGACTCCTGACCATGACGACTTTTTAAAGATTACAAACAAAGTGAACGATTTGGTTGAAAATAATAATCGACAATTTACTACAAACTCCCAATTATTCAAAACAATAACGGACTTAACGCATATAGTAAATGACTTGCGAAACAGTATAAGTAAAACCTCAATAGAAAAACAGAGAAATAAATTTGTTATAAATGAATTGGAAAACTTATTACAAACAATAACAATTTCAAAAATTGGCATTTTAAATCCCATAATTTTAGATTTAGATGAAATTAATGATATAATTAATCATGAAGTCAAGAATGTTACAATATCTGATTTAATGGATGTATCAAAATTTAAAATAGTACAAATGAATGATGTTATAATTATATATATAAAATATCCAAAAATTATGGATATAGGTGTGTTGTTTAATGTAGAAGCTATCGCTCAAAAAGATGAAAAATTATTAATTGAAAATAACGTAATTAAATGCAAAAATGAATTTTACTCAGTGAACAATTGTAAGAAGGAATTAAATCAAGCTTTTTGTATGATAAATAAAAACCAAACTTGTTTAACTAATATCTTAAATAATGAAAGAGCAAATTGTACCAAAATTAAAGAAAAAAATGAACAATTAAAAATTATAAAAGATGGAGCTATATTAATAACAGGAAAACATAACGTTAATAATCATTCAATAGATGGAATTTATTTAGTAACTTTTAATAATAAAGTTGTCATTGATAATGCAGAATTTGAAAATCCTACTGGAAAAATTTTGAATTATTTAAGGGAAGGTAAATTTAAAAATTTTTATATTAAAGAATACATCGAATCGGAAAAAGAGCATTTAAAATTAAGGAATATTAATATATTAAATCAATTTAAACAGGAAATGGAAGAAAAACCGATTTGGTGGTCATTTACTACAATCTTAGTAATACTGTTATTCATGTACATTTTATCCAAATTAGGAAAGAAAATTAAAGTCAAAGCAAAATTAAAAAATGAGAATTGTAAAGAAACATTAATTAATGATATTGCATTAAGAATTCAAAATATAACTGATGTATATTCGAAGACGGGACGCTTCGATTTAGAGGAGGGGGAGTTAACACCCAGCTTCACTAGGCCGCATAACGGCAAATATAAACAAAACTCCTAAAACTCAAGTACCTAAATGGTACTCAATAGAAATCAATGCCCAGCTTCACTGGACCACACAACGGCAAATGTAAATGGATATCATAAAACTCAAGTACCTAAATGGTACTCATTAGAAGTCGTAATATTTATGGCATTCCAATGCTGAGAATGCAAACACATAAATAACTGTTGCATGTGACACATTTATTTGTCACATATGCAGAAATATGAAACCATTGTAAGAATTTTTAAACTAAAAAGGAATTTAATTTCATTTGAGAATTTTATGTAAACAAAAAATTCCAAGAAATGCGGCTTCGGCATTTCTTGTTAGAGTTAAGATTGGTATAAAATAAGAAATTATTGTCAAAGTAGCCAGGAAGAGAAAAGATTCGGAAATAAACGAACACGCTGTCCGATATATTTTTAAAAACACCAAATGTGTGTTTAAACAATTAATTTGCATAAATATATTTAATGTGAAATTGAAATTTTCACATCAATTTGCGCAAGCTTCAAACCCATGGTTTCAATTTTACGCAATTTGTCAGTGTTTTTAACATCAGAATTTAATATCTCTCTTGGATATAACGAACAACATACGTTACATATACTACGTTTATGCCTAGGCTAATTCACGAATTCATTTCATGAATTTGGGTTAAAATAGGCTGCATAAAAACCATTTCATGAATTCAATTATACACGAAGGTTAACCATGAATTCGGAATCATTTCATTAAATCGTGAAGTGCAAGTCCGGCAACGCCACGTTCCACAAATAAATTCAAATAGATTAAAACTAAAATATATTAAAACCAATTTAAATATAGCATGGTTCATTTCCTGGTACCAACGGGTTTTCCAAATTCAAAAGGAGGCCAAAAAAGCCGCAACCCTACTGTTCAGTTTATCGCTAGTGCGTTGCCACGTTTCCAAAGCTCTTTATTTCATGAATTCGCGAACTATGCATAAACGGGACCACTTTCGAATTCATGAAATGAAGATTTCATGAATTCTGTCGCATAAACGTAGAAATAAACAGTTATCAATTTCAATGTACCGGGAAATTTCCCACGACTTGGTTTTGCTGCAGTAAAGCGACAGAGCAAGTGACGAGAAAAAAATATATGCGGACACTTATATATGTATGTATCTATGCACATTTGTACATATATGTATATGACTTTTGCTAAAATTTCAAAATCAAAAGTTATCAAAACAAATTCTGTGGGACTGAGAAACATTATTTTCTACTTTTTAGTCATTTTGTAAAAGCGTTGTATATTAAAAAGTTTTATTTTATTTTATTTATTCTTGTTATTGTCATCTAAACTGTTAAATTGAAGCTGCATGAAATAAGCTGTGAGCCACGTGCTCTACGCATCTTGCTATTGATCGGTAGTTTACTTACGCTTGCACAAACTGGTTTATGCATACTGACAGTTGACTGGAACGATGAGAGTAAAGGAGAGAAAGTATATATTATTGTTCAAATGGAATTGCGCAGATATTTAGTATATACATACATATACCTACGTATGTCTTTTATGATAATAAAAAATATTCCATATCCTTATGAAAATATTAAAAATGTCTTTCAATAGCATATTCCCTGGTTTTTTTATTGGCTTACAATACGAAAGGCATTGCGTTCCACCAAAAGCATTTTCAAGCATGAAGTATGTACATACCAGGGATGTTTCGAATGTAATACTTTTCACATTCGCGAATGTAAAATCGAGAAAAATTTATTAAAAAAATGAAGAAAATCATGACATAAAATTTCCAAGTCAATTGTTTTATTTCCCAAAAGGATTCTATTATTCACTTTATTTATGCAGATACACACAAATATTTGCAAATTTGAAAATACATAAGTGCATATATGTGAAGATTTTACCAAAGAATTTGAGGGTACTTGAATATAAGCGCACTGAAACTCTACTAAAGCAATCCACTGGTTTTATTTGGGACAATGCCGATAGCCTTGTAGCTAGTGCTAAGTATTAATTGTGATTTTAATTATAATTAATAAAAAATAATAATAATAATATTTGGGACAGGTTAGATTCCTTGCAACGGTGAATATTGGAGCATCCATTCTTTGGAGTAACGATGTCACGAAAGAATTCGGTGGTACTTTCGCTCAACATTAAATTATGTGCACAAATAAACATATATACATACCAGTTCACATGTAATTAAAATGATAGAACTGAGATCTGAGTATTATCGTGTTTTTATCTAAATTTTTCACGCTTGAAAAGTTGTATTTTTATAAGAATATTTTTGATTTATGATTTGTTTGAATGGAAAAACAAAACCAAAATAAACAATGGAAATGAGAGCGGCAGACTAAATGGTTTACAAACGTCAAAAATGATAAAAGTGCCTCTCAGCGGTTCTACCTTATTATAGTTGTATCATGGTAACAAGTTTTCTATTTCTACGCACAAAATTGTTTGCATAAATTTTTATATTTCCAAAATTCTACTTTGGAATTTCAAAGGCTTCTACATACGAATTAAAAAGTTCAAGAAACAAATTTATGCTACTTCATATGCATGAGCGCCTGGTATTGGGAAATCTAAGTATCGTTTCGTAAAAATAAAAAAAATAAAAATTGACCCCGAGAGTTTTTTCATGGCTTTAAAATATCATGGACGGAATAATAAAAGCTGTTACGATACTTTTGGTCGTGGTGAATGCTTTACCAAATTGTAGCGTTTCTAAAAAAGTGATGACAAGAAAAGTGCCATTTGTTTATATTGTGACAAAACGATACAAAACAAAGGGTCAACTTCAAGTCCGTTAAGAGCTAATTCACTCTATCGTGTGCATAATTGAATTCACGAATATTATTTAAAAGTTTGTTGATTTTTTTTGGATATCCGAAAATACGAATATTAGCCGGATCTTCGTAAATCCGGATATCCGAATAATCTCACACGCGTATATTAACCGGATATCCATACTCTCCGGATTTTATTCGTGTCAACGGATAATCCGCATGGATATCCGGATATTCGAATATGCGAATAGTCCCAGCCCTATTTTCTCCCATGAGGCGATTTCCAGAGCCTCGTATATAAGGCCGACTGCACTGAACAATTGCTCACTTGGAACGTTCAAATATTTGCGGGCCAGATCTGTCAATTTGTCATATTTTCGTTTAGTTTTCCACCAATCGAGAGGATTTTCACCGAATTGAACTCGTTTTTCTTTACGATATGCCTTCAATTAAGCTATAATTTCAAATTTTTTAATGTTGCCAGATTCTACATCCGACCCTTCGCTTTCGCTGGAGGAATTTAAAATTATTTCTAGATTGCTTATAAGACTTTTAGCAGTACTTGTTGAAGGCCCATCAACGTTGCTTGATATACTACTTAACCGTTTAGCAAATTGACGAGCTAAACATGTTAAATGGGCTTGAACCAGTTAAATGAACAAAACATGTTCATAAACAAGTTAAATCGCATGCAATTGTTGTTGAAAAATTGAACCAGTTAAATCATTTAACTCCTTTGAAAACCAGTTCAGCGGAGAGTTGTATCAGAAAGCTTTCCGCTCCGGCCAATCAGAAAGCCCCAAAAGCTTTCATTTGACATGCCAACGTTCAAAAAATGTATATTCTGAACAATATAAAAAATTTAAAATCATCAAAAATATCAAAATTGTATGCATGTCTGCCCGCCAAAAAAGAGGCCAATGGGGTAAGTAGTTATTTTTCATGAGGTCTCATTGTACGCAGAGATAAATAATGCATACAAACTAAACATTTTCAAGTCTCTAAGTAATCCGTATGCGTTAATATCATGAAGCAGACATTCGCACAAAACAAATTGAAATACAAAAACTTGATTTTGAATATTTTTTTTTTAGAATTTTTCTTGGTAATCAAACAACCGCCAAAGTCAACTCCAAATGTTCAATGTGGACGATTGTGTTTTCCAATAAGCTCTTTTTCATTTAACAAGTTAAATGGGGCCAATTTGAACGTAATATAAAAGCCGGTTATTGTCCGCAAACTGGTTAGACAGACTTACCGCCCAATTTTTATTTTCTTGATAAATTACACTGGTTTACAGCAAACATGTTCTATGGATGCCACTATCCAACTCCTATGTAGAATTGCTCGGTGATTCCGAAATTCCGAGATATTTGCAATTTACCGTTATTCAGCTTAAAACAAAAATAGGTTCATTTTAATCACGTATATCTTACCAACCAATTTAAAAATTTTAATATAAAATACGGCAAATGAAAGCCAATAAAATTCTCCCTAAACCGTATATACATCACTTTCAGATAGGGCCTATAGTTTCTGACAAATTAATTAATCATTCCAGCTTTTTTTTATTTTTTAATGAAAAATTAAAAAAAAAATCAAACTTTAACAAAAGAAAAATTTTAAAAATTACAGGTTCTGTGCCAAATTTTTGCACTTGTACTAAAGCCTGTTCTGTTACAAAAATAAAATAAAGTTACTGATGAAGAAAATCGATGGATAAATACGAAATAATGAGTGGTCAAATGAAAATGCGCAAAGTTTTTTGTATGAAATATGATGAGAAAAGCGTGTTACTTAGGTGTACAGCTGACGAGCGTCGCGCGCGAAAAGTTGCGAGTTGGCCATCTTTCTGCGTTGTGTTGGCGTTGGCGTTGCCCAACTTTGGTTATGTGGAGACTTTCATATAAATGCATGTATGTTGTATGTAAACGGGCCTTTAAAGTTTAATTTTTTTCATTTTTTCAAAAAAAAAAATAAAAAAAGCTGGAATGATTAATTAATTTGGCAGAAACTATAAGCCCTATCGGAAAGTGGTGTATATGCGGTTTAGGAAGAATTTCATTGGCTTTCATTTGCCGTATTTTATATTAAGACTAGCTTATACCCGCGGGTTTCACCCCGCGCTTTTATACACATATGAAAAATAATTTAATTATGTTAGATTTTATTTCTGTGCCCATTTCGTTACAGCTCGTTATTTTTTAAGAGAGTTAAGGTATTTAGGCCGTTTAAAACTATGAAAACTACGAAAGATATCAATCCCTCAAGTTTACCTTAAACAGTTTCCAGGTATACGAATCGTGAACGTGTAACCTTCTTGGAGGTGCCACGGCGAGTTCTAATATTTCCAACTCAAATTTAGTAACCTGGCCTTGATAAAATACCACTTCTCATTACTGTAGCAAATGCCTCAAGAGAGCTTTAGATTATAAGGCCGAACCCGGCTCTCCCTTTTCCATTTAATGAAATTTATTCTGTCAGTACGGAACTTATAAAATAAATCTCCATAACAAATTTAAAATACTTCGAGAGATTTTCTATCCTTCCAGAGATATGTATTAAGAAGTTTTTAGTATGTATGGGTGGCGACATGCCTCCTTTTTTAATAACTCACATTTTTTCCATGAGCTATTGATACATTTTGTATACACAACTCCATACCAAGTTCCAGTATCCTTCTACAAACACTTCTAGGGATATGTGGCAAGAAAAAGTATATTTGTACTGGAAGTGCCACGCGCCTTTTTCTTATAACCCTAATTTTCTTCCATGAATTTAGAATTGATTTTACATACCCCAGTACCAAGTCCCAGTACTCTACCATGAACACCTCTAGAAATAAGCAGTATAAAACAGTTAATTTGTACCGCAGGAACCATGTCTCCTTTTCGAATAACGCAAATTCTTCTCCATGAGTATGGAATCAATTTTGTATACACATCTCGGTGCCAAGTTCCAGTCCTCTGCAATAAATACCTCCAGAGATATGCAGCATAGAAAAATCAATTTGCATGGGAGTTGCCACACCACCTTTTCCAATAACTCTCATTTTTCTCCATGAGTATGGTATTAGTTTCACATACATACATACATATGTATTTCCATACCAAGCTTGAGTGCTTTACCCCAAACATTTGAAGAGATACGCAATATGAAACTTTCAGTCAGTATGAAAGGTGCTACGCCTCTTTTCCAAAAATGTCCATTTTTCTCCGTGAATATGAACATGATTTCACACAGTGTTGGCAAACTGTTAATCTGACTAACGATTAAAAATTAACGATTAAAATGTTAATCGCGTTTGACGATTAAAATTAATTAGTCGTAATCAACTGTACGATTAATGATAACATTTTTTTAATCGTTAATCGCTGGCTGCGATTACGTTTAATTAATTTAAAACATTAATCGTTAATCCAATTAAAAATAAAATCTGATTAATTTGTCTACTTTGTCCGAGTTTGAAACCAAACACCAGTTATAGTAATTATGTTGTGTTTTACGCTTATAAAAAGCACATAATATAAAAAAATATAATTATTGTTATTAGTAATACATAAACTGGGAACTTTTACAAACCTAGTTTGTAAAACGTTTGTTGGTATATATCTTAATGAAAACGCACACCAAATTGCTTAGATTGATGAGGAAACCCGACTTAGCCATACCGGATTAACTTGCTTTGTGTGCACAGGGAAATTCCAGCATAACTTAATTAATCACCAAACCTACTTGATCAAATTAAGAGTTAATGAATAAAAATTAATTTTTTAATCGCGGTTACGATTAACTGTTTAGTCGGATTAAAATTAATCATGATTAACTGTAATCAGATTGAATTTAATCGAATTAACTAACTAATTAAAACATCAATCCATTAATGCCAACATTGATTTCACATAAATATCACTATACCAAGTTTCAGTTCTCTCCCACAATTACTTCCAGAGATATGTATGTAAAATGAAAATTCCAATTTGTATGGGAGGGGCCTTGAGTTATCGGACTTCTGAAATCCGTAGTAAGTGTACTAAATTTCGTTCTGATCGGAAACCCGGTTAAGGAAGTAGCCTATTTTTCAGTCCAGGTCATAAACCATCTTTGAGCAAAATTTCATTTTCAAACAGGTATCCTTCTTAAAAAAGTAGCCTATTTTCCAGTCTATGTCATAAGCTATCTGTGTGCAATCTTTCATGCAAATCAGTTCAGTCATTTACGCGTATTAATTTAATTAAACTTTCCTAATACGTGATAACTCTTAAAATAGTAGCATATTTTCCAACATAGGTCATAAGCTATCTCTGTGCGAAATGCCATACAAATCTGTTCAGTCGTTTCCGCGTATTAATTTAATTAAAATTTTTTTAACAGGTGGCAACTCTTTAAAAAAATTAGCCTATTTTCCACTGTAGGTCATAAGCTATCTGGTTGCAAAATTTCATGCAAATCCGTTCAGACTTTTCCGCTTATTAATTTAATTCAAAGTTTTTAGCAGGTGATAACTCTTAAAAAAGGTAGCCTATTTTTCAACCTAGCTCATAAGCTATCCGTGTGAAAACTTCCATGCAAATCAGTTCAGTCATTTACGCGTATTAATTTAATTAAACTTTCCTAATACGTGATAACTCTTAAAATAGTAGCCTATTTTCCTACATAGGTCATAAGCTATCTGCTATCTCTGTGCGAAATGCCATGCAAATCTGTTCAGTCGTTTCTGCGTATTAATTCAATTAAACTTTTTTAACAGGTGGCAACTCTTCCAAAAAATTAGCCTATTTTCCACTGTAGGTCATAAGCTATCTGCTTGCAAAATTTTATGCAAATCCATTCAGTCGTTTCCGCGTATTAATTTAATGAAACTTTTTTAACAGGTGGCAACTCTTAAGAAAAGTAGCCTATTTTCCAATCCAGGTCATAAGCTATCTGTGTGCAAATTTTCATGCAAATCCATTCAGTCGTTCCCGTATATTAAATAAATTAAACTTTTTTAACAGGTGGCAACTCTTGAAAAAGTAGCCTATTAACCAATCTGGCCCATAAGCTATCTGTGCACCAAATTTCATGCAAATCCGTTCAGTCGTTTCCGCGTGATGATTTCCCAAACATCCAAACATACAAACTTTCACATTTATAATATTAGTAAGATAGTAAGATAAGATTTTTAAATTTTTTAGTAAGATATACGTGGTTAAAAGGAAGCAATTTTTGCTTTACGCTGAATAACGGTGAATTGCAAATATCTCGAAAACGTATCCATCGAAAAAAAATTAACGCGAATTTCGGAATCACCGAGCAATTCTATATAGAAATTGGATAGTGGCGTCTGGAGAACAAAAAACAAATTAAAATTTGTGATCCAGTGTTATTTGTAAACAGTGATGGGCAAAATTGTATTTACTAAGTATTAAGTACTAAGTACAAAAGTATTTAGGTATTTTGTGTTGTTGTAAATACCAAAGTACTATTTACTTAGGTATTTAGGTGGTGCTAAATACTCAAGTAAAAAGTATTTA
>NW_023458556.1:23984436-24023279 GCF_013731165.1 Rhagoletis pomonella
GTAACTATCGAATATTATTTGTCAAAGGTCTGTTGAAAAAACTGGATCTTCGCTAGTTTTTTTTCTACTTTTTCTTAGAAAAGTGTAATTATTTCTTTCTCATAAAACTTATTATTCTTAAGTTCTATGTTTCCTTTTATTAGTCTTTCAGCTCGAAAACAAAAACATTTATTTTAATTTTGTGTAAATTGTCAAAATTAGAACGCATCGGAATAAAGATGAAATGATATGTAAATAAGTCGACAGCCAAGTTCACAAATTAAAATTAAAGAGTATGGAAAGGGCTTAACTCACATCGTCGTTGGAATACAAAAAGCCGTAACTAACCAAAAATCCAAAATTAACTTTTTGATTGATAATGATGCATTTCCTCGAATCATAAGTCCCCACATCATTTTCGGCAATACAAAACTTTAGTTAGTTGTGGTTTTTTGCATTTCAGCGAAAATGTGAAATAGTATTAACGATACATATGTTGAAAATTTGCGTTCATTCGCCTTAAAAAAATATATCAAAACACATTGAGCGCATGGAATGGAACAACAAAACGGATTTGATGGCTTATGGTATCAACAGCGGTGAGTAATTAATTGTGACTGCCTTTATCTAGGAAAAGCCGAGTTCAGCTAACTAATAAAAAAAAACTAATTACAAGGTATTCATCATAGGCGAACCTTTCCAAGAAGTCACCCGGGAACTAAGCAAATCTGAGACCTTTATCGTCCGTGATTCCATAATTCAAATTATTATAAAAAACGGGGTATCTTTTTTAACAACGATCTTGCCATGATGCAAGATTGTGAAGATGGAAGTCAGGAGGATACATCCGACATTTGCAGCCCCGATGCAATTCCCGAAAAAGAATTATTGCACCGCAATAAAAAAAGAAATACAACTGAAAGTCCTCTCAACTGGTGCAGTGTAAATCGAAAAGAATTTACAATTTTGTCAAGTTTCATGCCGCAACATTGAGTATATCGAACTTCTGTGAGTTACGATTTGTCCATCTGATGTCATTTGCTAAGTTTGCGATGCGTCATGAGACAACGGGATTGAGTTCTGCAGGAGTTATAGTCAAATTACTACAGTTAACTCTGACCCACCAGAACCCCTGCGCTCATAACTTTATGGCGAATTACCAGAATAAGGACAATTCTTGATGAATGCCAACAAATGGAATGATTAGGCAGTTAAAGGATTGCATCTCAAATAAGTCTTTGTATACTGGATTTATGTGAACCAACGATAATCACTCATTTTGAACTTGACACCAACTATGCTGTACAGATTCAACACCGAACCAGATCATTGTTCAAGACAGTAAATGAAGAGAAGGAAGTTATTAAAATTTATTTCATTGGAAACTTTGATATCGAAATTGATCACCAATGGGCGACTAACTTTGCTATGAAACGCCAGATCATTGTAAAAGTACAAGAACTTCGTCAAAGACACAACGCTTTGATTAGGTTATTTAAAATGGCAATAGAAGATATGCCATCTGACAACCAAAAACCCATAATTAGAGCAGATAAATGTTCCACTGGTAGTTGTTAAGTGAATAGTTGGTGAAAGTGTTGTACCAAAATGTTCCAACAAAAAATAATGCTACTCCTGGGAGTTAATTATTGGGGGATTTCTTTCTCGGGAGAAACAAATTCCCGGAGAACAAACTCCCCGGGAGTATTAAGAATTGGCCTAATTATGTGACCTTAAATATAAGTCAATGAATTGGCAATGGCCTTATTAATACATATTTACTTAAAATTAATTAATGGATCACATTTAAGTAATAAATGTAATTTGTTAAAAAATTATAATATTTTTAATTGATCAGAGTTCAATTTTAAACAAAAAATTATAATTCCCAAGAAAACCCAATAGTATCGATACTATCGATCTTTTATTGGCAAAAATATTGAAAAATCGATAGTTTCACACATCGATGCCCATAACTTGCAAGAGATATACCAGACGACAAGTTTGAAAAGCCCGATTCTGATACTTCTGACCACTAAATGGATAATTCACCAAAATGTAAAAACAAATAAGGCTGAAGGAAGCGTTTACGATGAGCTATCAATTTCTATGCGAAGTCCGGTAAGTCGGTTTAATGAGAACCCTCTAGAAATATGAGCCGATTACAAAATGCAGCCTCCAAAATTATACAATATAGCGTACAAATACTTTATTATGGTAGCCAGTTCGGTGCGTTCCGAAAGGCCTCCTTCAAAGGCGTCATTTTGCATCAGCGCAGACTATAGGCTAAACGAGTGAACAAAATTATATTTTTACAAAGCTTAAAACAAAAATATTGACACATTTAAAAAATAAAATTAATACACTGAACCTTATTAAAAAGCTTGTTTTCTTAAATTTTTTTTTTTAAAGTACAAGAAATACGATTAATCGAACATCGATGTTTTTTGTTAACTGATAATTCGCAAAACGATGCATTGCATCAAAAAACCATCGATGTACTTTTTACGTGCACATCCCAATTAATTACTAGATTATATCTATTCAAAATACATACCTGATGGAATTCGACCACTTTGTAAAGAGATGTCTTTTATGAAAATTGGGTTTCCAAGCTGGCTCCTATCCTCATAAAGAATTTCGATAGCAAATGAAATAAAATTTGTGTGGCGAAGCTGAATTATACCCCTTGCTGCCATTTGGGAATTGAGTACCCAATTTGGTAATACTTTCCTGCAAAAGTAAAATAAAAAAAAAAAAACATTAAAGTATAGTGGCTTATCTTTTACACATCTGCATGAATGCATGGACCAGTCTTGCAAGTTTCCTGTTTTCCGGATTCAATTGCGTTTAAACGGACAAAATTGGATCTAGCAGCTGCCGGTTTTTAGCGGATTCGCAATTTTTTTAAGCTGTTATACAGATTCAATTTTATTCTTCTCTAGCCCCAGAGTACTAACCTTATTTTACATACGTTAGTACTAATGAACGTCGATTCGATGATGTCTTGTTAAAACCCTGTGGTTTTACAAATAAATCTAAACTAAAAGTTAAAGAAATAATAACACGGTGTTACAAAAAAAAAAAATGCATGAACTTTTTAAGTGACTTAGTACAGCTTGTACAACTGGACGATTAAGGGTGGTATTATCACTTGCGAAGCGAATGATTTTGACGAAGCGAACGGTTTGGCGAAGCGAATTAAAAGGCAGAGAAGGTATTAAAAGTGTCCGTGATGCAAAGAACTTGCACAAGCTGGTAAAAGCGAACAGTCTTAATGCATATTTAAGTTGCGTCCGCCAATCCATTCGCTTCGCCAAATTCATTCGCCTCGCAAGTGATAATACCACCCTAATTCATGATACTGATTTAAAAAATTTTCTAACACCCTCAAATTCTCAACTTATCCGTATTTTTTAACCAATATTAAGTAGGGCTTTCGATTTCTGCTCGCACATTCGCAATTCGATACCCGGGAAATTGAGTAATCGAGTTTAATGTTCTCGACATAATCTCGGGTATCGCCATTCTTACGAGCAATTTCAAGTAGTTATCGAGACATACGTATTAAAAGCAATATTAGAAAAAATGTATGTGCTAATGTTAATTATATTGTCAAAAAAAAGTTTGTGCGCATAAGAATTTAATCGGATGTATGATACAAAAAAGGTAGGTCCATTTAATGACATTCGTTGTTGTTGTTAACCATTTGGCTTTTAATAAAATTAGACATTTCATCAAATTCATGCTACCTGATCACAAGAAGTAGTATTTTTTTTCTAAAGCAGAAGATTTCATCAGTCCACTCAAAAATATGGAATATGATGGACTTGAAAATTTTTCCGGCTACAAAATTTCGAAAATGGGGTCGACAAAACTAGATTTCAGAACGCATAAAGAAAGTTACCAAACTTATACTTATGTTAATTGATTATCGGAGGGCGGTCTGTGAAAACCGGCTTCAAGTTTTTTGCATACATCGGAAATTTTATTTTCAAAATTTGTTGAAGTTAATGGTGATACGCTAGCCACAAAGCCTAATTTTTTGCAAAATCCAATGAGAAATTTAAAAGTAAATTTGGACCAAAATATTATATATAGGTTTTATTTAGATAGAACATTCTTTAGAATTAGATTTTTAAATCGCAAACATTGCATTCAAAATAAGAAAATGAAAAAATAACAACATAATGCTCTCGTGATTTTTATTATAAAACTAGCAGACCCGGCGAACTTCGTCTCGCCCAAAATAAATTTTTTGTATTGAGAAATTTTGGTCCAACATTTTCACCAACAGTTCACGTTCATGATTTTCAGTGACGCATTTATCTTCTAATATTACGGTTTGACAGAAGGCATACTTCCATTGCCGTCTTAAATAACCTAGCAAAAGTGTACATGCATACAAAGATACGTAATAGTTTCAGTGCGTTTGAAAGGCGCCACGCCCCCTTTTCAAATAGCGCCAATTTTCTCTAAGGAATGGTGTTGATTTCATATATCTCCATACCATGTTCGAGTCCTGTACCATAAACACTTCCGGAGATATTCAGTGTGGAAAATTCGGTTTGTGTGGGAGGTGCCACGCCCCTTTTTCCAATAGCCTATGCGACTGATTTTATATATCTTGTACATACCAAGTTCCAGTACTCTACCATGAACACTTCTAGAGATATGCAGTGTGAAAAATTCGGTTTGTTTGGGAGGTGCCACGCCCCCTGCACCTAGCGGTATGAAATATACTTTACATCCGATTCTCATACATACCATATATACACAAAAAAATTCATAAAGATCGGTCGAGTCGTTTAGGAGGAGTTCGACCACTAACACCGTGACACGAGATTTTTATATATTAGATAGATAAAAATAACAATTACGATGAATCTCCTTTACATTTTATATATATTTAAAAAAAGGTGCGAACCACGTAAGTAAAAAAATTACCAAGCACTGATGATTTTTGATTTGAAATATTATTAAATTGGTATAAATGTGGGAAAGAAAATATTCCGATTTATTGTTTTAATATTATCAAAGTGGCAAGGCCGTTGAGAATACTCCCAATTTATGAAACTTGAAAAAATGTATTATCCGTCAAAAGTTGTTTATTGAAACTACCTTCTTTTTTGTATCATGGTTCCATGTATGTGTATTTGTATTATATGCGTTTGATGGCTCCAGCAAAGAAAGTGAGTACAAGTAATAAATGGAGAGGCACATGGTTGATATTCTGGAGAGCGACGAGTATTGCGTTTGAAAGAAACTCAAGAGTTCAGGGTTTAAATACCCTAAATTAAATACGCTGCCTTAAATTGATCATCGAGAAGCTCGCGAGCAGTGTCATTTTTAGTGATAGCGAAATTCCTTTTAAAAAAGGGCTAAAAAGAGCTAAAAACATTCTTTGCGGCTAAAAATGGTAGCTAAGATTTTTTACTTACATACATATATGTATGTATAAAAGGACAAATACTCGACACCAGCTTGTTGCCACCATCAAGTGATTGTACCATCAGGCTCGAAGCATATAACATACCAGCTTGCTGGTACAATATTTATTTCTTTACAAATGAGGTCCAAAAACACAAACACGGCACTCTCTCATATAGTGCAAGAAATTTTCAAATCGTTTTTGATGTCGCAACAGCAGCCGGTACAATCACACGACAAACAGACATAGATGAGACGGAGCTTCTTCTGCCTCGGGAGACACGAACCACAATATACATACATATATGTATATATAAAAGGACTAATACTCGACACCAGCTTGTACCATCAGGCTCGAAGCATATAACATACCAGCTTGCTGGTACAATATTTATTTCTTTACAAATGAGGTCCAAAAACACAAACACGGCACTGTCATATGCAAGAAATTTTCAAATCGTTTTTGATGTCGCAACAGCAGCCGGTACAATCACACGACAGAGCTTCTTCTGCATCGGGAGACACGAACCACAATAGCCCAATAGATGCAGATGTGCCAAACGAATGTCCGGCATGCGAAAATACACCCCACGACTCGAATCATCTTTTCGTATGCCCGGAAAACCCAATGCAGCTAACGCCTCTGTACCTGTGGACATACCCTATAGAGGCTGCACGCTTCTTGGGTATCCCGTTAAATGAGCTTGACGACATCGACTGAGATACTAACCGATCTGGGCGGGGTAGCCGCTACAACAACAACAACAACACACCACAAGAACATACGCGGTCAATCGGCTGGCACCAACACTTGATGGGGCCAGCATGCTGGACGCATGTTAAGGGCCGTAATAGTATAGTTAAATCGTTAATAGATAAGTTAACGGCCCTAACACTTTAATCTATGGGTGAAAATTTCTCAACTAGACCTCGGATTTCAGTCAAGTTCGAATTTTTGCGTGAAAATTTGTGGGTAGAGATGTTTATAGATGTGAAAGGGATTCTGAGAATTTTTTTTTAAAATTTTAATGTTTTAAGTTTTTATAAGCAAACATATTTTTAAGCAATATTTTTTTCAAAACTCATTTTCTCTTAACTTACTTGACGAAAGTTGATGAAATTTTTTTGTTAGCGTAGTGACATTAGAGCTTAAAAAAATAATATTTTTATAATTTAGAATTTTTTCTTAATTTACACATAAAAATCAAGTTGCATTAAAAATATGTTCTCAATGAGTGTTTTCCATTTTGTTTATATTTTCGAAAACTGTATTTATTCAAGAAAATATTTCTAAAAAAAAATTTGTTAATTTTTTCCGTTTATTTACTTACAGCAACATTTGTCACAGCGCGCACGAGGTAACGACACAGCCTCACTATCTACTTGGGTCGTGATCATAACATGCATTATCATGCAAACATCAACACAATAGAACTTTTTTTGACATGCATCATGTAAACAACATCAAAAGCAAACATCAACACAATAGAAGTTCTTTTGACATGCATTATGTAAACATTATGTAAACTACATGAAAACAATAGAACTTGTTTTGACATGCATTATCGCGAACTGCAACGGTCAAACACTGGAAGAAGAGAAATGCACTATCACTACAACGAACAATAACCAACCCAAATAGATATCTACAGTCGTAAACAGTAAACAATTGGCAACGGAATAATCCACTGCGATAACAATCGCCGCATCTCAACAGTATAAGTAGCACTAAGATTTATGAAAGAGTCAGTCTTAAGAATATCAATAAAAGGCACGCATCTCGGCGTAGCAAAAAAAAATATATTTTTTTTTACTCATATCGCGTAAACGATATTAACTGAGGGCTCAACCGGTCCAAAAAGGCTATTCTATTTCTGAAGCCAATGAAAAACAGAATAGAATAAATTTTAAAAAAATCCCACGGGAAATAAGACTTCCATCATCACAAAGCAGATCCTGAAAAAGCGGACAGCAATCGAATCCTGTGACAAGCAGATTCCTGAAAAAAACGGAATAAAAGAAACCAACGAACACCACACTGGAATTACGATGAAAACGGAAAAAGTTTTCGACTTATCACGTCCATCGTCGAACATCGACTCCGAAATGACTGCACAAGAAATCGCCAGTCTTAAAGCACAAATCGCTGCCCTAACAACAACACTTAACGACAACCAACAAAGAGTGAATTCCCTAGAAAACAACGCAAGAATTAGCGTCACAGTCACGGACCAATACCAAGGCTGTACACCAAACATCAGAGATGAATCGCAAATAAACTTGGAAATATTCAAAACACTACCAAATTTCACAGGCGATATAAACAACTATAGGTCATGGAGAAAACGTGCCATATGGAAAACATTAAGGATTACGCTACAACACCCACATACTACACAGCACTCGCAATTGTACATTCAAAAATTCAAGGAGAGGCAGCTGACATTTTAATCAACCACAATACCAAGTTAAATTTTTACTCGATAATTAACCGTCTCGATTACACTTATGCGGACCAGAGACCTCCCTATGTGCTACTCGAAGAAATGAAAAGAATAAAACAGGGTAAAAGGACGTTAGCAGAGCTCCATGGTGAAGTCAGCAAGTCACTAAATCTTGCACTCACTAAAGTCAAGATGGAGAACTCAGGAAATCCCTCAGCTATGCAGGAATATGTGAACCAGGAAGCTGTCCGGACATTCATTCTCGGTCTGAACAGCAAATATACCAGCGGCACATAGCCACAATCCAAAGGATTTATAAACCGCCTACGCTATAGCGGGCACGATATACCATGACAACGTGGACTCACAATTTAACGTCCCGCAATACAATCACCACAGACCATACAATAGACTGCAGCATCAACTTCCACCGAACAGAAGACATCACGAGGAACCACGAAGGTACAGACCTAATGTGCAAATCCAATATACACAAACTGCACCCAGGCAACAACACCAACCCGTGGATGTAGATCAGTCACATCAATACATGCGATCTACAAACTACAACAGGAATCATTCCGCAGCACAACAAAACAGCCATGACCGCCAAATGCAAGGGTTACCTCCAAATAATCCATTTCGTGGAGATGCACAGAAGAGAGAGCGAAATCCCTCATCTCGCAACTTTAACACTCAGCCGAAGTTACAACGTGTACACCAAACACGCGACGAAGAACTACAATCGTCTACACCGGAATATGACAACGATGAATACGAGACAGGCAGTGCTTTTTTAGGCGCATGAACGATTTGCCGTGACTGCAACGCCACTGCAGGGATACAGGCAAACTTATAAACATCCTGATCGACACTGGAGCAACAAATAATTATATTAGTACGAAATGCAATATCGGTAAGGCTATTCCAATTAAACCTATAAAAGTAAAAACTCTTCATGGTCACTCAATAACCAAATCAAAAAAAAAAAATAACATTGTTAGAACTTAATATCACATTTTTTGAAACAGATGCATTAGAAGAATTTGATATGCTTCTGGGTGAACAGGGACTTAGAAAAATCAAAGCAGCGATCAACCTTTCGAGTACAAGCTCAGTTATAAATATAGGGCCAAGAAAGAAAGTGAATCTGTGAAAAATTTAGGGCAGAAATCTACGAGATTATGCAAAAAAATGAAAGCACTAACGCACTGTCGGATAACGAGTTCATTAACAAAGAAATTAATAAACTTCCAGAAAACGAAAGAATCCAACCCAGCAAAAGTCCATATAACTCACCCATTTGGACAGTCGCTAGAAAAGGTACCGACGAACAATGGAAACCTAAGCGCAGAATGGTTATAGACTTTCAGATGCTGAACGCCCAAACTATTACAGATCCCATACCCGACGTAGCTATGACCATACAGAATTTAGGTAATGCAAAAGTGTTTACAACTTTAGATTTAGAGTCTGACTTCCATCAGGTCCTTATTAAAGAGTCTGACAGGGAAAAAACCGGCTTTAGTGTATATGGAGCTAAATACGAATTCCTTCGTATGCCGTTCGGTTTAAAAAACGCTCCATCAATTTTTCAAAGATGTGTAGACGATATCCTAAGACCATATATCGGCAAGTTCGCGTACGTTTATGTTGTTATTCCGCTGCAATTCACTTGATCATGTGGTTGTTGGTATTGTTGGTTTTTGCTAATAATTCTATTTTTAGAATGTTTAACTTTTAGGTTTGTTATAAGGCCAAAAAATAACAAAAACAAATAACTTAAGGACGAGCACACCTAAAAGTTAAACATTCTAAAAATAGAATTATTAGCAAAAACCAACAATACCAACAACCACATGATCAAGTGAGTTGCAGCGGAATAGCTGCGCTTGATTTTGTTGGCATAACAAAAATGAAAATAGTGGAAAAAGCAAACGATAATTTACAAGGCGTACTTAGCACGGTGCATAGGCAACTGGCTGAGTCAGTGGGATCGTCGGTTCGAATCCTACTGAAAGAAGTCTGATGAGGAAATGTGGTGATTTCCGAAATAGCTATCACTTCTACCATTTTTTCAAATTATTGTTGCTTTTCCACAATAAATTTTTATTTAAAAAACGGCCTCGAGCTCAATATAAATTGTTAACGTATTAATATCAACTAGAGTGCCAGTTACTGTCGAAATTCGACAGTTTTTCTAGTTTTAGAACCTTGGAGAGGTTTACTAACTTAACACGTAGCAAAACTTACACGGTACAAATTAACCAACCGGAAAATCTTCTGCTAAAACGTAACTAAATTTTTTTTATCTGAGAAGGTCTTTGGAGGACTTCGGCAGGACTTGGAATTGACCCGATACATTAAGTTTATCGATACATTTCAATGATTTGATACATATCGATAGTTCGATGAATTTCAACTTTCGATAACTCAAAAATGTAAAAACTTTGGATACCTTTATAAATTTTTACTTTTGACATCTCCACATTTTTCGAAAACTATCTAAACATTTTGATAACTCGTTGCACTCTGTTAAGACGATTAAATTCAATAAGCAGTGATAAATCGATAAGCTTATATAACCTTCAAATTTCGATAAATCGATACATTTTGAAAATTCCATAAACTTCGCTTCGTTGAACCAACCAATTTCAGTAGATCGATAATTATCGATAACTCTGTAAGTTGAATGAAACCTCGATAAATTTCGTTAAGTCTGTAAATAATGATAATTCAATAAATATCGATAACTTGATACATTTCTTTAACTTGACAAATTTCGTTTTTATAGCTCGATAACTATCCGCAAATTTGGACAACTAAGTTTCTGTGTCTATAAATTTCGACAACTCAGAAAACATTGATCAGTTTGAATAATTCGATACGTTGCGGTAACTTAATAAGCATGGATAAATTTCGATAATTATAAACTTCGATGATTCGATAAATTTCAGTAACCTTTATGGCTGATTTTATTTCTATTCCTATCGGAAAATTTCAACTCTGTTAACCTACTTCTTATGTATTTCTCATTGTCTAGATTTTCGCCTTTATCTCAATTTTCGTCTTTATCTTCACTTTTGCCTTTTTTTTGTCTTCATCGTTATCACTTGTTTCTTCATCTTCACATTTATCCTTATTTCAAAGATTAATTTCAAATACGAAGTAAAACAAAATGCGAAACAGCTTAAATTGAACAGGTTGCAAAAACAACCATACACAAATAAGGAAATTTTTCAACGACGATTTTCAACCTTTTCTTTTCCTATTCACGTAGATGAGATGAGGTGCGATGACGTGATTTTATGTGATGCGATAGGATGTCATATCATGTGTTGTTATATCTTCTGGTTTCATGTCATATGATGTCATACCATATGATGTCATATCATGTGATGCCACGTCATGTAATGCTATGTCATGTCATACGATGTCATTTCATGTGATGTCAAGTCATGTGATGTCATGCCATATAATGTGATGTCATATCATATAATGTCATGTTGATATCGTGTGATGTGATATCATATTATGTGATGTAATATCATGTGATGTGTTGTCATGTAATGTGATCACATTCCATGTTCCGATTAGTATATCGATAACCCTGTTATTAACTGTGTCGATAAAAACACCGATAATATCCATAAACATATAGAAAAATACAACGATTGTAAAATCGATTAATTCATCGATAAATATAACAATCATCAGTATCTATTATTGTACATATCGTTAACAATATAAATGACTAAATCAATAACAAAATCAATTATTTAATCGATTATTATACCGATAACAATATCCATTATTGTATCGATAACAATATTGATTAGTATATCGATTACAATAGCGGTTGTTAATCAATAACAGTTTCGATAACAATATCGATTATTTTATCGACAGCAAAATCGATTATTATATCGATAAAAATATCGAGTTTTATATCGATCAAATACCGATCTTCATCCTCATCCTTTTCTTCATATTTATCTTTATGTTTGCATATTCCTCTTCACCTTTACCTTAAAGTGTTTAAATTTACTCTGATCTTCGTTTTTGCCTGTACCTCTAGGCATCTTTGTTTTTGTTTTTATTTTCAAACCGCTAAACATTATTCCTCTTTAATTTGACGATTTACTCCCAACCAACCAACTGCCGCTAAAGAAGTTTCACTTCATAAATTCAAGAAATATTCTTACCCTTTCAGTTACCCTAATTCTTATGTATCTGTCATTGTCTCCATTTTCGTCTTTATCTTCTCTTTTGTGTTCTTTTTTTTTGTGACTCTATCGTTATCATTTATTTCTTCATCTTCATATTTATATTTATTTCAAAGCTTAACCCATTAAGGACAGAACGCTTAAAATTTACGTAAAATGTTGAAATTTGTAGCACATACTAATTTTGAGCTCCTAAATGAAAATTGGAAAAAAAAATACAAATGTTCACAGGGGGCTTGGAACGCGCCTGTGACGTATACGTCACGTTGGTCCTCATACCGATTACTTTTTACAAACGTAAAACAAACATTTTATTGTGGAGTATTAACGACTTTTTTATTTGTATTTCACATTTCAGGTTTTGTAAGCAATTTTTATTTATTAAATAATAAAAGGAACTTCACTTAAATAAAAAAGGAACATTCATATTTCGAGATAAATAAATTAAGGAAGAGTAAAAAAAATATTAGTTAACATTTGTAAAATGATAGCGTTTGAAGCATTTAGTACACAGGCCTACATTGCATTTTCCACACATCGTTATGCACACCGTATTGCAATTATGACCTTGGCATCGTCGACGTTTATTACCAGGAACTACCTCCACAAAGTGGTCGATGCCATCGTATCTTTGGTTCGTGCATTCAGATTCACTTTTCGGCCTTCGAAAACCTCCGGGTGGCTTTCTAACGCCAAGACTACCACAATAGTGTCTGGATATTGCTCGACGAAAATCTATTTGGGTCATACCTGAACCGCTTTTCCGATGCATAATCCAAGCATTTTGAATTGAAACGTCTATAAGCCACGTAAATATAGACCACCACCATTTTTCCCCCTAGCGGCAATTCTGTAAGCATTTACGTTCTGATCCATTCGATCTGTACCTCCCATTGAAGCATTGTACATGGCTACCGCACATGGCCGGGGAACGTCGATTTTTCGGCGGTGTTCTCGAGAATATCGACCGACCTTGGACACAGGATTTTTTCCGTAAATCGTTGAAGCTACAGTAACAACAGAGTTGTCAGTCCATTTGGTTATGAATATTTCTGCACCGTCCAGTTTTATGCTCTCTATGTGTCCACGTTGTTTCTTTTTGAGAGCCTTTTTATCAGGCAAAGGGCAAGACCTAGGAATCATGATTTCTCGCATTGTTCCAGTGCCATGGTAGCCCCGCTCTTTCAAACCGAGCAGAACAGAAACTGAAGTGAACAAGTTATCAAAATATATGCAATATGCTAGTTGCCTTTTATCGTCATCTAGATCATCAAGCATGGAAAACAATGGCGCAGGGTTCTTTCCGTACACTTTTGGATACTCTTCTGGTATACGTGGATTAATGCCTTGGTACATCTCAAAATTTACAAAGTATCCTTGGGGCGTATTGAGGCACCACATTTTGTATCCAAAACGCAACGGTTTCCCCCTAATAAACTGCTTACAACCGTGTCGACCGTAATACTCCACCATAGACTCATCGTAAGATAGATCTTGTTCAGGATGAAAATGTGTGAGGCATTGCTTTTTCACTGCATCAGTAATTGGACGGATTTTCCAAATTTTATCCTCCCGATCTTCCAAGCTGTTATCTTTGAAGTGCATATAACGAAAAATTATCTCGAACCTATTACGTCGCATGCTTTCGCTAACCATGGAGCACAGCATATCTGAATCTTCGCACCAGTAGTCTCTTTTTTTTGGTCGAGATGTGTACCCAGTGGCAATCATTATACCAATAAACACCTTCATCTCATTTATGGTAATGTTGGGATTTTGACCTTCTACTTGAACTGCGTAAGCATTGGATTCATCACATAACATCTGTAGGACCTCATCATGAATAAATTTGTCAAATTGCTGATGTGGCAAAAGCCCGGAACAATCTGTGTAATTTGGCTCAGGGAAAAAAGGTTTTGATTTACCAGCGATACTATCAACCCAAGTTAACTGTGGTGCCCGCACTTTTTGTATTTTCGCTCGAGGACCGCTTCGTTTCGAAGTATTTTGTCTCTTTCTGTTGCTACTACGTACTGAAATCTTATCAGGCGTTTTGTTAGACGTACGCGTAGTTGATTCTGCCTCCAGAATTTCTGGTGGTCGTTGAATTGATGAAGATGGAGATTCTGTCAATAAATTTGTTCTGATGTTTTGAAAAGAATTTTGAAGAACATCTTCAATTAAATCGGCAATATCGTCATCCGTGTTATTCAGTGCATCATCTACAGGTATGTCGTCGTCGTTGGTATTACACACTAATTCACATGGCGCTTGCAACTGCTTCTTGCTTAAATTTTCGATGGTGCCGCCGCAGTCTTCTTCACCTGAATCTTCATCGGATACCTGACCTTCATCCGGTGGCTCTAGGTACACTTTATCAATATCTTCGTCATCACTTTGTAAACTCTCTAGGTAATCTAGCATTTCATCCGTATTTTTGAAGTATCTAATAATATAAACAAATCAATATACTACCACGGTATTTGGACCAACGTAACGTGTACGTCACAGCAATAAAAAACCTAATCAGACACTATTAAAACACAATAAATTGTAAATTTTTATTTCCAACTATTTGTCTACAGATATTTTTTAGTAATACTACATACATTTTTTTTTTAGTCGCACGCAATTAAAAAAAATATATATACTTACTTTTTGGCCTTTGTCCTTCTCGCCATTTTTCTTGTGTTCAATTTACACACAAAACCAAACTAACACCAACGCGTCTATTCACAAGTAAAACTTAACTGCAACTGACGCAATCTTGATCGTACCGCTTCAGAGGAGATTATGTTGGATTTTAAATTAAATTTGCATAAGCCAATTTTTTTTTTTACGCCCAATAAAGAAGGGCTATGCTGTCGTGATGTCTACGTCACATTGGTCCTGAATGGGTTAATTTCAAATGTGTAGTGAAACAACAGGCGAAACATGCCAAATTGAACATGTTGCAGCAACATCTATACACAATTCGAAAATGTTTAAACGACGGTTTTAGAGGTAATTTTCAACCAATTGTGACTATAACTAGAAAGCACTTCAAGATTGGGCACTGTCGAGCATCCAGGAATAAAACCATGTTGAGATGGACAGATGAGAGATTTGACTACGAATGATAATTTAGCCATAACAATCTTCTCAAAAAGCTTCGAAATAACAGGAAGCTTAGATATTGGACGATAGTTGGAGACATCATTTTTGTTACCACTCTTGTGAATAGGGTGAGTATAAGTAATTTCCTATTCGTCAAGAAAAATTCCAGACTTTAGTGACAAATTAAATAATGTAATAATGGTTCAGCAATGGTAGACACACATTGTTTTAGAAAAAAGGATGACTGTTGATGATTATCACACTGCTGCGAATTTTTGAGAGTCTGGATACTTGATATAATATCATCAGCATCAAGAACTAAAGTGCGGAAATCTAAATACGGCACAATATTACTTAAAATAACACCATCATCCTTCCGCCTCAAAGTTTGCCTTAAAAAATTCCACAAAAAATTTGCTGACTTATAGGAGTTTTTGCCTTGATAAGACACTGACAATGGAATTGCTGACGACGATTGCTTCGAGCGAATGAAGTTCCAAAAAGATTTCGGATTGGACTTAATATTATTTTCGAAACCTAAAACGTATTGATTGTATACAAATTTATTCAAATAATTGAACTCTTTCATGTACTTTAAGTATTCATGCTTGTGCTGAGGGGATCCTGATTCCTTAGAGCTTAAAAAATCTATTGTGCAACTTTTTAAGTTTCTTTAGCTGGAAAAAGAGGAATATTGTTTTTCGCTATTTCCGAAATATTACTTTTAAATATTTCAAAACAGTCTGCAAGATTACGTTCCTGAAACAAAAGTTGCCAATCAACGTTAATAATTAAATTATTTACTAGGGCAAAATCACATCGATTATAATTGAATTTAACATCATTCCTAGATACAATATGCGCATACTCATAAAATTCTAATTCTAAAATTAGAGGTAGGTAATGCATATCCGTAACGGATAACGGATTACAAGAACGCAGCAAATTATAGTTTAAACCAATACTAACGAAAATAAGATCTAAGATTTTATCTAGTGCATTTACAAAATGATTAATTTGCACTAATTGAAAGCTATATAAACTATCAACTAAATGGATTTCATAAGCATAATTGACATTGTTGTGTATGAGAATATTCTCACCCGGCAAAAAACTCTATATTATTTTATTCAAATTAAAATCGCTTAATACGCATAGCTGCTCATTAGAATTAGTCCTCGGAATATGCATAATGTTATTAACATGATAATCATATAACTTATGAGAGCTATTTGGGGGTATATAAGATATTTCCACCCCTATTCTGCAACTCTTTCGTATTCGGATTTTGCTACGAATCGTAGAAATAGTATGCTGCAATCCGAATCGTATTTTCGAACTTTCGAAATTTGTAACAATGGTATGCCTAAAAACGAACGAGTAAGCTTTTTTGCGTAATTTTGTACGAAAACAACTCTGTGTCGGAGGCGAAATAAAAGATGTAAATCAATATGTTTTTGCAAGAAATATTGGTGGTGTTCATTTAAACAGATAAATTTGCCTTTCGCATATACGTATATTTTTATCCCCTGCTTCATATAAACGAGCAAAAAAGAATCTTTGTTGCCCCTTATCGAGAAAATTGCGTCCGGTTTAGTTATTTGTACAATGATTTTCGGTTGTTGTGTCCAAACGCATAACCCGAATCCAAAAATTTTAACATCACGTGTAACCAAAGGATTAAAATTTTATTTAAAATAAATGTTTCGATTTTCCGACCACTACCTTATTAACAAATTCGGTTTGCACTATGCACTTTTTTGCAAATTTCAACGTGGGTTCTGCGCAAAAATACTGTGGATGGCGCAGCCGGAGTGATATGCACAAGAAGTGTTGTATACCTTTGACAGGCGGAAGCCCCTCTTCCCCGCAACACAGAAAGGAGAATTCTACTTAAGGATTATAATCCCTAAGCGCGACCGAAGGCAGAAGCAAGCGCAACAGCTGGTGGACCTAACAAAGTGCATGTTTTCAATGGCTTGGAAGAAGCTGTTATTGCATTAACTGGATTGGGAGCCAGAGCTTCAGGCATAGGAGGAGTTCTGGCTTGTAGTTCAACAATTCAACCAGAAGCTGACATAGATGCGCCCATGGCTACTATGCCCGGCAGCTCCGCATATCTTTGTGAGTCCATTGCCATAGCGCGCTCTTACTCCGCTGCTATAACTGCAAATGCATCAGAATCCATAATTTTCCTCAAAATATTGAAAATCAATAAATTTTACTATAAACAAGCACATGGTGAGTGCTTTTTTGTATTCCTTTCCACGTTGTTTTCCTTCATTCACCTATCTTCGAAAAACAACTCATAGCTGGCAATGCTGCTCATGTTTCCGCAAAGATTGCAGCATGTGGATTTTTCGTTTTTCGTAGCGTAGCTACGACATCATTTAAAACAAGGAACACGGTGGGAAGTATATTGAAAGAGAAAATAAGCGAGGAAGACCCGCTAGATAAACAGGGTGTTTACAATTTAACCTGCGAGTGCCGACACAGCTACATAGGACAAACAGGGCGAAATATAAGAACAAGGTATCGAGAACACATAAGGGATTATAATAAGAAAAAACGAAAACCAGAGGCTGCAATAGAATCGCACTTCGCGAATCACATGATCAAAAATAAATGTACACCAATGAAGATTGGACAAACAACAGAACTTCTCTGTGTAGAACATAAAGGACATAGATTGAATATATTAGAAAATATGGAAATATATAAACAGAAGACCTTCAAAGGACAGATAATAAATGAGCAAATAAATACTGTATCGGACGTACTGTTTGAACCTGTAAAACTACTGTACGAGAAGAAAAATTACAACAACAAAATATTAAGGACAGACATGGAAGGGAATACACCAACTGGAAAAACAAAGAAGGTAAAAAACACAGACTTCTACCTGCCATCAAAAACGAGCGAAACAAATTCATCTACCTATTGAGCACCGCAAACACTGCAAAACTAAAAAGACATACCTAACAAAAGAAAGAGGTAGTTAACAAGGAGTATAAATACGAGCAACCAACAAAAATTATGCAGACCGAAAAATGACACTAAAGATGGCACAACGCCGAAACCGGTTTGTCTCCAAACCAAATTTGACAAGGGATGACGGAAATTCGTTCCAAAGTATATAAGATACACTAACATAAAGAATACCTTTATTACCCACTAGAGAAATAATTAGCTGATCAATGAGCGCATCAGCGTTACTAAGAGGTACCACGGAAGTGCATAGTTCTTTCCTCACAGCTATTAGAACTCCCCCACCTCGAGTAAGGCCTGTCTTTACGACATCCCGATCTTTGCGAAAGACGTTGTATAGCTGTTTATCAAAAAAATCTGCGTCGAAATAATCCGCAGTTAACCACGTCTCAACAAGAACTATCAAATCATAATCATTCTTAGAAGTGGCATCGTAGAGAGCAGAGGTTTTGATTCTCATGCCTGACATATTTTGAAAATATATTGACAAACAATTATTTGAATAATGATCAGTTCTGCTCGCGTGAACCACGCAAGGTTGCTCATTAGACGTAACATGATTATCGACGGGTTGTCTTGCGTAGTAATAGTTTTTTGAAAAAAACGAAACGGTCTTATTTTAACATCAGCTGGCCACATTGAAGCATCGAGCAGCTTATTATAGTTAGACGGCGAGATACCAAGCTTAAAATTCACCTTGGTTAAAGAATTATTATTTGCATCTTTTTAACAAGTTTGTAGCAATGCAAAAGTGATGGAGATATATTCGCAGTTCTCGACATAGTCGACAATATCGCCTGCCTCTACCGTCGACTTAAAAGATGATAAATGTAACCATTTTAGTCGAACAGCTACAGCAAGATTTGCATTAGAATTATTTCCAAGAACAACTACAGGCGCTTTACGATGTTTGTTCACATTAGTGGTGGTATCAGATGCAGATGCAGATTTCTAACCATCAGAAGCTGCAGGCGCTTTACGATGTTTGTTCACACTGATGATATTAACATTATCAGAGGCAGATTCCTGACCACCAGGAGCAGCGACGTCAGCGTAAGAAATAACATAATTATCATTGCTAAAAGCATCATGTACCTCCAACATTAGTTGCGCACTCAACAGCGCGAAATTCAAGTACTTGATTAGTGGGCGAATCAGCAGCAGCACCCGACGCCAGCATCAACGACGACTTCGAATTTAAGACGTTATTGACAACATCACTTGGCAAAGCATTTGGGCTCAACGCTACTAGTGCAGTAGAAATCTCAGCTTGCGAATCATTAGTATGCGAAGGCAAAGACACATCAACTAAGAGAGATTGATTAGTTGGTGCGGTCGAACCTTTGTTTATGCCTTTGTTTTTAGCGACCGATTGTTTAGTTTTTGCAGCCGAAGCATTATTCTTATTTTGGCTACTGCACTGCCACGACTGAGATTGAGTTTATTTGCATGGTCAGCAACAACGATAGATTTTTTATTTCCAGCATTATAGAAGAGATTACAGCATTTTTGTCGTCGATCTTTGAGTGTAGAGAACGAATTTCAGCAAATAGAGTCTCACAATTTTGCGATAATTGAGCTTTATCAACACTCAAAGCATTCATCACAGAGAGTAAGTGAGCATTCTCCGAACACAGAGCAGCAATGTCTTTAGCGATCGCGGTTGCCATTTCCATTTAATTTTTCGGAGAAAAAAATGTACCAAATGGTAAAAAATTTACCAATTTTTATTACATCGGGAAATTGAGTGGAGTTTATTCCTCTTTATCAAGAAAATATGCCAATTCAGTTTTTATAATGATTTTTTTTTTTTATATTGCATGTGCATTATGGTGCATTTACATGGTATGAAGCCATATGAACTGCTGATACGCTAAAATAGAGGGACTACATGTTCTAATGAGGAATTCAATGATATCGAGTGGGATGCATATACAGTATATTTTGCTTAGCTGCACATCCTTCTTTGCACGAAAAACATGTGCACGTAACCGAAAAAGGCACTTAAGCGAATTTTCTTTACTACTTCAATGAGGAAGATATCCGAATCCCTATGAAACCAAATATTGGCGTAGCACTTACCATGTAGAAATTACTGCAAGCGAAATTTTTACCGAATGTCATCTTATTATCTATAAACTACATAAATTGATAGCCATTTTCGTTGTTCTGCGAGATGAGCAAAATAAATAAAAGGTTGTAAAATTAGGTAATTGTAGGGCCAGTGCAGGTAAACGTAATACTTTCTTTGATAATTGATACTAGTCGCACAATTTTTAAGGCAGGTATCGCCAATGGGCAGGTATGTTGAATGCATCTATCGGAGCTGTTTCTTTATAAATGTTAAAAATAATGCTTTTGATGCGCATTTTGGGGTAGGTATCTTAAATGTGTACTTAAGCATAGAGGCAGCAAAGCAAAATATACTGTAATACATTTTTTCATATGAAAAGTTATGGGGAGATACTGTAAACATACTGTCGTGATACTGTTAAGCATATGAAATTATAGCAAGTTGAATTTTAATAAAAGTTTAACAGATGCAGAGATACCAAGGAGGATTTTTCCCATTTTGATGCCTTTTTAATATAAAAACCCACCGAAAAGGAGGAAAGCGGCAACTACGCCATTCACATACATTTCAAAAGTACGAATTTTAAAAATTAAAAACAATAAACAAATAAATTCAAAACAAAGAAATTTTTTGTAGTAGAACTTTTTCAATAGAAGCAACTCACGTATAGTGGACACTCAAAGCGATTTTAGAACAATTAGTGTATATTTGCAAACTACTGCAAACAATGGAGTGTCATATCTTAAAAGGTTCAGAGAATTAACGAAACAAACAAACATTGTATGGTCTTTTATTTCGTTCACACCGCATTGCTATTTTTTCTAACTTTTCCTTTAGTTTAGCGCTGTAACCTATTAAGTTATATCTTTTAATTTATACATGTGAACTGTTTTCAATGAGCATTTTTTCATTTGCTCCAGAATTTTGGGTACATTTTCTTATAGTACCTCTCATTATTTTTTATATTACATATATACACTCCGAAGTTCGGGATAGTATTTTGAATATACCAGCAATATATGTAAAAGTAGTGGCGGCTGCTGTAGAGCATTACGCAACTTATGCCAATCGTTTCGTAAACAAGCAATTCTGAACAAAAAACTGTTTTTCCACAAAGATGTTTAAATGGAAGCATTACAAATATGGAAAAATAGCAATCCACATGGCTTTATTGGCAGTAGGTCCTTTTTAAAGCACATTTAACAAAAAAATGAGCTTCTAGATTCGAAGCTAGCACAAAATACAATTTTTTTATTTGGTCTTTACAAAAAAATATTGTCAAGTATACGAGTCAAAATTGTTAAATATATATCGCTTTCATTCATTTCTTCATAGAGTTGGTGCTTCTTTTATAGGAAAATTCATACGGCTTATGAACAGATTCATACCATGTAAATGCACCATTACAATTGTATATTATTAACATTATTTTATTTAAAGTTTTTAATTATAATTTGTTTCTTAATTTCGTTTTTATTAAAGCTGAATAAAAAATTTGCGCTCAGCTGCTGCGGAACTGTGAGGCAGACTAAAAATGTTATGAATTCTCCAAAAGCCGCTTCCCCCAATCCATTTTTAATCAAACTTAATTGATCCCAAAAGCGTTCTATATTGGTAAAGTTTTTGAAATTACCTTCACTCAGCCTCAATTTGTGAATTTGAAATTCAATTATGTCTGCATCATTTACCAATGCAGGAAATTGGTCGAGTAGCGGCAAAATTGATACATCAGTATCATAAAGAACTTTGTGCGGTGTAATAATTTCAAGATGTTTAATATCTTTTCGATTGAAATCGAATATTATTTTCATGTGCTAAACGCTATGATTAAAGTTTGGCTACCTTTCCATATTTTTTCCAGCCACTTTAATATTGGTCACTGAGTAATTGAAATTAGCGAGAAACCGCGATATTTTTTTAAGCGTGCTGTGACAGATGGTTAGCCATGTCATGTTTGAAGCTCAGTGGCAAGGTGAGCTCACGCTTTTAGCAGGTGCTGCCAATTTTCCCTATGCAGAATATCGTCATCCTCGTCGTCGACGATCGTCAGCGCATCAGTAACATGGCTGACGATGGCCGTATCGTCACTTTTACTGACGATGACGATGTTCAACATAGGGCGGAATATTCATCAATTAAATAGAAAAAATTGAAAACGCGAAATTCATTGCATGAAGTGAAAGGGTAATAATAACCTAACCAAAGGCTTGTGAAATGGACCATTTTAAAAAGAATCGGACAAATGGACCAAACGAAAAGAAATGGACCAAATTTGGTCCATTTGGACCAAAACGGCAACCGTGTTAGCGATATCAAGCAAAGTTACTTGTTGATCAATTACGTTCTCGCTCGAATTATCACTATGCTCAATTATTTTTTCGGCAATAGAGAAAGCGATTGGAGGCGGAGAACAGAGAGATGTACGACGCTTATCCGAGCACATTTTACAAAAGAAATGTTTATTTGTTGTCAGCAGAAAATCGAGATCGTCAATTGACATATTCACACATTTTAGATAAAAGAGGTCGTTGCACTTAGCACACAACACTTTCTGTTTATTGTTACGGTCAACTTTTTGACCACACGAGCACCGCATACTGAGTACGATTGTATTTATTAAATTGTATTCAATTTATATTCGTAAGATGGAAATTACAATTGCTGGGAATAATTTCCACCATAGAGTCACTATCTCAACGCATGTAAAGGCACGAATTTAAAAACATTTCCGACCACTAAACCTATGCGCAAATTGCGGAGATAAGATAAACACGTCCACTTAGTAACACGTCCACGCAGTGTTTTGTTCGCTGAATCTCCGGAGTCGTTACAGGAAATGATTGACGCAATGTATGATTATAGCAAAAAGTGGGGCCTCTAGCAAAATCCAAAATTATGATATTTCGAAAGGGTACCAGCGTTTCTTCTAGGTATAGCTGGAACTTCGGTAATGAGAATATTGAGATTGTGAACGAATACAAATACCTCGGTATCACTCTCAACTATAAACTAAATGTCAAACATTTAGACGAAAAACTACTAGTATCAAAAAATGCCATCAATGCTACGTGGTTAAAATACATTAATAATCCAAATATCTGTATATCTAAAAAATTTAAAATTTTCGACGCAGCTGCAAGATCGATGCTATTTTATGGAGCACAAATATGGGGTATAGATAAACATGAATCGGTAGAGTCCTGCGGGTTTTTATTAAGAAGATCATTTTTTTCCCTCTAACACACCCAATTATATGATTCATCTGGAAACTAGGCTACTCCCACAATATTTTCATACTCTGCGTGCCCATACGTCGTTCATCTCCAGGTGTTTAAGCTTTACGGACAGCAGACTACTATGCATTCTGGCCAAGGAGACGGTGAGACAAAATGCGTGTTGGGTAGCTAAGTGGCACAGTATAGCAAACAGCGCAAATATTGAACCATTGACAGAATTTACTACTAACACTGTAAATACATACATTCCGTTGTTGCTTGAGAAACGCGAAAAAAAAAAAGAATTTCAACTGTTTCAAGAAAGAGCACAAAGTACCACAACCCATGACCTATATCCGTATGTACTTTCTACAGATAAGTACTACTTTAAAGATGCATTTTCGGCTCATCAATTAAGTTTAGTTTTTCGCGCAAGAGGTGGGCTACTGAACATAAATGCGAGAACATTCAAGAACGTCGCATCCGCAGCTTGTCCAGTTTGTAACTTGGGGGAGTCAGAAAATACACTCCACGTTCTTGGGACATGTCCAATCTATAAAAACATGCGCTTACACTGCTTTGGGGAGACGGTTTTGGATCTGGCTAAAGTAATCAACATTTTAAATGGCTGTGATTACAGAGCTTTGTACACTTACTTATTACACTGTTTAAAGTATAGGGAGCTAATTTTAACGGAATTCTCACAAACCACACACAATTTTTGTTTATTTTCTTCTTCTTAGTTTTTAAATTGCCAGTATAAATTTTCCTACTATCGACCTATTATGTCATAGCCGTATGTTCGTATTTTCATCCGTTTATAAATATTAAAGATTAATTGTATCTGATATAATAAAATAAAGAACATTTTACTACTACTACTACTACATGATTTATATTTTAAATAAGTATATATATTACGAAAATACCTCGCATAATAACTAACTTCTATTGTTTTTGTGTCTAAATCCCGTTAAACTAATCACATGTTTCTTGCCAGCTACCAGCAGGGTTGCTTAAGTAGCTACAAGGAAATTTTATCCGAGTTGAGCGTTCTTTTGTCGCTCGCTTACAAAAAAATACAGCTATTATAAAAAAAATCAGATGAGAACCTCGTCGAAATATCCTCACAAAATATATTTTCTAACAGCCGGCATACGCTTTTCTTTAACACCCAAAACGAATTACTAGACAGACTAAAAAATATAATTAGACCAAAGGTAACTAACGCTCTTCAAATAGACGAACAAATATTATTTTACGTCGAAAACGGACACATTTCCGACTGTATCAATTGTACTAGCTCAAAAAATGGTGGACGATATCACCGAAACCGAACAAAAAAAACAAATCATATATTATACACACAGACGTGCTCACAGAAACTACAAAAATAACGCTCAGGAAATTTCGCTCAGATATTACTGGCCAAACATACGTGACGCTTGCAAAAAAAAGTACAAGACTGCGAAATCTGCCTTACCAACAAGTAGGAACGCCGACCAAATAAACAGCCGATAGGTTCAGCACCAATAGGGAACAAAGTAGGCGAATACATACACTTAGACCTATTTTATATGAGCAATAACATGTACATTAGCTCAACCAACAAATATTCAAAATTCTGCTATTTGAGACAAACACCATCAAAGAAAGACACATACAAACACGTTGACGAGATGATAGCACAAATATACCCAATCGCAAAGTTTGTAATGACTGATAACGAGTCAACATTTACTGGCATATGTGCACAACAAATTTACGAACGACTACAAATAATACATACCAAAACCCCAGCTTTCCATTCGACAACAAACGGGCAAGTTTAACGGACGCATAGCACGATAATCGAACTGGCGTAAGTTTTGGCACATCAACACAGTTCAGCACCTGACGAACAGATATTCGAAGCACACCGACAATACAACAAGACAATCCATTCTGTGACCAACGAGAAACCCGAGGACGTGTTCTTCAATCAGAAGGGGTATCCTGACAACAAAGAGCGCCTACAACAAAACCAGGACAGAATCTTGCGATACGAAAACCGCAATCGCAAACAGCTGAATTACAAAGATGGAGCGTAATATACTCCAAGACGCATAGAAGAAACAAAAACGTAAAAAAATACGCGAAACATATAGTTAAAGGAGATAACGATGAAACAATAACGACCAATAACTTTTCCCTATCACACTCTGTGACATTATTGTAGATCTAGCTAACAGGAAATAAAGGGTGAACACACCAAAACTGCGACACTTAGAAATTACTACCAGAAACAAACTAGAACGCTTTGAAATTATTATTTTTTGTATTATATGGGCAAATCTAAAAAACAGGTAACCTTTGTGTTATTTAGCTTTATTTTCACTGTTGTAAACTAAATCAAGCTGGTTGCTTTTGGATATAATTCACTGACGTATACTTAAAGCCTCAAAAAAAATTTGGATCAATTTGCTACATAACTTTTGAATTATAGGTGTTTAAATTAAGAAAAATAATGAAAACAAGTGCATTTTTTATGTAATTTTTAAGAGGGGCACAATTAGTTATGTCATAATTTTTGAAGCACACCATATTTTGATTTGAAATTAAATCGGCGTTTAGCACTTATGTGTACACTTCATATGTAGTGGGTAAGAAAAGTGTGCATTAAAAAATAACGAAATGGCAAGTAACTCAAAGTCTGTAACTTTACATTTCAGAATTTTCAAAATTTTCGGTTTATCGCGTATAGGTTCTGAAGCATTTAATTTTAAGAACTTTTTAAGTATGTATTGTATTCTACAAACAATTACGAATAATTTGATACCTTAGCAAGAGGTGTGCTTTCAGAATAAACTAACTTTTAAGATAAAATATTCTGCGATCTTGAGCGTAATTTTTATTCCAAAAACACTTTAAATGAAGGCACATTTGGAAAATACGACGAAACGATCTAAATCTTTCTATAACTGCTAGTCCTTATAAAATTACATATACCTGTAAAATGCTTCAAAAAATTTGTCTCTAGAAGTGTGTAAAAACCCTGATTTACTACTTTTAATGATGCTCCTTCTTCTAGTCAGAATATTTCGAGAATGGTATCAAAGCAACTGTTTTTCGACAAATGTTCTGATAGTTGTTCTTACTTAACTGGAGCCTTCTAAATTCAATGGCGTCCTCAGTTTCACCCTATTGGCTCCACTTTTCGAGATAGCGGTACTTGAAACTTTGCTTAAATTTTAACTATTTTATAAAACAGTCCCTGGGTTTTGAAGATATTTTACTAAAATTTTGCACAAAACCGTTTTTTACTATTACCTTAACTATTCCATAAAATCATCGAAATCGATTCACTAAAACATATAGCTCCCATACAACTGATTGATCAGAGACGTTGTTTTGCGTTATAACTCCTTCACTTAAACAGGTTAAAATTTAGTATCTATAGGTTCAATTAAACATATAGCACGCATACAAATTATTATTTAGATATGAAGTTAGAGTTATAGCGCAAAAACACATATCTGAGTAATCAGTTGTATTGGAGCTATATGTTAATGTTAACCTATTTCGATAATTTTAAGGAATAATTAAGGTAATATTAAAAAACTGTTATGCGCAAAATTTTTGTAAAATAACTTCAAAACTGAGGGAGTTTTTTATAAAATAGTTAAAATTTAATCAAATTTTCAAGTACCGTTATCTCGAAAACCGGAGCCAATCTGATAAAACATGGCATGCCATTGAATTTAGAACATCCCAATTAAGTGAATTCAACTTTCAAAATCTTTGCTCAAAGTTTACAACTTGAACAGCGTAATTTCAACCCAGCTTATTCTTTTGTTTTCTATTTCATGCTTATTTCTCGTCTAACTTTTGAAGCATTTGATGAAAATGAATTACACTTATATTAATCGATTTGTTAAGAGATTACGAATAAAATGATATATATAACATAGGTGTGCGCACAAATTTAAAAATTAAATTTTTTTTTTAAAGTGTACCTATTTTTTAGATTTGCCCATATAACTTGGAAGTTTAGGTGTTATTAAAATGTTAAAATATTAGTTATTATTTGCTCCATATGCAAGTGATCGGTATTTTCATCGCACACGCGCCATCATGTTCTGCACGACTGCATCATCCACTTTACGCGATGCGCACAACTACTCTGTTTTGCACTCTTCAATATTTTTCACTGTTTAACCTGTTTTCTGCAAGATTTCTTTGACAATTGACCAATATTCCCCAATAGGACGTGGCTCTGGGCTATTGTGTGGATTGCAGTCGTGAGGTACAAAATTGATGTTGTTTGCATTATACCACGGCAATGTGTCCTTGGCATAGTGGCAGCTTCCCACGTCCGCCTAGAACAGTGGCCTACTCCTTATCTGTTGATAAATGACAGAAGACGCCTTTTGAGGCACTCATCCCGATAAACTTGATCATTCATTGCCCCGGATGGGAAAAAAGGGCTGATCTTACGGCCACAGAATCAAATAGCTTGCCAAACCATGTGGCTTTTTGGAAATTTGGACTTCATTTTCAGCTTACAACTTTCAGGGGCATCTTGACGAATTACACCAGTATAAAAATCTTGACCTGCAACATATTTTGAATTTTTATAGCAGTAGGTTTCGTAGTCCATAACAATGCAGTTGTATTTTTTAATTTAGAATTCATACAACTTCCGAATGCGGGATTTCGCTGTAACATTCTACTTTGCGCCTCGGTCTGGCGCTGTTTGAGCTCAATGAAGCTTTCCGCTTTACCTTTTGTACGAAAAACTGCGATCTCCGTACGGATTTTGCAACATAACGCGACAAAATCTTCGGATTTCGCGAGAACGCACTGAGGACCTTCCGAGCACTGTTTTTATCACTTTGACCATGCTAACCCCCGCTCCCTGGTTTTCTCGTAACTGCCAGGCCTTATTTGTACCGATTGAAACCCTGCAAACTGTCGAATAGGGCAATCTTTAATTTTTTAGCAATTTTACGTGTACTTAAGGCCGGATCATTTATAAACTCGTGCAAAATGGTTTGTCTCGTTTCTAACTCGGTTGCCATTTTTAACTCAACTAGGAATCAAATTCAAATGAAATTTCTTCTACGTCCAACTAAGGTCATGTAGTCAGCTTATGGTATTTGAATTTCAAAACATTGAATTCGTTTTGGGTAAGTTATAAGCTTCCCAAACATCGTTATATCGGAAGTCTATAATGAACTCCAGTCAATAACCGACACTATAAATTTTGCGAAAACCAACAACTTTTATTCTGGCACACTAACAGCCTTATTCTGTATCACGAACGATAGGCAAAACAAACGATTCGTCTGTAATGTATATCCTTTAGCACATAAGCATGGTAAAATAAATTTAGACCCTAAGATCGCAACATGTAATGATTATCAAAGAATATCCAAATGTAAAAATTATATGAGTAACTTCATTTGTAAATCAGAACCCTCTGACAATTGCACTATAAAAATATTAAAACAAATCGGGCCATTGCGAAACAATCCATGAGAATAACGCTCCTAGAGAATGGACACCTCTTGACAGATTACCAGCATACTTGGAACAACATGCATATATCAGGCCCTAAATTACTACAATTTAAAGAATCCACAAACATCGACAACATCACATATTACAACCATAAACAGCAACTCAGAGAAATCACAAACATCCAACACAGCGAAAAACTTGAAAATACAAATTCAGCAACATCCAAAAACTTTTTACATTTTTGATACCTTTTGAAGAAAACCCAATAAAGTTTAGGTTCTTCATCATAAAGGGATTCCTTACCTTAACAGTTATCACTTATGGTATGGTACACCTCTGCCGATACTGCGAAAATAAAAGAATGCTTCACAGACAAAAGCGGATTAGCGAACTATACGAGATCGAAATTAACCATCTTTAACAGCAACATGTAGCAGCAATGACACAGCCTCACTATCTACTTGGGTCGTGATCATAACATGCATTATCATGCAAACAACAACAGAATAAAACTTCTTTTGACATGCATCATGTAAACAACATCAAAAGCAAACATCAACACAATAGAACTTCTGTTGACATGCATTATGTTAACAACATGAAAACAATAGAACTTGTTTTGACATGCATTATCGCGAACTACAACGGTCAAACATTGGAACAAGAGAAATGCACTATCACTACAAAGAATAATAACCACCCAAATAGATATCTACAGTCGTAAATAGTAAACAACTAGCAACGGAATAATCCACTGCGATATCAACCGCCGCATCTCAATAGTATAAGTAGCACTAAGATTTATGAAAGAGTCAGCCTTAAGAATATCAATAAAGAACACGCACCTCGGCGTAGCAAAAAAGATATTGTTTTTTACTCATATCGTGAAAACGATATTAACTCACGCATCGTGAACCATGCACGCTCACCTCCTATGCACGCAACGTGTTCACTAGAAAGCGCGTACAAGAGCAACTAACAATTCATATTTCAGACTTTCAACGTAACCTCATATAATAATCATGGCATTTATGGTATTTTTAAGGCATTTTTAGGTTAAGTTTTGCAACGTCCTTGATTAAGGCTAAGATGTAGCGAAACTCTTCTGGGCGGAGAGGAGACGGACCATTTGGGCTTCCAAGCACATTCCGCCCGCAATAGGACGATTTTGGGATGCCAAAATGAACACTTCTACGATTGCTTAATATGCAAAGCATATTCATCGAGAAACGTTCAATAATTTCGTCTTCTTCGTCACCTGGGGAAGAATACAAATAATGGGCAATGAATGCAGAAATGTATACAGATAGTCAACTAGTACTTACTTGAATCAGCCGCTAACAAATCGAATGATTGCTTTTTACATAAAGCAGCTATAATTTTATTTTTTACACTTTCGCCTGGCATTTTTGTTTTCTTAACTATTTTTGATCAGCTGATTCAGTAATGGAAAACAACATAAAACGATAAAATATGCAACATACAACAGTCTGTTCACAAGTATGGTGTTTTAATACGACTTTCATTTACAACATAAAAGTTTACAACACCTTGTGAACTGCCCAAATCTGATAAAGTCCATTGGAGTTCACACGCAACTGTATGGTTCTAGCGCCATCAGTCAACCATAAGTATGTAAATTTTATGTCTAATAATTTTTTTATTGTGATTTTTCTAGTGTTCAACGTCGCACAGTGGTACAGCCCCATACATTTTTTTGGAAAAATAGAAGGAGTAGGCGTATAACCTCAATGTTCCGTGTGCAACATTTATGAAGACAAATAAAAAAAAAACTAAAAATTGGCGAAATCGATTTATTTTAAACAAACCACCTCCCATATAAACCTAACCTCAAAAACGTCTTTAAAATGCAATAAAAAGTGCACCGATGCATATGTAACTCCGACATTTTTGCCCATATGTTTGTAATAATCAGGGAACGGATTTTATGGAAACTGCCTTTTTTCTGCTAAAGAGTGAGAGTATGGGTGAATTCCAAAACGTCAAAATACAAAGCATCAGTATCTTTTATTTCTAGACCTCAGTAGATTTTAATGCCAAATGTGCGCAACCACGGTTAGATGCTAGTTTTCTACTAGGTTTCGCAAGTTAGGCTAGTGTGGTTTAGAAATAAAAGAGACTGATACTTTGTATTTTGACGTTTTGGAAAGCACCCTATATTCGATTAAGAATGACCACGATTTAGCTTTCCCTGATTCCATATATCCACATCTGATGTTGCCTTTTTTAAGATATTCGCCTTTACTAACTTTAATTGTAAAGGGCAAGCGCTTATTCCTGATAATATGAAAGCTTTAAACGTTCCATATTTAAATTGGGCGACACCTGTATCAACTCACGTCGAGGGCACGTTTATTTAGTACATTTAAGGCTTTTCTTCGCGAACATCTAATAAAAATGCTGCAGGAAAACTTCAAAATGCATCTTGTGGTTCAATGTTACTACAACTATACAGATCAAAGTTTTGCGAGTCAAAAACTCAAATGGAGAAAATAGTCAAAGATTCAAAGAAACATTTTTTGATATAATGAAACTATGTAGTTCATAGTTTTTCTCTTTTTACTTGTAAAATAAACATTTCTAAAATAAATGTATTTTTTGATTATTTTTTGGTTTTTGTCTTTATTTAGTGCCTTATTTTGCCTTCTACTGCCTTTTCCTGCCTATTTTCCCTTTTTTGTAGGTTCTTAGGTCCTAAAAATCCGTTCCCTGGCAATAATATTGTGTGTGAACTCCAAAAAATGGAATCAATGGGATTATTTTAACAGATTGCTCCGATGCAAAACTTAACCTAAAAATTCCTTAAAAATACCATAAATGCCATCATTATTATATAACGTAAGTTAAAAGTCGGAAATATGAGCCAATTGTTAGTTGCTCCTGTACGTGCTTTCTAGTGAACACGTTGCGTGCATAGAAGGTGAGCGTGCATGGTTCACGATGCGTGCGCGCTGTGACAAATGTTGCTGTAAGTCAAAAACAGAAAACATCTAAAAATTTTTTTCCACAAATATTTTCTTCAATAAATGCAGTTTTCGAAACTATAACCAAAATGGAAAACAATCCTGGAGCACATATTTTTAATGCAACTTGAAAATTTATCTTTGATAAACCAAAAATGTTCAGGTAAAAGTGTTACCGTTTTTGAAATATTTACTTCTTTTTAATTAAAAAAAATCGTGCCTTTTCATGTATTTTCTTTAACTGCATCTACAAGCCAGGCTATAAAGGGTGAACACACCAAAACTGCGACACTTTGGGAAGCTTATAACTTACCCAAAACGATTTCAATATTTTGAAATTCAAATACCATAAGCTGACCATGACCTTAGTTGAACGTAGAAGAAATTTCATTTGAATTTGATTCCTAGTTGAGCTAAAAATATCAACCGAGTTAGAAACGAGACAAACCATTTTGCACGAGTTTATAAATGATCCGGCCTTAAGTACACGTAAAATTGCTAAAAATTAAAGATTGCAGTATTCAACAGTTTGCAGGGTTTTAATGGGTACACATAAGGCCTCGCAGTTACGAGAAAACCAGGGAGCGGGGGTTAGCATGGTCAAAGTGATAAAAACAGTGCTCGGAAGGTCCTCAGTGCGTTTTCGCGAGATCCGAAGATTTTGTCGCGTTATGTTGCAAAATCCGTACGGAGACCGCAGTTTTTCGTACAAAAGGTAAAACGGAAAGCTTCATTGAGCTCAAACAGCGCCAGACCGAGGCGCAAAGTAGAATGTTACAGCGAAATCCCGCATTCGGAAGTTGTATGAATACAAAATACAACTGCATTGTTATGGACTACGAAACCTACTGCTTTAAAAATTCAAAATATATTGCAGGTCAAGATTTTTATACTGCTGCAAGTCGTCAAGATGCCCCTGAAAGTTGTAAGCTGAAAATGAAGTCCAAATTTCAAAAAAAACCACATGGTTTGGCAAGCTATTTGCTCCTGTGGCCGTCAGAGCAGGCCTTTTTTCCATCCGGGACAATGAATGATCACGTTTATCGGGATGAGTGCCTCAAAAGGCGTCTTCTGTCATTTATCAACAGATAAGCAGTAGGCCACTGTTCTAGGCGGACATGGCAAGCTGCCACAATGCCAAGGACACATTGCCGTGGTATAATGCAAATAACATCAATTTTGTACCTCACGACTGCAATCCACCCAAAAGCCCAGAGCTACGTCCTATTGGGGAATATTGGTCAATTGTCAAAGGAATCTTGATAAATGAGCTCTTACTTCACGCCCGTAGTGAGCAGGGCACCCGTCATTTTGCAGCCATAGTCTTCGCCGCAGGTTTAAGGGTACAGCTTCTAAAAGAGTTGGAAGCCGTTCCTGAAGGAACTCAAAATAACTGTGAGAGTTGAGCGTTGGCGGCAGTTCCACAGGTCCCAATATCTGACAATTAAAAATACCGCACCATAAATTTATTTTGTACCGGTACTGCGAACTATCTTCTCTCATTTCGTGAGGATTGTCTATCTGCCAACTGTGAAGGTTATGTAAATAAAAATAACCATCACGTTTGCATGATGATTCATCGCTCCAAATTATTTTATTAAAAAAGTTGGGGCCTGATTCATGCATTCGCAATATTTCACGGCAAAATCTAACCCCCGACAGGTAATCTCTTTCTTGTAGAGCCTGAATACTTTGAATGTGGTAGGGATGAAATCGATGGTCTTTTAAAGCTTTGTGAACTGTAGTTTTTGGTATTCCCGTCCGTATTTCCATCATTCTCACAGAAGTCGATGGACCTAGTTCCACTTCCTCTAACACAACTTCAACATCTACCGTTACAGGACGTCGTGTTTCGCCGCCACGCCTTCCAGGTATGCGACCTTACAAAAGTGAAAAATGATAGTTCACAAGCAAGCAAACAAGAAAGATGTAAAAATCACTTACCTTCATATATTTCTCTATGGGTCCGGGCGAATACTTCACGACCCGGATGCCGACTCGCTCTGCATAGAGTATTTGAGCAGCTCTGGCATTACAGCAAGCTTCACCGTAAATTAGGTGAATATCCGCATATTCATACTTCGTGTTCTCTGTCATAGTATTAATAACACAATGTTCGAAGGGTCCAATTTCACAAAATCCACTTTCACTAATTCCGGTAAGTAACATAAAATAATGTCAGGAGCAGGTAATAATGTACCTTTGTACTATTTAGCATGTCATAGATCGGTAACAAGAGGAACTTAAATTTAAATCTATTAAATACATTCTAGCGTGTCTCAGTCCTTTGCCCACAAAAGCGGCTATAACTTTTTTTTCTATTCGAAACAGTAAAGGCGCTGGCCCAATGCAGGCTTGCTTTGCGCGCCTTGCTGACTTCAATTTGCTTTGATTTACTTTGAAAACTTGCTTGGCCGAATGGTGGCTTGGAACGCTGTCAAAGTAACCAGCTGTCTGGTTGAAAAGTCAATGTCTGTTCCCTTAACGTAAATAATTATTTCCTAGAACTTTCAGTTTTATTTTTAAATTAATGCGAAATGTTTGTATTTAAAATAAATGATAATAATGATACATACATATCTATGTCTACACTCTGCAGTGAAAAATTATCAATTGTTAAAACTAACCAACTTATAGTTAGCTTTTGGCGAGATTTCGATTAATACCTCACTTTCAATTAGCTATGACAAAACCAACATAAGGTGAATTGTAAAGTCGTGCAGAAGTCATGCAGACGCAATCGGGAGTTGGTTTTCTTTACAAGTTTCTATTAAATATCCTCATACCAAAATTACTTTCAATACACTTTTTTTCTGAACTTCGCAGATTCTTTTTCATATTCAGGACAAATAAAAGGAAGATCGAAATTTTATACTATCATTTTGAAGTTATGTCTGACGGTGTTCGAATATGGGGCCACCCAGAGCAGAATATGTAAACAAATATGAAATGTAATAAAATAAAGTAAATAAATAAGTAAATAAAAAAGTAAAAAAAACAAACAAATATTTTGTTTTTCTTATTGATATTTTATGTCCAAAAGTAGTTAGTTACAAGTTAGTTGACATGTAACGCAGAGGTATCCAGGTCTGACTTTTTTGCGGCCATCGCCCCACAATAGTAGTTAGCTTTTTTGGAACAAAATACACAGTTAATAGTTAGCACTAGTGTTCGCGTAAACAGACTAAAGTTAGGTATAAGCTAGGTCACTCCCTGCAGGGCATTTACTAAAAAAACTATAACTTAAAAAAGCGATTTACTTGAAGAAAATATCTATAAGAAGTTTTTTCGTCTCGTGTAAAATTTGTAAATGTGGGCTTTGCAGCATTTTACTATAGGATAACGGATATGTTAAATATAAATAAGGAAACAATGAATTATTTTTATTTAGTTTCGAATTACCTGCATTTTCTGTGACTTTTTAAATTAAGTAAGCAAATTTTTGTTTGAATTAATGTATTTTGAAAGGAACATACCTCTTTGTCAAAATCCTACAAAACGCTTTCAAATAAAACATTTGCTTATTTCAAACTTTGAGGCGCTTAAAGCAAGTGAAGAAAAGCTGCCATTTGGCCAGCCTTTATACGTTTTAGTATATTCCAAATAATTTTTGACACTTCTCGCAGCGAACCAAGCGAAGCAAGCCTGCATTGGGCCAGCACCTTAAGAGTGGCACCTTTCTGAAATCTTTATTAAATGAGCAATTTTTTTTTTATGTAATGTAAAGTTATAGCTCAGTACATTTTTTTTTCACCAGAGATAGTCAAAGTTGGTGAAGAAAATATCAAAAAGTTAAAAATCCCAAACTAGTCCTAATTTTATGATGGTTCCTTAATATATTTTAACTACATTGCATTTGAGTATGGAGAAGGAACTATTTGGAAGTATTTTACATAAAAAATTTACTAGGTATAGCCTTGTTTGTAGATGCAGTTAAAGAAAATACATGAAAAGCCCCAATTTTTTTTAATTAAAAAAAATGTAAATATTTCAAAAACGGTAACACTTTTACCTCAAAGTTTTTTGTTTATCAGGGAGCTCACCCCCCCCCACCTACCTTCCGATAAAGTTTGGCAGGTTACTTCTGGGACACCCTGTATATAAAAAATGTTGCGTTCGTTTGTCACGGTCGTCTAAACTCGAGAACGGCTGAACCAATTTGAGCAATTTTTTTTGTATTGTTCGGTATAATACCAGGATAATGATATCCCAAAAATTTCGAAGGTTGCCACCTATTTGAAAATTTTTAAACCCAATTATATTGATAAAATATATGAATTATTACAATATAGATATCAAATTAAAGAGGTTTAAGAAAGATAACTGTTGGAAATATTTTTGAGGAGGGTTGCCACCTATTTGAAAATTTTAACTCAGTCAAATCGATAAAATAAATGAAATACTGCAATGTGGGTATCAAGCTAAAGAGTTTTAAGAAGGCTACAGCCGAAAATATATTTGAGGAGAGTTGCCACCTGTTTGAAAATTTAACTCAATATAAAGATAAAATAAATGACCTCTTACAACAAAAGTGTTAAATTAAAGGCATTTAAGGAAGATGACTGTTGGAAGCAGTGTTGCCGCGAATCATTTTTAGTGGTAGCCAAATTCCTTAAAAAAAAAATTCCTAAAAAAGAGCTAAAAAAGTCGTTGTGGCTAAAAATGGTAGCTAAATGTAAAATAACGTAACAACATCGTCACTGAAATGGAAAAGTGACAATTTTTTTTTTTTTATAAAACGATGTGGGGAGTTTTAATTCGATGAAATCCATTATAGCAATCAACAAGTGAATTTTCAATTTTTTATAAGTTACGACTTTTTGCATTTCAGTGACGATGTTGTTACGTTATTTTGCATTTCAGGTGACGATACACGATACACGCAAAAATTTTAAATAACTAATGGTATAAAAACAATTAACTCTGGAAAAAAAAAGAAAATATTTTATCCAACCAAACCCCTTTTTGTATAAAAGGGGAAATATACGACACCAGCTTGGTGGCTCCATTAAGTGATTGTACCATCAGCCTCGAAGCATATAACTTACCAGCATGCTGGTACAATATTTATTTTTTAACAAATGAGGCCGAGGAAAGATCGAAATGATTAAAGCAGAAATTTTAATATTTTTCTACCATTTTGTTAAACATTATTTTTTTTTTTTATTCAAAACTGCAATATCGTGAACTTAATCTTCCACGAACACGGCTTTGACTCATATAGTGCAAGAAATTTCCGCCAAAATACTTTTTACTTAGAAAATTGAGCTAATTTCACCACTTACGACACCAGCATCCTGTACAATCATAAAATTTTCAAATAGTTTTTAAAGTAGCACCAACAGCTGGTACAATCACACCACAAGAACATACACGGTCAATCGACTTGATGGGCCATTTAACAAATTGAGCATATTAAGGGCCGTAAACTTATCTATTTTAAACTATAGTTAAATCGTTAATAGATAAGATAACAGCCCTACCACTTTTACAGCATGTATGTGTAAAAACGTAAGGAACATACAATACATATATGTACATACATCAGTCTTTCTTAGATTAAAAATTCATCTCTTACATGAATGAAAAAAATGAGATCAATATGCTTAATATACAACTTTTTCATGCCAAGTAAAAATAAATTCTCCAAAGGGCTAAAAAAGGGCTAGGGGCAATTTTAAATTTATCTGGAAAAAAAAAGTATGTGGTAGCTAAATCAAGCCACCAAAGATCTAAAACGGCAACACTGGTTTGAAGCGTTTTTGAGGAGGGTTGCCAGGGGATCAGAGATATCAGGGATGAAAAAGTAGGTACAATTGTACCTTTTTCCGACGTTTGCTGACCTAAAGGTGCATTAGGTACAATCACTATTTTTTAGGTACAATCAGCTTTTGATCAGATGAATTTTTATTCTTATTTTTTTTTCCTTTGCTGTGATAATATATTTACTTGTCGGCATGGGAAAAAGTAGGGAAAGTGGTAAAAAGGAAGAAATTAAGAAAATCATATTATGTATTCTCTTACTACGAAAATTAACACTTTACTTAGCTATCCTGAAATTCGTAATTCTTGTTGTATTTTTTATATTCGAAATTAGAATTAATTTCTTCCATAAAACGTCATTGCGCTCTAGACCGATGTACTCCCCTCTCACGGTGTGAAATCTATAAACGCTCTACCTTTGCAATTGCTGGAATGCATTTTTTAATCTATTGAAACCATAAAAGCTAAAGTTCCCCGCATATGATAACATTTTTAACTTTTCTATTAATTTTATTTCCCCATACAGTCCTAAATAGGTCTAGGATTTATTCAAACTTCATAGTTTCTGTAGTTGAGGGCCTGAAATTGAGGCAAAAGCTATTTGACCCATATTCGCTATTTGATTTCTCGAATTATTTAAACTGCTTTCGAATATACCTACTTACGGCAATTCCCATTATTTTCTCTAGGATTGCTGCAGCTATTAAAGGGAATCGGATAAATTAGCAGACTTTTCCTGTTGTTTTATAAAAAGCTGTAAAAAAAGTATACTTCGCAAAGTGTGTTTTTGGTCTATTTCGCCAATATTTTTCAGTGGGCAAAATTAGATAAAAACAAAGCTTCTCCGATTCCCATTAGACTAAACTCTGGATGTAGATATAAGCTCAGTTAAAAGAAGCTAATCAAGTTTAAAGTACATCCACCTTTTGTATTCATATTTTAAAAAATATTAAAAAAAACACGTACGAATGATTTAATTTTTTTTAGGTAGGTCTAATTTAGGCGCATTTATTTTATGATATTAGGTACAATCTGAAATTTCCATTTTTCATCCCTGGTGAGTATCAAGCTTTAGATTTTTAAGAAGGCTTATACTGTCTCCATTGTGAGATTTAATGAAGATTTAGCCCTCTGACGAGATT
>NW_023458556.1:24023679-24037622 GCF_013731165.1 Rhagoletis pomonella
TCAAAGAAGAAAAAATTCTGAAGTAATCAAAAATTTTCTTTTTGATTTACATAAATTGAAAAAGAACTTAATTCAATAATTTCAAAAATAACAAAGTACAAAAATGAACAAAGTACAATAGTAAATAGTATTAACACTACAATACTCCCCCTTCCAGAGAGTTATTATTATACAAATTGAAAGTAACTTGTTTCTTTTTAGTCGTTGTTGAAACTATATGGTTGTTAGTGTTATGTGGTTCTGTTATTTCAACTATTGCTGGCTTTAGTCTGTCAATCGAAATAATTTTAATTTCATTATTCACATCTAACTTAAAATATTTTTTGTCTTTTTCAATAACTCTGTAAGGCCCTTCATAAGGATGTTGAAGAGAATGCTTGTTAACAATGCGAATAAAAACAAATTTGCAAGTTTGTAAATCTTTTGGAACATAAATTCCTGAATCGGAATTTTTTGTGATGTTTTAAATTTGAATTAAAGTTTTTAAAACGTTCCCGTAAACTTCCTAAAATCTCGGCGGAAGTAACATTTTCTGTAGTTGGCACAACAAGTTCTCCAGGTAGACGCAAATTTTGGCCAAAAAGCATTTCAGCTGGAGTGGCTGCAATATCTTCTTTGTACACTGAACGCAAACCAAGAAGAATAATCGGTAGCTCATCGTACCAATCTCTAGTTCCATTCCTAGCCAAAATTGAAGTTTTCAATTGTCTATGGAATCGTTCCACAATACCATTACTTTGAGGATGATAGGAAGAAGTTGTGATATGATGACTACCAAGTAATTTAGTAAGTTCCGAAAATAATTTGGACGTAAATTGAGTACCCGGATCCGTCGTGATTTCTAAAGGCACACCGAAACGCGAAACATATTCATTAAAAAAATTATTTGCAACTGTCTGTGCAGAGATATCCTTTACAGCATATGCTTCCGGCCAACGAGTAAATCTATCCAATAATACTTCTTCACAATTAATCGGCGTGTAGCCTTGGTACCAGGATGAGCAATTCCATGTAACATATCGAACACTGTCCTGCGCAAATTATTTGGAACGAAAGGTCTAGGACTTTCTCCTGACACTTCACACCAAATATTAAAATTTGGAATAGGAATTTTAATTAAATTAAGATTTTGAAACGCTTGTCCAGAAATAAGTTTATTAAGTTCACTGTCCTGTTGCTGTTCACTCTGTAAAATTTTGAAATTAAGTTCTGAATTTTTAATCACATCTATTTCAAACGCACGAGATAACGTGTCAGCAACAATGTTGGTCTGTCCTTTAACAAACTGTATGTCACTAGTAAAGTGTGCAATAAACTCAAGATGCCTTGTCTGTCTTGGACTACGCTCAGTTTTGGAATTTAGAACAAAAATCAAGGGTTTGTGGTCAGTAAAAACCGTAAACTGTCTTCCTTCTAATAAATACCGAAAATGTTTAATATTCAAATAAATTGCTAAAAGTTCCCTGTCAAAAGCACTATATTTCATTTCTGCTGGAGAGAGTTTCTTTGAAAAGAACGCAAGTGGTTCAGACTTATTATTGAAATGCTGCTGTATGACACCAATTGCTGTATTGGATGCATCTACCGTTAAAGACAATTTTGCATCTTTACTAAAATGATTTAGCAAAATCTTAGATGCAAACTTCTCTTTAATGCATTCAAAAGCTTTAATGGATTTGTCATCCCAAACCAAAATTTTGTCTCGCTTTTTACTTGTTTTATTAATTAAATCATATATAACTCCAGTAAACTCAGCTAATTTTGAAATATATCTATGGTAATAGTTAACCATACCAATAAACTTTTGCGCTTGTTTTATTGACTTCGGTCGTTCAAAATTGCGAATCGCTTCTACTCTGTTTACAGAAGGCTGTATCCCTGCCTCAGATAAACAATGTCCTAAAAAATCTATACTTGGAACACCAAAAATGCATTTGCTTGGTTTGACGTTCAAACCATACTCAGACAAACGTTCGAAAAGTACCCGTAGATCCTTTAAATGTTGTTCTTCACCCTCACTTGCAACCAGTAGATCATCAATATACGCGAAAACAAAATCTAATTTACCTACTACTTCGTTGATGAATCTCTGAAACGTTTGCGCTGAGTTCCTCAGCCCGAAAGGCATTCGGGTGAACTCAAACATACCGAAAGGAGTAGTAATCGCCGTTTTAAAAATGTCTTCTTCTGCCATTGGAATTTGGTGATACGCTCTAACTAAATCTAACTTTGAAAATATATTTTTATTCCTAAGGTTCATATTAAAATCGTGAATATGAGGCAAAGGATAACGATCCGGTACAGTCACATTATTAAGTCTTCTAAAATCACCACAAGGACGCCAGTCATTAACTTCTTTCTTTGGTACTAAATGAAGTGGAGATGCCACGGATGAATTTGATGGTCTACAAATCCCTGTTTTTACCAAAAAATCGAATTCAGTTTTAGCTACTTTAAATTTGATAGGATCTAAGCGCCTTGGCTTAGAAAAAGGAAGGTTTCCTTCAGTGACAAGTCTGTGAACCGTTGTATGCTTAACCGGTTTTGAGTAATCTGGCTCAGAAATAAGGGAAGGAAATTCCTTCAATAATTTTGTATATTGATCATCTACTGAAAAAATTTTTGGAAGAGGGACATTGCAAAAGTACGAAATTGTATTAACTGATAGATTTGTTAACGGATCTACTAAACACTTGTTTTTAATATCAATAAGAAGTCCATATTTACACAAAAAATCAGCTACTATAATCGGCTTCGCAATATCAGCAATCAAAAATGTAAAAAGGAACTCACGCCTTAAACCCAAATTAATATTCAAAAGTTTCTTCCCATATGTAAAAATAGTTGAACCGTTAGCTGCCGTTAAAATTATATCTGAAGATTTCCTAGTATTCGAAAATTTAGAAACTGGAAGTACCGAAATTTCTGCTCCGCTATCAATTAAAAAATTTAGTTAGTTTGTTTTATCAAATATAAAAAGGCGACGTGTGGAAATGTCCAAATTCCCGTTGTTTGTCGCCGCAACAACGGACGACTTTAGTTTGTTGGACTATTATTTTTCGAAAATGCACATGGTTGTTCACATTTTTTAGCCTTGTTTCCAAATTTATAATGATATCTACATAACCAATTCGGATTGTCGCGTGATTTTGATCGATATCTAAAAGGGCTCCTAAAACGATTCCTATTCACTGAACGTGACCTTGAATAATTTTGATTCATTTCTCTCCTCATTTCACATAATTCCAAAGAAAGTTTTTCAAAATTTTAAAAAATAAGAGAAGTAGTGTTAACCAAATTAGCCATGACTGCATTTTCACCTTTTGAATTTTGAAAATCATTAACTGAAGCTATCTCGCTTTTGCTAATAACCTCCCAAACATTATCAGCCAATTTCGTCAATTCACTAATACTGCTTGAATTAGAACTAGCTAAAATCACGCTTAGGTTCTTCGGTAACTTCCTCATCCAAAGTTTCTTAAGAATTTCTTGACTAAAATTGGAACCCGAAAGCAGTACAAGTGACCGATAAAATTCCGAGGGCTTACGATCACCCATTTCAGTATCCGATAAAATTTTGTCTAATTTCGCATTCTCACTTAATGAATGCCTTTCAATTAAAATTTTCTTAAGTGCAGTAAATTTATTATTTTCGGGCGGATTTTGAATAAAGTCTAAAATCGTTATTATAACTTCTTGCGGAAGTGCAGTAATTGTTTGTTCATACTTTGTTGTTTCTTGTGTAATATTTTTGGTACTAAACTGCATTTCCGCATGAATAAACCACGCTTCCGGACAACTTGTCCAGAATTGTGGTAGTTTGACCGATGTAGCACAAATCTCATTACTATTTCGATCGACATACGGATTTGTTAACTGTTCGTTAAACGTACTATTTTGTAAATCAATAAGGGTTTCATTTAAATTATCTCGTGTAGATGTATGTGTATCATGTTGTGGAGAACGAAACATTTTGATTATTTGAATTTGAGCAAATATCAAAAGACCTCAGAAAAGGGAAGTTTACAATTAAAAAAATTAAATATTATATATGTAATATTTAATAAATAACTATTAAACTCTGTATTTAATTATTTTCAACAAAACTAGCGCTAAAGTTATACAATACAGCTCAACAGTAAAACTAAGATTGTTGTTGATGTTAGCGCTACTGCTGCGGTCGCTGCTGATGCCGCTATTGCTGCGGGTGACTTCGATGCTCTAGCCTCGTTGCCTGTGTCTGCTTCTTCGTCTTCTTCCTCCTGCAACAGCAATGGCAGTGATGTTGGAAATGTTTTGTTTCGTTCTGTTAATGCGCTACTACCAGCTGGAACTTCTCCTATTACGCTCAAAGAGGAGCATTGAGCACCGCTCAAACTTTCCGGTTGCTGTTCTTGATCTTGAGAACGCTGCTGCTGCTGCTGGTTATGTGGTTGTTGTTTTAACTGGTTGATGCAATATCAGCACTTAAAATAGCTTCTCCAGTGACTGCTTCTAATGCAGATGCATCAATGATATCGGCAATTGTGCTAGTGTCGTTGAATGCGCATTGGTGCGTTTGAAGCTGTTGCTGTTGTTGCTCTACTAATTGTGATTGCTGATCTTCAACAAAAGGCAATGGGGATATTGCTTTCTGATGTTGCGGCTGCTGTGATTCAAGTTGTGGTGATAACGGTGGTGGTAGTAGTGCGTGTTAGAATATGCCAGCTGCTCGCAATGGTGCTACTCTTTTTCACTGCTGACTATTACGACGCATTGCACTTCAACATTTTGGTGTAACATCTCATCATCTGTGGACTAGTACCGCGGAGCAACAAACCAAGTGTACAAAATCAATATATCAGCTTAATGTAATTTCTTATATTTCTCCTGGCAGGATCGCCAATTGTAGCGTATTTAATTATAAAATTGTATTTTTAAAAAATTTTATTTTTATATAAACTTAATTTTAATTTAACGTATTTTAAATTTCAAAGAAGAAAAATTTCTGAAGTAATCAAAAATTTTCTTTTTGATTTACATAAATTGAAAAAGAACTTAATTCAATAATTTCAAAAATAACAAAGTACAAAAATTAACAAAGTACAATAGTAAATAGTATTAACACTACAGTACCAAACGAAAAGTATTTGAGATATATTGATTTGCTCAATAGGATTATGCAATATGTAACAGTAAACTAAAAATGTTGAAATTAAATGAAATATTATATAACTGGTTCGAAATGGAATTTGGTTGGGAATGCTTTACTAGAGATTTTTTTTTTAATGTTTCCACTTACCCAAATCCGAACAGTTTAAAAAAGAGAATTTACAACATCTTATCAAACGAAGTGATCATATTATCAATGAAGAGTTGGTATACAAATTACGCAATGAAAAAATAAAATATAACTACTCATACAAATGAAACAAGTAAAAAAGTCCAAGTTCAGGCGGAGCCAAACATTAGATACCCGGCGCGAGTATCAAATATAGTTTTTTTACCTTTTGATACGCACGCCTGTACGTCAACGGAAGTGTGAATACGTGCATATGTGGGTGTACACAAAGCAGCCATAATGTTGCATAAACGCTGGCAACATCGTATAATTAGTCGGTAATCATGAAGCGCTAGCAACATTTGCTGCGATAAAGCAGTGTGCGTGTAGTAGTGTGAAAGTGGTAAGTTGAAATGGGGCCTTTGAGCAGAATCGTGGATTCCATGAGTGATTTCATTCGACCAAGTCACCTCTATAAAAGGCCGTAAGGATGGCCAACGGGATTAATATAGTGGTAACGTGTCCAGTTGAAGTTGAATTTGTGGCGAAAGTTAGCGCGCGGAAGTGTTTTAAATACCGATATACTTACATACAAAAAAAAGTAAGAAAACTAAGATCGGTGTAAGGCGCGATATTCAAACGGTTCCGCACATATTCATACCGCCAGCTATTAGTTTTATATTAAACCAGCTTTCATCGAGTTTATCTGATCGGAATTGGAGGTAAGTAAGCGTGTCAATAATATAACTGGCTTACCAATGCTTTGGAGCGCCAAAAGTCCCAAAGTCAAGCGTTTATTGGGTCCAAAAGCTGGTCAGGACTAGATTGGGTTGCCAAAAATAAGTTGGACCCCCGAGCTAGGCCGGCCAGCTACCATAAAAAATAAGCGGCCAAGCATATACATGCATATGCGTACTGCAAACGGAGATTTACATACGTACGTGTCCATGTGCATGTGTATGTACATACATACATATATGCATATAAGCAAATATATGCAAACGCAGCACCGCAAGACCAACTTGTTTCTAAATTATACTTGGTATTTCAGGTCGCCAGCAGAGGAAGTGTGAAAGGACCTCCATTAAGCACCTCTTAGAGTCACATCAACGCTTGGAAACACCTCGAAACATCGCCTAGCACCGAGGGATATAACGACAACAGTGGAGCACACGCACATGTACGCAACAAGAAATCCACCCGTACGCATCACAACCATCGAAAACGTTAAATTTAATATATATATATATATATATATACGCTGCGGCTATTTTCTGGAGGAGATTGCACTGCCACTGGGGCCCAGCAACATAAGGATAGCGTAACAGCTGATCTGGAGACACAGGCCGGAGTGGGTCAACGGCCGCCGTAGTACGACAGAGGGAACTGAACGGCAATAGCTGAGCACCAAATCAGCGCGAGAAGAACGAGGGATTCAGGGACTACGTGGGAGCTAGCTAAGCAACAACAACACCAACATCGTGTACCCGTCACCAGAGACACCAGCAGTGGAGCAGCAAAGCAGCAGGGACACTCATACATTAACATAGATAGCATAATCTGCTCAAACGGTTGCACTCAATTATTAGGTTGAGTACTTTGTTAGTTGAGATCGGATGACAAATAGAGATTAGAGTTAACATTTCTTTCTTAGAGAATTTTTTTTTGTAGAAGAATATTATCTTTTTAAGTACATACATAATTAGTTATTTTCTTTTCATAGTAGCTTTAACGCTGAAGTTTTGCTTACCTAGTTTTGTATTTTGCTATTCCCTCTCTTGTTAGTTTATACGCCACTAGATTAGTTTCCTGTTCACTAGAGTTATTTATTCTTCTTTTAGCTTACATTCTCTTATCAGGGATTTTTCTTTTGCATTAGGTTTAGGGATTTTTCTTTTGCATTAGGTTTAGCAATAATACAGCTCTCACTCACTTCGGCACACCTAGAATTCATCGTGCACCCTAATATGATGCAATTTTAGAAGAGATTTAGTTTTTTTATATAAAAAGGAAAAAGGGGGATAAATTTTTATTCCGATGAACTGGTGATGTATACACCCGACCGCAGTTTAGATATATCCGCGTTTTTTTCTGTTTGTTTTTTTTTCTTCTGCGGTTTCTCTTTTGGATTGAGTCCGGTATATTACTCAGTTGAGAACATACGTAGTACTGCCTGTATGTATGTAGGTACTCATGTATATATGTATGTATGAAGTTTCTCCCCACGCAGGCTCTTCTCCGGAATGTTGGTACCATCATCGAAGGAGCGGACAAGGTGAGTGAGTTAAGATTCTTTTATACTCTTACGTACATATATACCTAGATACATAGCTCTCAAAAAGATCAGCGAACATAAGTACAGGCGTAAATACATAATTAGGTACTGAATTTGCTTTATCATTATTTAAATTGTATACATACTAGTAGAAGTGGAAATCAATGGTAAATATGATTTCTGGATTGAAACTATCCCAGCGTAGGTAGATCGCATGTACTTATTGAGCAATTATACGTCTGGTTAGTTTGCTAAAGCTACGGTTTGTTTTGTAGGCATACCCTTTTGATTACCTTTGTTTGAAATCTTTCGCATTTCGGTATTAATTGATTGAGTTCTTTTGTACATACGTGGGTTATACATGCACATATGCACATAATGTGAAGTTAGTTAGGCTAGCGTAAATGGAATTATAATGATGTCTTCGAATTAGTAATAATAGGGTTAGCGATTAGAGATTGTAAGTATTGGATTAAATTACATTAATATGAATTTTGGATGAAGCTTTTCATAAGAAAATGAGGCGTTAACTTCCTAATTTCGGTGTGGGTGTTGCGCTTGTGCGCAAGAGGGGACGTGGGAGTGATGACAGGCGACAGGACAGATGGACTTAGGACGACGGTATGACTGACTGACGGACCTGAGTCAGGTTAAGGGGGTGTTGTAAGGTGAGAGGGGTCAGCACAACGCCCATGGCTTCGCGTTAGCCGAACTCTGAAGAGGGTGGGTATACTCCGCCTGACGGGACTGGCCTTTTTCATTTTTCTTTTTCCACTTGTTTGCTGTTTTTTTTTTCTTTTGGTTTTCCTGGTCGATACTTCTACTGTCTTCTTAACTTGCCGATGAGCTATGCCAGGCACCGCAAGCATGCCGACTTGCAACTCGACCGTGCAACAGCACTACAGCCACATAACACTTTCCGAAAACTATTGCTACATGGTAAGCAGGTGTGCATCCTTCAATAAACTTATGTAGTTATATGTGGGCGGTATCACGCCCATTTTCCAAAATTCCGTAATAATAATGCTTGTTCTTTTGAAGGGATTGTGGTTAGTATCAATTTTGTGTAAATTAGCGCTCTTGAATTTCGAAATATCGAAGTTGCAAGCATTTCTGAAATTTACCGTTATATAAAAAGTTGGCGTGATTCTATTCCGATTTCAATAATTTTCAGCGTTTTGCTTTTATGTGGCAAGCAGAACAATCATACCGAGTTTGGTACATATTGGTAGAATGGTTACCGAGATACATATATGTAATCATAAGAGGTAGGTGCCACGCCCAATTTTCCAAAATTTTATCATAAGCGTATTTTGTGCCAAAAAATTATTGCAAACATCACTTTTGAATATCGAAGATTTCGTATTTCTCTAAATTACCGTTATATGGTATATGGGCATGGTTATCGTCCGATTTTAAAAAATTTCAACCATTGTGTACCAAGACCAACAACCGTGCCAAATTTAGGAGAAATTGGTCGAGCGGTACCCCAGATATACACGTGTATTCATAAGTGGGCGTGGCTACGCCCATTTTCCAAAAATTTATAATATTCTTATTTTTCGTCTAAAAATGATTGCAAATATCAATTTTGAGTGAATAAGCTTTAGTAGTTACTAAAATATCGCAGTTTTCGTATTTCTGAAAACTACCGTTATATGGGAGGTAGGCGTGGTTATTGCCCGATTTTGTCCATTTTCAATACCATCCGTCCTACGCCGAAAAGAAGTACACATACCAAGTTTCGTTAAGATATCTCTATTTTTAATCGAGTTATCGTGTGCACAGACGGACGCACGGACGGATGCATTTGTCTATATCTATCTCGATTCGTTTTGCCTGTTACAAACCGTTATGTGAACAAAGTTATAATACGCTTGTGCACAAGTGTGCTCGGGTATAAAAATGATAAAAATAAGCATAATTAAAACATAAAAATAGCCCATGAAATGAAATAATGAAAACTTAAAATTGTTGTCACCATTCCCTTGCATGATAAATCAGTTAAATTTTGAACATGACCTATTTCGTTCGGTCGCCATAGCCTACTAATTATATTGCGAGAAGACATTTTGAATAACATTAAATAATATTTGTTTTTGTTATTTATGGCCTTATAACAATTATATTCAACAATTTTTATTAAGCTTGAGGCCGTTTTTAATGAAAACCTTATTGTGGAAAAGCAACAATAATTTGAAAAAATGGTAGAAGTGATAGCTATTTCGGAAATCACCACATTTCCTCATCAGACTTCTTTCAGTAGGATTCGAACCGACGATCCCACTGATTCAGCCAGTTGCCTACGCACTGTGCTAAGTTCGCCTTGTAAATTATCGTTGGTTTTTCCTACTTCTTCATTTGTTAAGCCAACACAATCAAGCGCAGTTATTCCGCTTTTATTCACACTTGATCATGTGGTTGTTGGTTTTGTTGGTTTTTGTTAATAATTCTATTTTTAGAATGTGTAACTTTTGGGTGTTTTCGTCCTTAAGTTATTTGTTTCCACAATAAGTTTTTCATTAAAAACGGCCTCAAGCTCAATAAAAATTGTTGAATATAATTGTTATAAGGCCATAAAATAACAAAAACAACTAACGAGCACACCTAAAAGTTACACATTCTAAAAATAGAATTATTAACAAAAACCAACAACCACATGATCAAGTGCGAATAGCAGCGGAATAGCTGCGATTGATTGTGTTGGCGTAACAAATGAAAAAGTGGGAAAAGAGCAACGATAATTTACAAGGCGAACTTAGCACAGTGCGTAGGCAACTGGCTGAGTCAGTGGGATCGTCGGTTCGAATCCTACTGAAATAAGTCTGATGAAGAAATGTGGTGATTTCCGAAATAGCTTTGCTTTGTTGTTATTGTGTTGCTTTTCCACAATAAGTTTTTCATTAAAAACGGCCTCAAGCTCAATAAAAATCGTTGAACATAATTAAATAATATTATTATGATTAAGATTATTATTACTATCGTGAACTCCTATTATATGCCCATACAAACATTCCCAAATTAAAGCGAATTCAAAAGGGCATTTACGATCGCATGATGCAAGTGTTAAGATAATCGGCCCAATGCTGAATATCGTCATTGTCGACGATCGTCAGCGCATCAGTAACATGGCTGACGATGGCCGTATCGTCACTTTTACTGACGATGACGATATTTAACATAGGGGGGAATAAGAGCTGCTGAACTGAACCCCTCAGAAACATTTTTTTTTACAAGGGCGTGTAATTTCTGACGTGTGCCGATGACATCATCATCATCGGTAACAAAAACCTCGAAGTCTGTTCTGCGTTTTCCAAGTTGGATAATGAACGACAACAACTTCAAACAGTCAGGGCAATCGCGCCTTGACACCCACGTCACTGTTGCCAGTTGTAATTTCGAGAAAGTAGAGAACTTCGTTTACTTGGGAATCAGCATTAATACCGATAATAATGTCAGCCTGGAAATCCAACGCAGAATCACTCTAGCCAAAAAGTGAAACTTTGGACTGAGTAAGCAATTCGGGAGTAAAGCTCTCTCGACGTACAAAAACCACACTTTATAAGTGACTCATCACGCCCAAGCTGGTATATGGCGCAGAAGCTTAGACAATGACAGCATTCGATGAGGCGGCTCTTGGAGTATTGGAGAGAAAGATCTCACGGAAGATTTACAGGCCTCTAATTGGCGACGGGAGTACCGCAGACGATGGAACGATGAGTTTTACAACGAAATGGACATAGTGCAGCGAATGAAAATACAGCGGCTCCGCTGGCTTGGCCACATCGTTCGAATGGGAAGCGACGTTCCAGTTCTGAAAGTATTCAACTCGCAATCCGTTGGTGGTAACAGAGGAAGAGGGAGGTCCCCACTGCAGTGGAGAGACCAAGTGGAGAAGGCATTTCCAATTGTCGTCAGTCGTCAGGCACAGAGAGAAACGACTGGCGTCCTTTTTCGAGCTCGGCCAAAATGGCTTAGGCATTTACAGGGCCAAATAAGAGGAAGAATATGCAAATGATAATTGACGGAGCTGGGGGACCTTCTTCTTGATGCGCCAGGATGAACTAGGAAACCATTTCTTATCAGATTGATTCTGGCAACGCACAGTGGTTGCATTTATATGGGGAGTGCGGCCAAAAATACTTTTAATGGACATATCGGGATAAAATTTTTACTCTAAGGTCTGTTAAGAGTAAACAATGTGATATGTAAAAGTAGGCGGGGTTGGACACGCCCACATACAGTCATGTGTAAAATAATAGGGACACGACATTGTGACCAGTTTCGGGTATTTTTGTTTTTTTTTCTTTGCTTAATGTTTATTTTTTTCTATAAAAATACAACTCACTATCTAACAAAAACCACATAAGTCCAAATTTCAAACTTTGTAAAAAAAAGTAGAAAACAAAATTTTAAAACAACACAAACCTTTTTAATAAGAACTTTTAGAAAAAATCTAGGTGTGCAGTTTTATAGCCCATTAAATTCTAGCTTAAGAAATTGCAAGTTTGAAGTGGCTAAAAATTTGCGTTGATTGTTGGTAATTTTATTTGGCGGATGGTGTTACTATTTGCTTCCATAAAAAAAAAATTGTCAAAAATACTTTGAATGAAAGAAAATGCGTGACACCGTCAGGAAACAAAATTGTCAAAAATTAAAGCGATTTCTTTGCCACTTAAAACTTGCACTTTCTTGAGCTAGAATTCAGTGGGCTCTAAAACTTCATACATAACTTTTTTCTAAAAGTTTTTATTTAAAAAGTTTGGTGTTGTTTTAAAATTTTGTTGAATTTTTCTATTTTTTCACAAAGTTTGAAATTTGGTTTTTGTTAGATAGTGAGTTGTATTTTTATAAAAAAATAAACATTAAACAAACAAAAAAAAATAGCCGAAACAGGTCACAATGTCGTGTCCCTATTATTTTTCACATTACTGGCGTGTCCAACCCCGCCCACCTTTACATATTACAGTTTTTACTCTTAACAGACCTTAGAGTAAAAATTTTATCCCGATATGTTCGTCGACGCTTAGTCTTTTTGAAGACTCAACAAAATCTATTTTCGGGCGCTACGATTTGAATTGGTGGAAACTGTTGGTTGACATTTTAATGAAATGATTTCTTTCTTTCCGAGCCAATTATAATGATGCTGCTGATTTTGGGCGTTTGGATCTTTGCCAAAACAATGCAAATTTTTTACAAACATAATTAATACATTTTTGCAAGTCATACCGGTCTGGCTCAAAACCCTCATATTCAATATCTTTCGCTATTGCACCCCGGAAAATTTTGAACTTTTTGGGAATGCGTACCGAAATTTTCACGCCAAATCTCAAAAATATGTAATCGAGAAAATTTGCAGTTAACTTGTGCCTAGAAACATTTTGATTTAAAAAATTAGTTAAATCAAAAAATAAACATGAAAAAAACTGTAGAAAATAAAGAGCTTGGATTAGGTTAAGGAATACTACGCGAGCCTCTGCAGGTCAATGCATCTACACTGAACACTTAATAATCTTAAAATATTAACAAACAATATGTAAATAAAAATATTGAGGGCCGATAGGGGAAACATTCTTAAAACATTGCCTAAATACTTGAAAGACGAACCAAGAAACACACAAAATCCTACTTTTCTAAAACAACGATTTGCATAGAACACAACACGAATTACCTAAAAGTTCAATTGTAGAAATAAAGTCAATACCTTTATGTACAATATCCATTGCATACAATTTTAACTCACTCGGCTTTTCACAATATTTTAATTACGTTAAATCCAATTCAATTTTTAGCGTGCTGACGCTGTACAAATAAAATTAACAATTGATGACACTCTTGTTGCTTTATTCAGAAACAACCGTTAGAATGAAAACAAAAAATATATGACAACATAAAGTTTGGACAAAAAACTGATTGCAAAGCCTATTTTGGTTCAAAAATGTTTACATAAATTTTTTTAATTTTGGCCTATGGCAGCAACCACTGTGCAACGGTTCGTTCAAAAAATTACATAACCTTAGCTATTGCTTCGCCTAGTATTGCTGCGACATTGTTACCAGGTGGAAATATTGCTAATTCTGCTCTTAAGCTGCCATTGAACATATAAATCATCGAAACTCCCACGTGCAATATTTCCAGAACATCCGGTATGGAAAAAGTAATACAAAAATTTCAACTCATTGCTTGGGATGAGTATACGATGGCACGTGAAAAATTGCTTGAGGTTCTTGATCGAATGTCGCGGGATTTGCACGTGCAACCATTCGAGGTATTCTCGTGACAAGTACTGGACATTGCGAATGGAAAGCAGCCAGCCAATGAGAGATTAACAGGAATTTTATTGCATCATAATTTTTGTGGCTTAGGAACATCGAAAGCAGAACTGATCGAAAGAATGTTTCTTAATTA
>NW_023458556.1:24037632-24049755 GCF_013731165.1 Rhagoletis pomonella
TTAGGAACATCGAAAGCAGAACTGATCGAAAGAATGTTTCTTAATTAAGAAAATTAGTTATAGGTTCAGTGAATGAGCTATTCTTGGTGCGAAGAATAAGGATGTCTATCAACTAAATAATAGTGGTATTGACAACAGTCGTTGCTGAGCTGCTCTGCTCTTTTACCAGACTGCCAGGCCACTTACTCACTTTGGTAAATACCACTAATGTTATTCAATCCAGCATTCAAAGTGAGGAAATAACATATACGTCGATAAACACCGTTGTGGAAACAGATGAAGCAGTTAATTATCCAACGGAATTTTTGAACTCGATTATCTTCCATACATATTCCATGACACCACATACTGAAATTGAAAATAGGTGTGCCAATTATTATGTTACGGAATATTAATCAGCCAAAACTCTGCAACTGCACGCGACTCGCAGTTAAGAAATTGATAAAGAACGTAGTGTAAGCAAAGATTTTATCGTGGCCTTTCAAAGGTGAAGAATTCCCGTGATTCCGACCGATATACCATTTCAATTTAAAAGATTACAATTCCCAATTCAATTGGCATTCGGAATCGCAATCAATAATGCTCAAGGTCAACCTTTGGAAAAGTTTGGTTTAGATTTAGATGCGGATTGCTTCTCAGATGTTGCATGTTCCCGTGTCGGCAAACCAGATATCCTTAATATATATGTAGAGAATGCAAAAACGACAAATATTGTGTGCACACAAGTACTTATTAAAAAATCGAACTCATATGAAACGTATGCTTTGTTTCGTTAATCATTTATCATCCATGTAACAGGAATATGCCACATGAAAGCGTGGCAGGGTACAGCTAGTTATTAATAAAGCTTAACGTAATCGTATTTTTTAGTTTATCCAATTTTAGCCAAAATAAATACTTGTATTTATTCAAGAGTTGATGCAACCAGGATTTTGCATTTTAATACATAGCCTTATCATGAGTTTCATTTTCCCGAACCGGTTCACTTTTCACTTTTGGTTTCCATAGGGCTATTCGCGATCCGGTGCAAATGGCCTAGCATCATTGCATTGCAAATTTGTATTGCAAATTATTTGCAATACACAAACAAAATACACGCATTTGCATTTGTCATGGCTTGGCAAATTTGCAATACCGAAAATCCATAGCATAAAAATGCTATGCATTGCATTCATAAACAAAACCAAAGCTGATGCACAAAAATTGTTTTGCAAAAGCTTTGCCATGACAGTTTAATAAAGGTCGCTCACAATCCATGGCATATTTCTGCAATTGCATAAATTTGTCAGCTCTTATACACCGAATCGCGAATAGCCCTCATGTATTTACTATGAGCGGGTGACAAACGTTCGGATGAAATTTTTTCGGGCGAAACTAAAGATAAGACAGATTTTTTTCAATGCCCATTTATTCTTCGGTCTATGTTCAGCTAGTTCAAGTTTCACTTTGTGCAAAAACTATTCAATGGGACATACATACGTAGGCACAGACGATTCATTTTTTATCTTCACGAAACTTTCACCTTGCTATGTACCTAAAATAAATAAATTTACATCAAACAAACTGATAAATTTGGGAAATAAATTTTTTTTGTTTACCTTTTGACACAAGCAAATTACTTGCAAAGGTAAATTCACCCCGATACAATACAGCAACAACAAGGGCCAGGGTGTTTTTGTTCGAAAAGCAACTTTTCAGCGGCATCGCTCAGAGCGTTCCGATAAGCAATGTTATTTTGTAACAAATTTATTATCAAACGGGGATTTAAAATTTCTTTGATATTTATTAATTAAAGTAAATCAATATATTTGGGTTTACTCGTAAAATTTATTCAGTAAACGAAACTTTATTGTAATAAATTCTAAAGTTTATTTCATTAGTGTTGAAAAGCAAGAAATTTTGTGCTACCAAAAATGTCACCTCTGGAAACTTTATGCCCATAAAGGACTTCACCACAGTTTTTTTACTGGATATACTGAGCCTCTGTCCGTAAACTCCTACGTGTTTAGCCCAAGAAACCCACACATTAGATATTTTATAAATACATATATATGTATTATATATATGTGGTCTTGTAATGTCTTTTAATGTTTCCTAACACATATGTACCCTTTGTTTTTCACATAAAAGGCACTTCGAAGAATTTGTGTCTTTATTATATGTAACAAGTTTTGTGTTGTCAATATTCGATACTTTGCCCATTTTTATATCAAAAAAGCGAGTGACCTGCCTTCGTTCGTATCAAAATAAATTCAACGATTTTTTTACCCACGCTCTAGCAACGAACGCTCGCGAACGATTAAAAATACAATCTTCTCATATTAACCAGCGTTGCCAATTTTGGTACTTTCGTACCAAAACTGGTACTTTGAAAATGATTTGGTACGTTGGTACGTTGTTTTTGATTTTGGTACTTTTTCCTTAAAGTTCGGGAAAACAATATTTTGTTTTTTATTTACATATATTTTCTATATATTATTTTCATTCGTTAATTAAAAGTCCAATAATTGAAACGAGAGCGTCAATATAATTAAATCGTCAGTACGCGAAAGTCGACTAATAGTACGCATCCTTGCGAAAGTCATCGCAAAGCCATCGATGTTATGAAAACATCGACTAACAGTGTGCATCTTTACAATTCTTGTAAACTACGCAATAAATATATGAATAAAGACAGACGAGTTTTAATGGAAATAGATGATGGACAAGTAAGAAAGCAAAATTAATTTGAATTGGAATAAATTTATTAAATTTGTGGTTTGTTTGCAGATTCGTGATTAAAAAGAAAAGGGAAAATTACAATAACAATAATCAAGAAGCCTCAAATGAAGGAGGCATGTCAGAGACGTAAGTGTTTGTGGATTTGTGTTAAATACCCAACGGAGCCAGAAGCGCTCCATTAGTTCTATTGGAGCGCTCCACATTCAGCAGTAAGCGCTCCCTTCCTAATTTCACATTTCATTGTATTTTAACATTGTGTGTCATTAGAAAGAAGCGCTCACTTGCTCCTCCCAAAAAAGCCTTTGGTGAGCATTTAAAAAGCAATGCATACAAATTTTAATTTTTACATTATATTTTTGTTTTAATAAAAGAATGGCGTTTTTGTAAACCATTTGATGGTTTTATCAAGTGTACTTACATATAAACATGGTTTTTTTCTTTTCTATGTGGTATACATACAAAAATACATACATGCATACATGTGTGTACATAAATTAACTTTTTTTCAAAAGAACTACTCAAAATGATATTTATTTCTGAGCATTGTTAGAAATTTAAAAATTTATTTTTTACTTTGCTTTTGTACTGCTCCATACTCGCTCCTTTGGGGAGCAGCTAACTTTCAGTCCGGTGGGTATGTACATACTAAAGGTCTGCATCGGAATTCAGTTTGCTTCACAGTGAAGTTTTTTTCAAATATGTATACTACTCATACTCTAACAAAGAGGGCATGGAAGGAAGAGAAGTGAAGATATTGAGCGCTGTATACATAAAAAAAGTACTCAAACAAATTATGTTCCGAAAAAAAGAGGAACATAAATCAGCAGTACCATGCTGTCAAACTTCCACAAAAAAGATGTTCCTTCACAAGTATTTTTTCAGTATTTTTGGAAGTTTTCGTTTAATGCCTACATCATGTTAATGTTAGAGCTGACTCTTATGTTAAATAGCAAACATGGAGAAACAACGTAGGATATTTAGCGAACAGCATATTTTTATAAAGAAAGTGGACTCATTTTAAACAAAGAACCAATTTTTATTTGTACAATACGATAGTTTCATTTCCCAATACCAGGCGCACATACATATGAAATAGCAACACAACAAGCATTTCAGTAAATGTTTTTAAAAATAACTTAAAGTAAGTTTGCTATAATAAGCATTTTTAATATTAAGCTTATTAAAAGTTTTTTCAAATAAACCTTTAATAAGTTTTGAGAGCGAATGTTTATAAATAACTTAAACTTATAAATTAAATGCAAATGCCAACGACATGAAGTAAATATAACATTTTTTCAATCGTAAGTGACGTGTTTACGTTTTTTAATATATATTATTAAAAGAAAAAATTAAATAAAACCGATACGGTAAAAAAAAAATCCAATCCAGGACCCGCTGCGCTAATCGGTGGAGCATTCGAGTCTTCAAATGATGAGTTCTCCTTATCCTTTCTTAGTTTAACATTCTATTAAAAATGTATTAAATTTTTTTCAGAAAAGTTCATCAATGAGAATGGCAGCGATGAAGCGGAATATATAGCTGCATCGTTTTTCCAATTTGCCAATAACCGCATGTAATTGCAAGCACGCAACAAGATGTAATAATTAACTTTTTTATGCTTAATTTTTGTGTGTTATCGTGAATTTGTATGCTAAAATGTCTATTCCCTATTTATATTTCCGCGACTGTAGATGAGTCCGCCGAAAATTCGCATTTCTTTTAGTTTCTAGATGTTAAGCAATCTATGTATGGGTTTTTAATGAAATACCTTTAAATAAAGGGTTGTAAAAATGTTTATAAAAAGCTTTCTTTTGAAAATTTTTAGTAAGTTTATATTCATACGCTTATAAACAGCTTTTTTTGAACCTTTATTATAAGTTTACACGTTTACGCTTATAAAATGCTTTCTTTTGAACATTTATTACAAGTTTATATTTCTACGCTTATAACCAATGTTCCTTTTCGATTATATTACGCTTACTTTCAAGCGTTTTATAAACAAAAAATCAACGTTTTGTAAGCTTAATGTTTATAATTGAAAACTAAAAAAAAAACTTTCTTTAAGCTTAAGCTTTCCAAACGCATACATTTGTTCAAGGCGATTTAATATAAGGTGATAGCAGGAGTACAAAAACAAAAATTTACATGTATTTTGTTTTTGCTTTGGCGGCATAAACTGTCAAAATCTGTAAGAGTGTGTGTAAAAATTCAAACAAAATTTTTCAATTTGATATCAGAAGCCGTGCGGCGAAACACATACACAAAATCAGCTGAGCTAGTAACACCACCTTATATAAATTCGCCTTGCATTTGTTTGTAGAAGATTTTAATTCGTTTGTAGAAGCCTTTGGAAATTCACAAAGTAGAATTTTGGAAATTTAAAAATTTATACAAACAATTTTCTGCTTAGAAATAGAAAACTTGTTACTTTACATGTATGAGCGCCTGGTATTGGGAAATGAAAATATCAATTTGAAAATAAAAACTGGCCATAAAGACAGGTCGCGGGAAAATGGGCACACATTTTTCGATATTAAAAAAAATTTACATAATACGTACATATGTACATAAAGCATGTATATGTATGAAAGATTGGAACTTTTTTGCAAACATTGAAGCATCCGGCCAGAAATGTAAAACAATAGTTTAAGTATATATTGGAATAAAAAGAAAATGTATGTCTTTTTTTTTGCTAACATTTAAAAGAAAAAACTTCATAAGTATTCTTATACTTCCCAACAAGCATTTCAGTAAACGTTTTTAAAAATAACTTAAATTAAGTTTGCTATAATAAGCGTTAAATAAGCATTTTCAAATTAGCTTATTAAAAGTTTTTTCAAATAAACCTTTAATAAGTTTTGAGAGCGAATGTTTATAAATAACTTAAACTTATAAATGAAATGTAAATGCCAACGACATGAAGTAGTAAATATAAAATTTTTCCAATCGTAGGTGACGTGTTTACGTTTATTAAAATATATTATTAAAAGAAAAAATTAAATAAAACCGATGTGGTAAAAAAAATCCAATCCAGGACCCGCTGCGCTAATCGGTGGAGCATTCGAGTCTTCAAATGATGAGTTCCCCTTATCCTTTCTTAGTTTAACATTCAATTAAAAATGTATTAAATTTTTTTCAGAAAAGTTCATCAATGAGAATGGCGGCGATGAAGCGGAATATATAGCTGCATCGATGTCGCTTTTCCAATTTTCTAATAACCGCAAGTAATTGAAAGCACGCAACAAGATGTAATAATTAACTTTTTTATGCTTAATTTGTATGTGTTATTGTGAATTAGTATGCTAAAATGTCTATTCCCTATTTATATTTTCGCGACAGTAGATGAGTCCGCCGAAAATTCGCATTTCGTTTAGTTTCTAGATGTTAAGCAATCTATGTATGAGTTTTTAATGAAATATCTTTAAATAAAGTGTTATAAAGATGTTTATAAAAAGCTTTCTTTTGTAAATTTTTAGTAAGTTTATATTCATACCCTTATAAAAAACTTTTTTTGAACCTTTATTATAAGTTTCACTTTTACGCTTATAAAAAGCTTTCTTTTGAACATTTATTACAAGTTTATATTTCTACGCTTATAACCAATGTTCCTTTTCGATTATATTACGTTTACTTTCAAGCGTTTTATAAACAAAAAATCAACGTTTTGTAAGCTTAATGTTTATAATTGAAAACTTAAAAAAAACTTTCTTTAAGTTTATTTTGCTTATTGGGTTCCTATGAAGTTTTCAAATACTACTGAATGCAATCAACATACTCAAGTACTCTGGAAAAGCGGAACAGTGTTTTATGTAGCAGAGCTCTGTTGAGTAACATTGCTCAGTTGCTCAAATTTATTATGTTCTCTTTTTTTGTTCTCATCTTTTTAAGTACTCTAAAATATATGTTCCATTTACTCATGTACACATGTGAAGAGTATTTCTGCTGGTATATTTGCAGTGCTTTAGTACATACATACATACATACATATGTATATCGCTAGCTTAGAGTGCAAAGTTGCTAAGTCCATTTTTTTCAATTGTACAGGAGACACAAAAAACGTTGCTAAGTAATTTTGCAAAACTTCGAATGCAATGTTTCGCGGTTTTCATTTACCCTTTATTAAAAAAAATAATAATAAAAAAGTCTGCTTTTTTACAAATTTTGTAGATAATTTTGTGACTTAGCAAATTTTCTACTTTTTTCTTAAAATTTTTTTGTTGGACTTAGCAAAATTTCCATGCATTTTTCCAATATGTACAATACGAAAAATCCACCTCGTAGGTACATTTTAAGAAACAATTTGTTAGAACAAATTGTTTAGGTTCTTTTAAAAATAATAATAACACAAGGGAACAGTGATTTTGTTGCATCAAATGCTAAAGCTATTTTTGATAGACTTTTTTATGCTGATTACTATAAGTGACCATCAATTCAACGTGCAGGGATGGTATTTTCAGAGATAGTACTCTAAACTTCTAGCTTTAATTTAAGCCTAATATCACCTTTAGTTTCTTTGCTATGGCTTCTAAAATATTGCAAAAAACGCGATTTTTTGACACTTTGACCTGGTTTGTTTTTCCAAATCTAGAGCTGATGGAGACTTTATACTTACGGATTCGTAATCAGCATAAAAAAGTCTATCCAAAACAGCTTTAACATTTGATGCAACGAAATTGTTTCTCATTTTTGTTCCGTTGTGTAATAGATTGGCGCTTACACATATGTTAGTGTTTGGCCGAGCTTCTCCTCCGATTTGTGGCGTGCGCCTTGATGTTGTCACACAAAGGGAAGGGACTTACAGTTTTACGCTGTTTTTCTTTACAGAAATACACTCGGAGGTTTGCCATTGCCTGTCGAGGGGCGACCGCTGTTAAGGATAAATCTTCTCTTCACTGAACAGGCACAACTTCTAGAAACACTAGTTTACTTATGTTTATGCATACAATATAAAAATTGCAAATATAGGAAAATGACAAAAAAATTTGTTAAACTTTTTTTTTATTTTAAAATAATCTATATATAATTGCTCAGTCATACGACTTAGTTATGGCGATCTCGTGTAGCTACAGAATTGCGTTGTATAACAAATTAAAGTGCAAGCTCCAGAGGTTATCCAGAAATTATCAGATTTCAAATCGGTGAGGTAGGTGCTAAAATATAAGCGTTTAAACATTTTCTCGACTCACTCTCAACGTATCTATATATAATTGCTCAGTCATACGACTTAGTTAGGGCTGCAATTGCGATAACCGTGTTTGTCTTAAAAGTTAAATTGGCAGAAAAATTAATAGTGAGCAGTGTAATCTATAGAAAAATATTTACCAAATATCCGTGGAATTTGTATTCGGATTCGTGTTATTCATAGTTTCGAAATTTATTTCGCGAAAGCAAAAAATAAAAATAGCTTAGATCACTTTCTTTTTTAAACACCTAGGATATCACTGACAAATTTAAAGGGCCCAGGATGACGGTAAAATTCAAAATTCTAAAAAATTTTTGATGCGATTTTTGAAATGAATGATCCAAATTAGCCGGTATACATATTTATGTATATTAAAATTTGTAGAATCAGTGGTAGAATTTTTGTATTGAAAGTGTTAAGAAAGCTTTAGTTTAAAAGCGATATACCAAATGCCTTTCACCATGAAACGGCGCCAATTTTAAAAGATTATTGCGTCTCAGACTACGGCTAATAAAGCCCTTGGTTGGATATTGTGAAAGGTTGGACTATACCTTAAAAATTACTGTTTTCTCGCGGGCCACTGTAGAAGCTATGAGTAGAGTAAGGCCCTTTAATAACTTCAAAATTATCTTGGGTTATCAGGTCTCTAGCAATACAAGATTAATTGTTGTCTTTCGCGAAGTTCTTTAAATAAATTTTAAGCTAAATACTGAGGTATATTCATGAACATCACGTTTTATTTTTTACTTAAGTTTAAATACTTAGTATCTGCAAATATTTCTTTAATGCATTCACCCGAATTTCGGGGGGTTATTACTAGTTTGTTTATAATCTGAATGATTTTCAACATATTATTATCATGAATCAGTAATAGCAAGTCTCGCCTTCAATTTGGTAATTATTACGTGCCGATCGAGTAACATTTACCAAAGTTATATCGAAAAACTTAAGTGGATCTCCAGTTTTTTTCTAAAAAAAAATATCTTTAATTTTATAGATAACCTTTAAATGAAAGAACAGGATTACAGGAAAGTATGCCAGGGAGTGACTTTTTTCGTTCAAGCTGAATGCAAAGCAATATCGTCCAATTGGAGAGTCCTCAAAAGGATTTTCCAGGATATGTTAAAGACTATTGCATTTACCTACCTACAGTTACTTTTTCACATAATGGAATTACCTAAAATATTTATGTAAACACTTGTTGCACGTCCCCTACTTTCATATAACGGCAAATTTAGAAACCACGAAAAATGGACTTAAAATGGGCCCTAATTGTATTATGTTAATGTATGCAAATACTTATATTTATGCTTGCAACTACTATTAACTTGTCAAACGATTACTAAATTTAATAAACCTTAATTTGATATATCGTCCTGTTTATAACAATTAACGCATTCCATAGATAGATATTACAAGCCAAAGTTTCATTTTCGAAATTCATACACTTTGATTCAATTGCGCGGGCTAAAGATAAGTTTTAAATTAATCTTTCTTGTCTAATAACAATTGGCTTAGACCTTAGACATCATAATATTACTATTACAATACGGTCAAATACCTTTTATTTTCCCTCATACAAAATCGACCCAGCCTAATATACATACATACATATGTACATAAATATTCAAAAATAATGTTGTTGCAAAACCCTCAATACAAATCGCATTCGATAGCGTAAAAAAAATATGCATATTTTTTTGGACTTATCAAATTTTCTGTGACTACTTTGGACTTAGCAATTTTGCACATCACGGAATAAAACGGGTAGAAATAAAACAAGTAGTTAGATCCTTTCAGAAACGGTGCATTTTCAATATTCCTTGCTTCCTGCATCAAAAACTAATTGTTCATAAAAAGTGGACTTAGCAACATTTCACTCTAAGCTAGCGATATGTAATTTTTCTATTTTGAATCACATATTTTTCAGTGCTGAAATCAAAAGAAAGTTTAGAGCTGAGTGGCTCACCACTTTCGCATGGCTGTCTAACAAAGATGGTTCAGCCTTTTGTGAGGCATGTAATAAAGGCGTAGTGAATCACTTGCCTCATTTGGAAAGGCATGAAACTATTACTGCCCACGTTAAAAATATGGAAGGAAACAGAAAGAAAATTTCAATTGACTCCTTTTTAGATGTAAATAAGAGGCAAATACATAAAATGGTACAAAACGCTGAGCTCACATTGGTAATGTTCCTGATATCGCACAATTTACCTTTCACATTGATGAACAACTTTCCTGAGCTGCTGGCTGAATGTGGTCCTGACTCAGAAGTGGCAAAACATTTGAAAATTGCAAGAACTAAAGCTACGCAATTAACGGAAACAATTTGTTTTAATACAATGAAAGAATTAATTTCGGAACTTAAGTCGAGTAAGTTTTCACTAATTATTAACGAAACAACATATGTTTCCGCAAAAAAGTGCTTAGATATGTCGCCAATCTAATTGTTCGCGATCGATTCCTAGCTTTAATAGAATTGCCAAAATGTGACGCAAATTCAGTGTTTGCAGCTATTAAAGATTTTTTCCGTGCATATGAGATTCCAATTGAAAATGTTATTGGCTTGGCTACGGACGGAGCTACCGTAATGGCGGGACATTTAAAAAGCGTAAGAACTCTATTTGAAGCGGAAACAGATATTTTTTACTTAAAATGTACATGTCACTCACTCCACCTCTGTACAAGCTATGCTTGCAAAAAATTGCCACAGCAAATAGAGTGGCTGTGTCGAAATATTTACGGGTTTTTCTCGCACAGCCCTAAGCGAGTATACGATTTTATAGAATTTCAGAACTATTGTGCGGTAAAACCACACAAAATTTTAGGGATATCCCATACAAGGTGGCTCTCATTAGAAGGAGTTATTTTGCGCATCCTTGAACAATAAGCGACCATAATTTGAAAAGCGATTTGGATATTAATTCTTTTTGGCAAAAGGTAGCAAGCTTTTAAAATGGATTGGGCGAGATAATGTTCCCGGAACTGACCAATTTTATTTTTAATTTATTAACCTTGCCGCATAGCTCTGCAGCTGCAGAAAGAAAGTTTTCGTCCCTTAATCTTATTAAAACAAGTCTTAGAAATAAATTAGAAGATAAGACTATCCATAATATTATGGTATGTAAAGAATTAGTTAAAAATGAAATGCATTATGTATGGTCTCCTGCAAGAGACTATAAGCCGATAAAGTGAAACCAACACTCACGGAAAAAACTATTAGCACTAAGAACTTTCTACAATGTGTCCAAACTTTTTTAATTTAATTTTTTTCTGGTAATTTTTCATGAAAATATAGTTAATCCTAAAACAAAAACAAAACATGAAAAAATATAATCCGCTTAAAAAGATTAAAATTCGCATGAAAATATATTGAATTCTCTTGAGTTTTGATCAGAGAAATTATATTTTTATGTTTTTTGCTGTAGTATGAATTAAATTTTTATAAAAAATAGCGGAACAATTATAATAAAAAGTTTGCGTACATTGTAAAAAGTTTTCTGTGCCAATATTTTTTTCCGTGAGTGTAGTTCGTTTTAGTTTGATTTTAAGCTTTAATTCTTTAAATCATTTTGTTAAAAATTAATATAGTGAAGTGAATTTATGTGTGCTAATTTATGTTTAAAACTTTTTGTTTCTGTATTGAAAAACAATAAATAAATAAAAACCATTTGTCCTTTATTACTGCAAAATAATCCGTGTGGCACTCTCAAAAGCGTTTTGGTACGTTTTTTGGTACGGAAAAAATTTGTGATTGCCATCACTGATATTAACACATTTTGCGATTGTATTTTACCGTGGTAAATACTTGAGCAAACGATCATTAGCGAAAACATTGCCTATGTTTTCGTTGGCAAGATTGCGCGCAATGATTACACTGGACCACAAATGTCAACTTTTTCTCTTTACCAGAAACGCCGTTATGAAATTCTTATGTAAAATCACCCCCTGATTCCGAAAATCAAGGTTATTTTTAATTCGATGGTACCGTTTTTGAGATATTTGCAATTTACCGTTTTTGCAAAAAAAAAAAAATTGGGTCCACTTTATCATATATATCTCAAGAACGAATTAAGCAATTCTAAAACGGTTTGAAGCTTTTAAAAGGTAATAAAATTTTCTATAAACTGTGCATACAACACTTTTTGCTAGGCCCTGTAGATTCAAAGATAACGAACAATCATTACCGATTTTTTCAATTTTTTTTGTAAAAATATAAA
>NW_023458556.1:24074755-24104404 GCF_013731165.1 Rhagoletis pomonella
TTCGAAAATCCCAAAATAGTCCCGAAAACCCCGAAATGGTCTTCTAAATCCTGATTTAGTCTGAAGTATCGCTCAAATCTAGAAACAGTTCCCAAATTGAGGTGTGGTGAGTTTAGGTGAGGTGTGGTGAGATCGAGTGTGATAAGTTCAACTGTGGTGGGTTAAGATTTGGCGGATTTTGGTGTACCAGTAGGAGGTGTGGTGAGTTTAGGTGAGGTGTGGTGAGTTGATTTGAGGAGAGGTGAAGTGAGTTGTGGTAAAGTAAGTTGAGGTGTTAATTCCCTAAATTTCTCCTAAACTATACAGTATTTAGTTTGAAAGTATTTAGCCATCGACTAAAATACCTTGGTACTTTAGTGAAAGTATTTTGCATCCCCAAGGTACCTGAGTACTTTGGACCAGGGTATTTAGCGCCTGCTAAATACTTTCGTTTTTTGTACCTTGGTATCTAGCAGCTCCTAAATACTCAAGTTTTTCTTACTTTAATATCTAATAGCTCCTAAATACCTAAATACTTTTTACTTGAGTATTTAGCACCACCTAAATACCTAAGTAAATAGTACTTGGGTATTTAGCAGCTCCTAAATACCTAAGTAAATAGTACTTGGGTATTTAGTCATCTCAAAATACTAAGTATTTGTGTATTTAGTACCCAAAGTGGTACTTTAAGTACAAAAGTATTTAGGTGTGCCCATCACTGTTTGTAAAGAAATTTTATCAAGATTTTTATCAAGTAGAAGCTCCCATAGCATTCTGTGTCAATATTTATAAAATAAAATGCTCTACGATTTTCACAAGAGGGAACTGATTTCCAAATGAGTGGAACGGATTTCATTGCCACACATGAAAAATACGAATTTAAAAGCAATAAAATTATAGTTAAAAAACTAAAAACATGCTTCTATTACAACAAGAACTAAAAAGTATATAATAATATTTAGATATTGTGATTCCTATCGGCAAAATTTTTTGTGGATTTATTTCTTTTCATACAAGTAATATATGTTCTAAATATGAACCACATCAGACTATAAATGGGGGTTTTACAAATATCCCATAAAATCAGACTTTAAATGCGGGTTTTACAAATATCTCGACTCCTGTGTCACCTAGCGGATTAAGTCATCTTTTATATTGCATTGCCCTCGAGTTCTGAGCTAAGTTTGAAGTTTCAAGTCTGTAGCTTATCGGGAAGTTTGTTAAATATTGGCTGCAAAGTTCCAGGACATACAAAGATACATACATACATACATACATACATACAAGTGAAGTTAAATAAAAGCTTGTAAAAAAGCTTTTGACTGCCACAGCCGAGTAGGTAAATTCTGTGTGTCCCAGCTTCAAATGCCGGCACATGCAGTATTTAAATGATATTCAAATGAGCACTTTCGTCTGACGGATCTACGGTGAACGATCCCGGCGTTCGATCACTTCCAATACACAGACCTACTTATAGTAAACATAACACTGACATTTGTAAATTATCCGCCACATTTGTACATCCACACCACGTTTTGAACATCCCATTAGAACTTGGGATCATCGTACGATTGCTCGGTGAGTACTCCTTGGGAGTATACAACTACTCCCCATTGCGTCCTATGCTTCTGTGTATAAGCATGTATTTTTGTATACTCCCTTAAACACGGGATGTCCTCGGAGGGCGAGTAATCCCTTTTACCTCCTAAATGAGCAATCAGGGAGTTCATACAGAAATATCATCCTAAAGACCTCCTAAGTGAGCAATACAACAGATATCTCAGAATAAGCTCCCAGAAACGTCCCAAAAAGACAATAAGGGAGTGCACATAAGAAAATACCACATATTCCTCCATAACGAGCAATAAGGGAGTATTCCCAAAGAACTAATCCCGCAAACCTCCTAAGCGAGGTATAAAATAGCTTTCCTATTCTCCCACATTCCTCCTAATGGAGTAATGGGTAAGGCTTCCTCAAGTCGGCTCCGAATTTACCAAGATTAATATTTTTCAAAAGTACACTGTGTAAATTTTGTTGCAAATTCCAAATAATTTTTTTTTAATCAACAATAGAAAATTTTTGCAGTTTTGAAAATTTTTATTTTTCTTTGAAAGTGTCCGAATGAAAAATTTCTTTTTGGTGCAGATTTAAAAAACATTAAACTATACAATGAGATTATTTGCGTTACAAAAATATTTTGTTTTGCTTTTCAATATTTTTTTTATAAAAAATTGAACTTTTAAGCAATTTTTGCGCCTCGCGGATGAACATTTTTAACAACAACTTCTGTAATAAACATTTCTGCATTTATCTATGAAAAAAATGCGTGCATTTCGATATAGTTTGGTCGGAACGAACTTTTATTTGCCAGCGTGCGCGCCCTACTCCCGCGGGCATGCGAAATTCGAGCATGAGAAATAAAAGTGGAACGATTGAAACGTGCATTTTTTTCTTGCGCGCGATTGTAAGTATATTGAAAATCGGAACGTCCGAACGCTTCAAAAAAACTTTTATTTATATTTTACTATGTAGGTCCTATTACTCAGAAAATTGAGTATAATTTGGTATTAAAATATGGCTTATATTTTAGCAAACCCTATTTAAATCCAAGTATGAAACTGTGTACGAAAATTATGAAAAATATGAAAAATTTCAGCAAAATTGGAAATTTTTAACAAGAAAAAAATCAGGTATGTTTTGAACCGAACCGGTTTTTGAACCGAACCGTCGCTTTTTTCGGGCTTCGAACCGAACCACGTACCGAACCGTTTTTATTTTAAAATGCCAAAACCGAACCGAAAACAACTCAAATGGCTCGGTTCGATTCAAAAATTAAAATCCACTAAGGCATTTTTTAAGTTTTGTAATACTTGGTCTAAAAATGCAACCCGTATAGTAAAAATGGAAAAATTTTTTTGTTTGATGGCAACTCTGAGTTGTAATTTAGTCCATATAAAAAATGCTTGATTTTTTTATATAGAAGAAAATGCTTAACCGTGCTTCTTAAATAAAATATTTATAAAATTCGGATTTTTGCAGTTTGGATTAAAAAGTTTGAATCTTTGATGCAATTTTGTTGAAATTTGTAGATTTTTTCTAATTTTCGTACAAAGTTTGAAATTTGGATTTATATACTTGTTATATAACGAGCTATACTTTCATAAAAAATTAATTAACATTAAACCCACAAAAGAAAACTAGTCAAATGCCGCACTAATATAATTTGTACATATGAAGTTAAGGTCAAGTTTAAGCTCCAGCCTACCGAAAATAAGGTTTTCAACATTAAGCCAAGATTTTGAAAGCAAATTCAGAATTCTGAGTATGCTGTTTTAATCTACATACTCGACTAGGCTCACCACTTGTTCAAACCTTAAAAAATTTATTAAAATTTTTCTAATTTCACTTTGATCGCGTTGATTTAAAATAATTTTTTTGTTTTCTTCCATAAAAAAAAACTTGTCCAATATACATACATACTTTGTATGGAAGAAAATTCGAGAAAAATTTGCTAAAAATCGACTTAAAACATAAAAAATTTTTCCTAGAAATTCTTATTAAAAAGTTTGCAATTTAGATGAAACTGTGCAGAATATTCATAGTTTTTGCACACAATTTCAAAATTGGGTTTGTATGGTTAAAAAATATAAGCATTAAATAAAGAAAAGAAAAATAGCCAATACTTGATAAAATGTCGCGTCCCTATTTTTTCCCCCACCCTACATGTGGATATCTAAATTTGATCTCAATAACAAAACCTTTAATTTGTATATTATGAATTTGTCACATTTTTGTAATATTTATACACTTTAGCATTAAGAAATTGAACCCCTTGAACCTAACCGAACCGCGGTTCAGGGATGCTCGTGAACCGGTTCTTGTACCGGTACAAGCTTTTTCTAAGTGGTTCGAACCATTGAACCGAACCGCACCGATTTTGGTTTGCAGCCCTGGTATGTAGTTTTATAGACCATTCAGTTTTAGTATAATAATGTGCAAATTTCAAATGCCTGAAAACCCGCGATGATTTTTGAGAATTGTTTATACATTTGAAATTTGCACATTATTGTACTAAAACTGAATGGACTATAAAAACTGCATACCTGATTTTTTTTAGAAATGCTTGTTAAAAAGTTTGCTTTGCAGATTTTTATACCCGAGCGCACGTGCACAAGGGTATATTAATTTTGTTCACATAACGGTTGTTTGTAACAGCCAAAACGAATCGAGATAGATATAGACAAATGTATACATAAATGCTCAGAATGAATAGAGAAGTCGATTAAGGGCCGGTTACTCAATGTCTGGTTAACACTGATGTGCGGTTAAACATCTTTATCGACGTCTTCGACTCCATGCATACAACAGGGCGTCGGTAACGTCGATAACTATGTTTAACCGGAGATTAGTGTTAACCAGACATTGAGTAACCGGCCCTAAGCCATGTCTGTCTGTCCGTCCGTCTGTCCGTCCGTCCGTGTACACGATAACTCGAGCAAAAATTGATATCTCAACGAAATTTGGTATGTAGGTTTACATTTATCCAAGGTAGGTGGTATTGAAAATTGGCGAAATCGGACTGTAACCACGCCCACTTCCCATATAACGGTAATTTTCAGAAATACGAAAACTGCGATATTTTAGTAACTACTGAAGATTATTCACTCAAAATTGGTATTCAGAATAATTTTTAGACCAAAAAAAAAAGAATATTATAAATTTTTGAAAAATGGGCGTAGCCACGCTCACTTATGGTTACATGTGTATAACTTAGTAACCGCTGCACCAAATTCTTCCAAACTTGGCACAGTTGTTGGCCTTGGTACAGCATACCAAATGACCGAAACTTTTTAAAATCGAACAATAACCACGCCCACATCCACATATAACGGTAATTTAGATAAATCAGTAAATATTAAAGCTAATTTATTCAAAATTGATGCGTGCAACAATTCTTTACCAAGATATACGTTTATGATAAAATTTTTGAAAATGGGCGTGGCACCGCCCACTTATGATCACATATATGTATCTCGGTAACCGTTCTACCAATTTGTACCAAACTCGGTATGGTTATTGTGCTTGCCACAGAAAAGCAAAACGTTCAAAATTATTGAAATCGGACTAAAATTACGGCCGCTTTTCTTATAACGGTAAATTTCAGATATGCTTGAGACTTCAATATTTCGAAATTTAAGAACGCTAATTTACTCAAAATTTATATACCCCGGCTTTCCATGTAGCGGTAGCTTTCGGAAAGGTGAAAAACATATATTTAATACTTGCGCCGGGTATTTAATGTTCGGCTCCGCCCGAACTTAGACTTTCTTACTTGTTTTTATTTCAAGACCATACCCCCTAATTTCCTTCCTTTTTATGAGAAATATTATTGCCTATTTTTATAGGTTTTTTAAAAATCATTTAAAGTTCGCGACTTTTCATTTTAGCTCAGAAAATATGGTTTTGTAGATTTATCAGTTTAATTGTACTACATATTTTGTAATGGTTGAAATAAGGAATCGTCAAAACTTAAAAAAATAAGAAAATATATATTAAAAAAAAATAAGAAAATATATATATTTTTTATTTGCTCAATGAAAATCCCGACAATCCAAGTATGAAAATAGATTATTATACATAATTTTAAAGGCCTATAAATCATCTTCTCACAACATGTTCGATCTTTAAAATTTAATGAAAAATAGTCATTCAAAACTGATAAATGTACAAAACCGCGTTTTCTAGCTTAAAATTAAATGAAATGAAAAGCATATTTAAAATTTTTGTTTTTTAGTTTTTTGAGGTGCTACCCCCTGAATTGTTGAAAGGCAAAAAAGGCATATATTTTTTAATTTTGTTATGTACTTCCTTTATGTAGAATGTGAAGGTCCAATTAAAGATATAAAAAAATACATACAGTGGTCAAAAAATTATAACCGACCACTTTTTGCCAAGTTTTAACGTATTATTTTTGTTGTTATTGAACTTTTGTTATTTTTTTAAATAAAAATATAGTTCATTCTTTAACAAAACCCGTGTAAATCTATGATTCCAAATTTGAGTAGTCCACTTGCAAAGGCGCTATGAAAATTTTTTTCGATTTTTAGTTTTTGGTGAGTAACGTACCAGTATTTAAAGTAGTTTCATGTCCACTAACAACACAGTGCAAAATTTTTATATTGTTCATATTTGGATTTAAATAGGGTTTGCTAAAATATAAGCCATATTTCAAAGCAAAACAAAAATAAAATAAAAATTTAGCATGTAAAACATTGCGAATATTAAAAAAAAACAAACCGTATACTCAATTTTGTGAGAAACAGTATATATATTTATAGTACATATCGACGCCTCCAAACCATACTATGCTATGCCAGCTTAGACTTAGTCAGGCTTAGCATAGTAGGGTTTGGAGGCGTCGATATGTACGTCTGCTTGTACGAAGAAATGACTTCAACGAACGTTAATAAAGGCCTTCTTATAAATGTAGATTTATCTATATACATACATAAAATAATAGCCGTTTTTGTTGTTCGGAGTTAACTCAAAAACTACTGCATGGATTTCAGGCAAATTTTCAGAGGTTATACCTTGAATATATGGTCCTATTATAGGCTAGCAGAAAACTCGCTAGGTGGCGCTGGGGTCGAGCTATTTATAAAAGTCGTATTTATAAACCGATTTCGTTCAAACTTTTAACGTTTGCTACCTCCATTATGAGAAATACGTATGCGAAAACTCGCTAGGTGACGCTGGAGTCGAGTTATTTATAAAAATCGTATTTATGAACCGATTTCTTTTATATTCAAAACGTAAGCTACCAGCATGATGGAAAATACGTTTGCCAAAAATAGACCCGCTAGGTGGCGTGGGAGTCAAGTTATTTATAAAAGTCGTATTTATAAACCGATTTCGTTCAAATTCGCAAAGTGAGCTACCTGTATGATGAAAAATTCGTTTCCGAAAAATGAGCTCGCTATATTGTATAAAATCTGATTGAAATTCATAATACGTATTCATTTCATGACAAGCAGTGGTTTTCCAGAAAAGGCACCTAATGGATTGCGCTGTAGCCGAAATATATAGAAACCCACTCGGGGTTTGGTCTGCTTTGGCCCTATATTCATCTTAGACGAATTTACTTTTCATATGGCTAAATGGAGGATTCGTTTAAGTATGCATGTAAAGACTGCAACATTGTGTAAGCGCACCTTTGCCTGACGCCCTCATACACCCTAAATGCGACCTTGCACCTAGCTCCGATTGACGAAATTGCTCGGGGCGGCCGTTAGTACAGCAGTAAGACTCAAAGAAACCAGTTCATAAATATTAAGGTAAATTGTAAAAGTGGCAAATTGACTGGAGAGATTCGACCACATCCGTAAAAAAGGAACACGGTAGGTATATCATTGGCTTCATTTGAACGATATTTAAAAGATCACACGACTCATTTAGTCAGTGCGCGGGAAAACTTTTCATCCTGTGGGGGGCGAGGATTCTTGGCCCTCCTATAACTGAAAACGCTTATCTGTGCTCTTTAGTTTCCTTATAAGGACTTTTTTTGGCTTACATGGTTTACGGACCAATGTTGAACTCATGACATCGAAAGGGATTATTATTCCATATGGTATAACAGCACTACTATTCTTGGCCTATGTGTGAGGAGTATTCTGCTCTTTAGTCGTTTCAATTTAAACTAGAAATGTTTACTTTACAGACCGCTTTTGCTTTTAAACGCTATTTTTGTATTGTCCAACGCAAAAGATCTTATTTGGCGCCGCGAAGCAAGCGGGCATTGGCTAGTTTACAATAAAATCCCATATTAAAAAAAAGAGTGTGTTTAAATTCTTAAAGAAAAAATTTTATCCATTGGAAAAAATCGGAGCCGACCATAGTTTTTATAATGAAAAAAGTGTCTCTAAACGGAACGTGTGTAACGCAAGAAACACCCATACGTACATACATAAATATATACCCAAATTCATAAATGATTGGCGGAACTAGTGCAGTGGCCGAGGATGGCTCCATTTGCAGAAGTAATTGCAAGTAGGATCAGTTCCTCACTATGGTGCCGTCACTCAGGTACTTTAAGATTACATAGAAAGTAATTAGGGTTTGTGTCTCCCGGAATGCATAAGTCTTGATAAGAGATCATTGCTTTAAAGATCGAAAGCGATGACTGATGCAGCATGAATATAGAATTTTCGATTCTCTGGATATCGACATTTCAAACATCATTTTCATTAGAAGTTGGACGATCTGAAAAATATTTTGCTTTAGAAAATAATATGCAATATGTTTGATCAAATATTGCAATACGTACCGAAACACATGTATTTAAATTCCGGTCGTCTGTTAATTTGTGTGCTTCCATTATTTTCCTTTAAGATTTATTTTATACTATTTTGTTTGTTTTTATTTGATAAATTATTCAAAATCACAAAACTTTCTTAACATTGAAGTGTACATATCGATGGTCCTGTGCAATAACGACACAATTCAAAATTCAAAAATAAAAACTGTTACTACTGTTAAGTGGCTCATGTCTCTAATCCTTTTCGAATCCATGTCTAATCTTTTGTACTTGCTTCAGCAATCTTAACTGCTTACTTTAGTAAGGGATGGAAATGAAAGTTGTGTGTGTGCTAACGAAGCGATATTCCGCCGAAATCCGCAATAAAATCTGCGTTTTGCTAATTTTAGTCCTGCAATTGCCACGACCATTTCTAGGAGTTGGTCGCCTTAAAGAAAAATCTTGCCATACAAATATTATATCTGGATAGGTACTCTATCGGAATCCGCAATCAAATTTTACTTTTTGCAAAAACCCGATGTTTAACACCTTACCAAATATATGTTAACATAAGTTTTCGAAAAAAAAATTACAAATAATTGTTGATTCTCACAAAATAAACCATCTTGTCATAAAGAAAAATTATTTATATTATTCTTGAAAAACCCCAATTTTCTTGAACCACGTTTTTTATAGAGAATTGAACAGGGATTACGACGGTATAATTTTAAATCCGTAATTTACTGGACTTCACTATGCAAATCAACTTCAAAAAGTTCAACTGTTAATAGCTAAGTTAGCTTTAGGACAATCTTGACCATCTTATATATAGAAATGCTAAACCCGTTTCTTTAGCTTTAAAACGACGTTAAGATGAACACCCCTATTCTGCAACTCTTTCGTATCCGGATTTTGCTACGAATCGTAGAAATAGTACGCTGCAATCCGAATCGTATTTTCGAGCTTTCGAAATTCGTAACAATGGCATGCCTAGAAACGAATGCGTAAGCTTTTTTGCGTAATTTTGTACGAAAACAATACTGTTTCGGAGGCGCGATAAAAAACGTAAATCGATGTGTGTTTGTAGGAAATATTAGTGGTGTTCATTTAAACAGATAAATTTGCCCTTCGCATATACGTATATTTTTATCCACTGCTTTATGTAAACGAGTAAAACAGAATCTTTGTTGCCCCTTATCGAGAAACTTGGGTCCGGTTTAGTTATTTGTAGAATGATTTTCGGTTGTTGTGTCCAAACGCATAATCCGAATCCAAAAACTATAACATCGCGTGTAATCAAAGGATTACAATTTTATTTAAAATAAATGTTTCAAATTTCCGAGCACTATCTTATTAATAAATTCGGGCGGCACTATGCACTTTTTTGCAAATTTCACCGTGGTTGTAGCCGGAGCGATGTGCACAAGAAGTGTTGTATACCTTTGACATGCGGAAGCCCCTCTTCTCCGGCAACACAGAAAGGAGAATTCTACTTAGTAAGGGTTATAATCCCGAAGGCAGAAGCAAGTGCAACAGGTGGTGGACCTAACAAAGTGCATGTCTTCAATGGCTTGGAAGAAGCTGTTATGCAATAACTGGATTGAGAACCAGTTCTTCAGGCATAGGAGTAGTTCTGGCTTGTGGTTCAACAATTCAACCAGAAGCTGACATCGACGCGCCCATGGTTACTATGACCGACAGCTCCGCATATCTTTGTGAAATCATTCCCATAGCGCGCCCTTACGCCGCTGCTATAATTGCAAATGTAATAGAATCCACCGTTTCCTTCAAAACATGTAAAATCAAACAATTTTACTATAAATAAGCACTTCATGAGTGTTTTTTAATTCCTTTCCACTTTGTTTTCCTTCACTAGCTATCTTCGAAAAACAACTGATAGCTGGCAATGCTGCACATGTTTCCGAAAGGGTTGCAGCATGTGGATTTTTCGTTTTTCGTAGCGATTTGAAGAAGAACATGATTAGTCAGAATGACGAAAAAATTCAAACTTTGACAGATCATACCTCCGAAGAAAAAAAAGAAAAAAACAATTTCTCGAACACGTGTAAGCTTATTTCATGTATAGAACTTACAAAATCGGCGACATGAAATCAGTCCGACTTACAAAAGAATGGCTCATATAAACACACAATATAGAGAAACCATAGTATCTACAGTGAGCAGTACCACAAAGAATTACAAGTTTATAGAAGTGAAACAACCAAAAATACATAATTACAATCCGGGCTCGCCGTGTAAAACTACAAACAAATATACAATAACAAACATTCCACGAGACACTTTAAACCTACGTACATATGTACATACCATGGATGTTGCGAATATTTGCGTTCGCATTCGTTACGCGAATGATTCGCATCATTTTACACATTCGCATTCGCAACAAATGATACGAATGCGAATGTGTACATGGGCAGAGAGTCCACCCTAATATTGTTGAAATAGCTCTAAGTCTGTCTAACCAGGGTGCGGACAATAACCGGCTTTTAGCTTCAGGCGCTAAACGGTTAAGTAGTATATCAAGCAACATTGATGGGCCTTCAACAAGTACTGCTAAAAGTCTTATAAGCAACCTAGAAATAATTTCAGATTCCTCCAGCGAAAGCGAAGGCTCGAATGTAGAAACTGGAGACATTAAAAAATGCGAAATTAAAGCTCAATTAAAGGCCTGTCTTAAAAAAAAAACGAGCTCATCTCGGTGAAAATCGTCTCGATTGGTGGAATATTAAACTAAAATACGACAAATTGACAGATATGGCCGGCAAATATTTGAGCGCTCCACCCGCCGCACCGTGTTCTGTTTTGGGAAAAAATGGACAAAATCAAATATCTCCCGATCCAAACCAGATAGAGACACAAACTAAACGGCATTATAAAGCCCAAATACTGGTGAATACGAGAAAATTATTCAGATTCTTCAAAAACAGTTTCCCGACCTTGAATTCCAAGGTCAAAGTTCAACTAAAAAAAATTTATATATAAAGCAAATATCTAGCGATCGAAAATTAATAGAGACCTAAATGAAATAGTATTTTAAACTCCAAGTATTGCTGAAAAGAGCCAAACTGTTTCGATTCGTCAAAAACATCGTGAATTCCGAGGTCAATGGTCAACTAAAAAAAAAAAATTCCGATTTAAACATATGTACCTAAATGTTTTTTAAATCGTTTTATGCGATATACATACATATAAATGCACATATGTATGTGTGGTGGGTCATATCTATATATTTTTAGATACACAATATCACATGTATATATAATGATGTTTCGATACAATACGACTCTCGAAAAACGATTTGCATTCGTCACGACTCTCGCAATGAGGGTGATTATATTCTATTCTTATACTACCCAACTAACAATAGCACAGTATATACATACAATTAATAGCAAACAAGTGTATTGCTAATTCCAGGCCTGCCATAATCCTTAGCGCGAATTAGTATACTATACAATACAAATAACATTTCTTTAGCAGCTAATCATTTGAAAACTCACTGGCCATCAGCAAAAGTTCTTTGCTCTGAATATATTTAGATGCGTGTATATGGGCAAATCTAAAAACAGGTAACCTTTGTGTTGTTTAGCTTTATTTTCACTGTTGTAAACTAAATCGAGCTGGTTGCTTTTGGATATAATTCATTGACGCATACTTGAATCCTCAAAAAAAATTTGGAACAATTTGCTTCATAACTTTTGAAATATCGGTGTTTAAATAAAAAAATAATGAAAACAAGTGAATTTTTTATGTAATTTTTAAGAGGGGCACAATTTATTATGTCATAACTTTTGAAGCACACCATATTCTGATTTGAAATTAAATGGGCATTTAGCACTTATGTGTACACTTCATATGTAGTAGGTAAAAAAAGCTTGCATTAAAAAATAACGAAATGGCAAGTAACTCAAAGTCTGTAGCTCCACATTTCACAATTTCCAAAATTTTCGGCTTATTGCGTATAGGTTTTGAAGCATTTAATTTTAAGAACTTTTTAAGTATGTATTGTATTCTTACAAACAATTACGAATAATTTGATGCCTTAGCAAGAGGTGTGCTTTCACAACAAACTAACTTTTAAAGATAAAATATTCTGCGATCTTGAGCGTAATTTTTATTTCAAAAACACCTTAATTGAAGGCACATTTGGAAAATACGTCGAAACGATCTAAATCTTTCTATAACTGCTATTCCTTATAAAATTACATAAATTGCAAAATGCTTCAAAAAGTGTGTAAAAACCCTGATTTACTACTTTTAATGATGCTCCTTTTAGTCGGAATATTTCGAGAGTGTTATCAAAACAACTTTTTTTCGACAAGTGTTCTGATAGTTGCTCTTACTTAATTGGAGCCTTCTAAATTCAATGGCGTCCTCAGTTTTACCCTATTGGCTCCACTTTTCGAGATAGCGGTACTTGAAACTTTGCTTAAATTTTAACTATATTATAAAAAAGTCCCTGAGTTTTGAAGATATTTTACTAAAATTTTGCACCTAACCGTTTTTTAATATTACCTTCACTATCTCATAAAATCATCGAAATCGGGTAACTCGAAAATATAGCTCCCATACAACTGATTGTCCAGAGACGTTGTTTTGCTATATAACTCCTCCAATTAAGCAGGTAAAAATTTATTATAGGTTCACTTTAACATATAGCAAGCATACTAGTTATTATTCAGATATGAAGTTAGAGTTATAGCGCAAAAACTATCTGAGTAATCAGTGTTATAGGAGCTATACGTTAAAGTGCACCGATTTCGATAATTTTAAGGAATAATTAAGGTAATATTAAAAAACTGTTATGTGCAAAATTTTAGTAAAATAACTTCAAAACTGAAGGAGTTATTTATAAAATAGTTAAAATTTAATCAAATTTTCAAGTACCGTTACCTCGAAAACCGGAGCCAATCTGGTAAAACGGGGCATGCCATTGATTTAGAACGTCCCAATTAAGTGAGTTCAACTTTCAAAATCTTTGCTCAAAGCTTACAACTTGAACAGCGTAATTTGAACCCAGCTTATTCTTTTGTTTTCTATTTCATGTTTATTCCTCGTCTAACTTTTGAAGCACTTGATGAAAATGAATTACACTTATATTAGTCGATTTACTAAGAGATTACGAATAAAATCATATATAAAACATAGGTGTGCTCACAAGTTTAAAAACCAAAATTTTTATTTAGAAAGTGTACCTATTTTTTTAGATTTGCCCATATACAAACAGGCATATATTAAAACAAAAGCAACGAAATTGCAATCAACGCTTATCGCTTCCTCCTCTTTTTCGTTAGTAAATATAGTTACACACTAACTATTGTTAACCACCTTCACTTAACATTGCATACTAACATACATACATATACTTGCATACAGTTTACTAACCCAGTAGTGCATATACCTTGCACACCATATGTAAAATGAAAACATTAAGAAGCGCGGTAAAGTAAAAATACGTAAATTAAATATTTAAATTACGAGTTTAAGCTTGTTTATTAAAAAAAATAATAAATAAATAAAATAAATACCCAATCGAAAACGAAAATTACTAAAATTTATATTAATAAAAAAAATAAATACAAAGCCAAGTAATTGAAGATCCGATTGATTGCATGGTTACACTGAGAAAAAAAAGTCATAATTTTCGTATATACAGTGACGAGCAAAACTGTAACATGGTGTTACGCTTTTTATATCAGCCGCCGCTATCTTTCCAAGTTCTAACGACATCCATACTTTTGATGTATATTCTTATTGCTACAACTGTATTTCCTCTCTCATAAAGAATTGAAGTCAATCCAACAACAATAATAAAACCACCAGACAAAAATGTAAATTAAGGCATATGTTACAGTTTTGCACTTATATATTTTTAATAACTTTTTGACAATTTTTCACGAAAAAAAATAATTGTTAACACAATGTTCAGTATACATTTGCTTTTTTTAGTTCCTGGAAGCAATTTGGCATACCTTACCAAAAGAGTTTTTGAAATACAACCCCAAACTATTATTGACCGACCACTGTTTGCCTGACATGATGCGCTTAGGCTTAATTTGGGTCTTTGATCCAATACCATGCCCGGCCATCTGATTGAAAGCGATTAATTTAGTCTTGTCAGACGAACTAACCTTCAATTAAATCTTAAAAATGTGTTTTCTATTGCATTCTGTAAGGCCTAACATATCACAATAGGCAACGGTCCGGTTTTCGTGTGATCCAGCAAAATGCTACCATTCTCGCACATGTATTTTGATCAAAATAGTTTTTTCTTCTTTTATTATGCCTTTGCGTTCAATTTGACAATTCTTCACCTCACTGTCTACTGATCTGCATTCAATTTTAGCACCTTAAGCGCTTCTGTAATAGTGGCTGCAGCGCTACTTGCTACTAAGTTCACAAGATATCGGACCGTAATATTTTTTGGCAGACTTCCTTTGTCCTTAGTAACACTTTAGGCTATATTTTTCTCAGTCTTAACATTTTTATGTGGCGAATTCCACAATTTTTTCCACTTTTCCTACGGTCCCGCCTTTCTGCAGTAAATCTAGTATACTGGTAATCGCTTCTTGATTAAATTACAATACAGAAAAAAGTCATCTGACTACAACTAAGTAAAAGATAACTGTAAAATGCAAAACTGAGAGTGAGTGCAAAACTGTAACATTTGCCTTAATTTACATTTTTGCCTGCCGGTTTTATTATTGTTGTTGGATTGACTTCAAATCTTTATGAGAGGAGTAGGGAGTGGAAAGATAGCGGTGGCTGAAATAAAAAGTGTTACACCATGTTACAGGTTTGCTCGTCACTGTACATAAACACCGTCTGATACAACTCCAGTCAAAGAGCAAAAGCTAAGACTTAAATTCATTTAAAATTACCAACAACGGCTAATACCGACAAAACACCTCAAAACACTCCTGCAGAATCTTCTCGATCAAAACAGGGTGACAATCCAAAAAAAAAAAGACTAAATACCACTCAGCCGCAAAATTTATTTTACAGTGGCAGTCTAATAAGATACTGCACTATATTCTCCTCATCCCCAATTCAAGATAATTCAGAGTCGGTTCTGGACATTAAAAACAACAATCTTGACAATTTTTGGGCCCGACTTCAAGCGGCATACGATATAATTATCGAAACGGATGATTCCGTTTTTCCCGCAAAATTTTAAAACTTCGGCTTCGGCCAAATACGAAACCTGCCTTGGCAAATACGAAGAAACAAAAGCAATGATTTCCGATCAGCTTAAATTATTAAAATCAATGAGCGCACCTACTCCACCCCAGAGAGTGGAAATACCCCAAGAGCAAGAAGCAAGTTCAGGCATTTACCTAAAAGTACCAGCATGTGATACAGAAGTATTTTATGGAGGTTATGAAGAATGGCCGTCCTTCCGGGACATGGTTACGGCCGTGTACAGAAACCACCCACAACTGTCTCAAGCACAAAAACTATACCACCTCAGGTACAAAACAAAAGGTCAAGCAGGTGGTATAGTTAAACAATTCGCACTAAATGACGACAATTTCAATCTGGCATGGGATGCACTCAAATCAAGATAAGAAAATGAAAGGGTACTGGTAGATAATCTAGTAACGATTCTAATTAACTTGCCAAAAATAAAAAAATAAAACTAGCGAAGAATTCATAAAATTACAGCCCACTGTTACAAACTGTGTATCCGTGCTAGAAACTCAGAACATTCCCACCGATAACTGGGACCCAATTCTGGTAAATGTATGTTCCGCAGCCCTGCCAGAAAAATCGTTACTTCATGGGTGCAATCGCTTCCATCCCGAAAAAAATGTCTGACATGGCAACAAATAAAACATTTTCTGATTACCCAGTACGAAATAGCAGAGAAGGTAGAACCGGCTTTAATTGCGGCATTTGCTATAATAATCCGCCGGAGGATTTTCCCCTGGAAGAAAAAAATATATATAAGAACAAATTTATCGGCAATATAAGGCCATTATGGCAGCCCAAAGATAAAATGAATAATAAATCGCTGGCAATAACAAAGTTAACTTTGAAGATCTTAATATTCTATTGAAGTGAGTCGAAGTCGTTTTCAAGTCACGGCCCCTCTCTGCACTCTCGCAAGACCTATGCTTAATAGACTTGCATTCCCAAACTCACACGACCTATTGTCAAGCTGCTCAGATTGAAATATAAACATATATCTCCTAAGAAAACCGCCATTACTGTCACTTTAAACCAAATCTAAAATTATACAAAGACCAGTGTAGCAAAATTTAATGCATTCCTGAAACAGTGATCATATATAAATAAATAAAGCAACATCCAAAAAGTTCTTCGATAATAAGCGCACAAATTGCCAGCAATCCTACTATTCCGGCCATGCAGCAAATTTTTTAATATACTACATAATTTATAGTTTTTATATGAAATTTCAATTTGTAAACGCTTGTCACTCTTCATAATTTATCAAGAAAAGAGCTTTTGATTTCTGTGCTAGAATTCCAATTCTTGATAAATAATAAAAAAATGTACAAATTATAAAAATTTGCATGTACCAAGTGTACAGAGCCGTTTCAATAATATTAGAGTGGACTCTCTACCCATGTACACATTCGCATTCGCAAACATTCGTGTCATTTGATGCGAATGTCGAATGCGAATGAGTAAAATGATGCGAATCATTCACATAACGAATGCGAATGCAAATATTCGCAACATCCCTTGTACATATTTACATGCATATTTCTCGCAAGGGACCTTTGCATTAATAAAACAAAGCAGAACAGCCACTCTCGATGTTGATTCGTTGATATCTCGCCACCGCACATAGAAGTATTTATGCAGAAAAACCGGTCAAAAGACTGATTTACCAATTGATTCCCTTTGTCCCCATATGTCAACCTGAAAACAGTCAATGTTGTGGTAGTTTTTCTTTTCTCCACGCTTTTAGTCGTTCTACTTGTTTCTTCGGTAATTGTGTTTTAGTGAAGACCTATTTCAAGAAAAAACCTTTTGAACATGGAAGAAGGCCATTTTTATCATTTAAGACTAAATTTAAGTAAATTGCTTTCAATATAGCCTTCGTTTGGAAAATTTAGAATCGGTCTGTTTTGCTATTTTTGTTGAATAATATTTTTAAATATTGGTATTTTTGTTTACTTGTCAAAGTTTCTCAAAGTTTGGTTCCTTGAAATATACGTTACTACAGTAATCTTGGAGCAATTAAAGCAAAAATAATTCGCTCGAATTTGCTCCATTTTTGATTTTCGAAGGACGAACCACGATGAGTCGTAAGGAGGGTTGCATTGTTAACAGGTGTAAGTCTCAAATTTAATTTGGTAAAAATTACGTAACGATTGAATACTATTTGTCAAAGATCTATGAAAAACCCCGATCCATCGCCAGTTTTTTCCTACTTTTTCCTACTTTTTTTGTAAAAATAACTTAAAGATATGATAACTGAATATAACTAAATTTTTCACGACAATGATGCTAAGATAAGTGTAGTTAGCAATTTTTATCCTATAAATCCCTAATTATGATTAGAAAAACACAAAATAATTTTGACCGGTTTAACTATGCAAATACTACTCTGCGCACCGACTAAACGATAGAGCGTAAGAATACGTGCGAGGTTAGCATGAAAAGTTGTTCTATGAAGTGCCGACCATTGTACTGATGGCACATGCCGGTATACTCTTTTCTGACACCACAGATCGTTTGGGCAACCAAGAGTTGCTTGCTGGCTCTCACACGCGAGTTGGAGCGTGTGCTAGAGTTGTATGGGGGGTGTGAGACTTGGAAGGTTTGCTGTTGCACACGGGAGCTTCTTAGAGCCGTGCAGGCTCGTATAGTGCTGGTTCGGACCCGCGCGTTGCGCAAGCTGGCGGCCGTGGGGGTGGGTGGTGCCGTTTGGCTTGAACAACTGGGGCCACAAAGGCTGTGGTCCACTCCCTCCCGTCCGTTGTAAAAGTTTCACCTAATCGAAGTAGAGTTCGGATGGGGTCGTCTCTGGCAAACGCAGCAGAAGTATGTTGCTAGTCCAGGGTTGGACTCAATGTCCGCCCGGAGAAGAAGGATGCGTAGCAACCCGGCTGCAAGGTATTGCTCCATGGACGAAAAACGATTGATGAGGTTCGTCGATCTAAACGGGGTTAGGTCGCCGAAACAATAGCCCGAGTCATTCTGGATGTCGTGGGAATGCTCCGCCGCTACTGAGAGTCACCGGCTGTGCCATTAGTCACTCACTGCTTACCGCTTCTGATTCGTCCTCTCCGTAGCACCGGACGTCACCATCAATATCTCTATCTCTCTCCTTGGACGTAAGGTTGCCGGCACTCTAGTTATAGCGGTGTGTGTGTGTGTGTGTGTGTGTGTGTGTGTGTGTGTGTGTTCGAATTAAAAACACGAGGATACTGTGTTTTATTTGGTGGGGTTTATTGGGACCTTCTTTCGACCCAGGATAGGCTAAGCTCACCTCAGCCTTTGACAAAACCCTCAAGGCAAAAACCTCTGGGCATACAGCCCCAGACGTGGACGAGACCGAACGTCGTCTGCTTCGGGAGACTCGGACCACAATAGCCCAACTGCGCTCTGGTTACTGCAGCAGGTTGAACTCATACCTAAACATATCAGAGAGGATTACACCACAACTCCACCTCCGTCACATGCAACACATGCAATGGGTGGAGCCATCTCCGAGTTTGCTCAGACCTTACGACTCATAGGCAGTACATAGGCACAACAGAGTCCGCCTGAGCAACTCAACGCAAACACAGCCGCACCACAACACAATACAATACACAACACCACTGACACAACAGACCACACCACCGATTCAACTGCACCACCACCACCCACACGCCACCGCCAACAACTCCTAGTTCCGCCGACAATCTGCACGGTGTGCCAGTCCAGGATATTCCGTAATGTGAAATCAGTCAAGTGCAACACTTGCCTTGGCTGGTGTCACTTTAGGGCATGCTCACGACTGCGCACCACGCGAGATTGGACGAGGGACCCTGCTGTGCTGCTCGGTCGCAATCTCCAAATGCGACGCCGCCCACTATCACCACAGGGCAACAGCCTCAGCAGCAGCAAGCACAGCATGTGGCGGCCCGGCAACACACTTCTCTAACACCCCACATCCCAATAAGTCTCCCTAGGCACACGAAGATTTTACAATTTAACTGTAACGGACTTCAGAGCAAGATCGAGAAGATAACAGCCTTCATGGGTCGGCACGGAATATTAATAACTGCGCTCCAAGAGACGAAGCTGCAAGGCAATTCAACATTGTTGAATTGCGCCGGATACAATGAGCACCGTCGATATCTCGAGCGAGACAATGGGGGTGGCCTAGCGTTCATCACGCACTACACCGTGCAGTATCGTCCGACGAAGCGTGACGACAGAGTTGAAATAGACTTTGGTGACCACGCTTTGTCAGAACCGGAGCGATGTGCGAGCTATTTTAGCCGGCAGTTCATTTTGCATACTGCGGTGGATATAGCCAAACGCCAAGTGACCAGAAGGCTGCACAAACTGCCAAAACCTAGTGCGCCTCTTGTTTTCACCAGCGGCGAGGTCAGGGTAGCCATCGACAACGCGAAAGCCTCCAAAGCCATTGGACCCGACGGAATTTGCTTGCTGATTCTGAAAAATTTGGGTCCTGCGGGAGTAGCGTACCTAACGGAGGTCCTCAATCTGTCAATTGCCACTCTCGTCATTCCAGACATCTGGAAGATGGGGAGAGTGGCTCCACTGCTCAAACCGGGGAAACCAGCTAACAAAGGGAAGTCTTATCGCCCGATAACCCTCATTTCCCCGGTAGTGAAGACAGTAGAGGCCTTGCTACTCTCGTATTTTACCAACCACCTGACCCCAGCGAAACATCAGCATGGATTCCGTAAAGTGCACAGCACAACAACAGCACTTAACGCCATAAATACCCAGATAACTCGTGGCCTTAACCGAAACCGCCCCTGTGAGAGAACCATTCTAGTAGCGCTGGTCTAAAAGCATAAACAGACGGCAGCGTCGATCCGGATCGACTCGGGAATTAACTGCAGTTGATCCGGATGGAGTCTGAGTTAATCCGGATCAACGCTGCCGTCTGTTTAAGCTTTAAGACGTTCGACACTGTCAGCCATTCAACGCTACTAGAAGACATAGAGGCCTCCTCCCACAGGGACTCAAACGGTGGTCGGCGAATTATCTGAGTGGTCGTCACTCATCAGTACTTTTTAGAGACAAATCGAGCAAACTTTGGAAAATAAAACAGGGGTTCGACAGGGTGGTGTCCTTTCCCCATTACTTTTTACCTTTTACATTTCAAAGCTCTCTCAACCACCAGAGGGAGTCTTGATAGTCTCTTATGCTGACGATTGTGCGATAATGGCGTCTGGGAATGGAATTGATGACTTGTGCTCGAAAATAAACGGTTATCTCGCCGAGCTTTCTAGCCTTTTTCACTGCACGAAGCCTAACTCTCTCCCCTACAAAATCCTCAGCCACACTTTTTACCACCTGGACCTGGACTACAACTGGGAATCCACGTCGATGATACACCAATTCCGACGGTGAAAAACCCGAAGATACTCGGAGTAACCTTCGATAGTCTGCTCTCCTTCTCGGCGCCTACAACCGCAATTGTCAATAGAGTAGAAAGCCGCAACAAGGTCCTCAAGTCGCTAGCCGGCAGCACCTGGGGCAAAGACAAAGAAACGTTGCTGGCAACGTACAAGGAAATTCGCCGGCCGGTTCTGAACTATGCAGCGCCCGTGTGGCCAGCGGGGACACGGCGCTCAGGCCAACGACAGGATGCCTTCTGATGCCCTCGCAACACCACCTGCACGACGAGATCCACATGCTTCCTGTTAAGGAGCATAATACAATGCTCTGCAAGCAGTTTTTGGTTGGGAGCCCCAGGCGTGGTCACCCAAACAAACAACTGCTTGCAGAAGAGCCTCCGCCCAGCCACGTCAGGAGGCATCTCTACGAACTGACGGACGAAGTCCAGAGATTCATCAAACAACCTCTGGACCCGGCAGCTTATCCAGCTTATCAACAGGCTTTGAACGGCATTCACAGAGGCAGTCTGGAGTTATTTAGACTCCCGACCTGGGAATGCCGTTCTGGGCATACAACCACCAGACGTGCACGACTCAAAACTTCCGTCTGCCTCGGGAGACTCAGACCACAATAGCCCAACTGCGCTCTGGTTTTTGCAGCAGGTTGAACTCATACCTGAGCAGATTAAACGAGGATGTTCTTAACGAATGCCCGGACTCACAGCATCTTTTCGTTTGCCCTCTGAATCACACGCCCCTGTCCCTATTGACATACCCCGTCAAGGCGGCACGCTACCGCTAGTAGACCTTGACGATAACGATTGAAGGAACCGATCTGGGCGGGGTTGTTGTAGCCGCAACAACAACAACAACATTAACAACAACAACAAGGAATTGTATATATACATATGTAAGTATATTACCTCAGCATTCCGTTTAGATTCTTAAAAACAATATCCGTTTGTAATGGTTCGAAAATCTTCAAATCCTTGATTTGCTTATCGATTCTAAAACCAAGAAATTATAATAATAAAACGCAAAACGAACGTTAAATAAGCTATTAAGGAGTTACCTTTTAAGAAACTCGATACGGGATTCAAAATCCTTCCTATGGCATCTATTATAAAAGTCCCGGTTTTGTTCTTCGTCTAATTCAGCGCCTTGTTCGACGAAAGTTGACAAATTATCTTCTTTCTTCTCCAATGATCTACGCCGCCAATACGCATGAATATGTTTTAATTTTGGACGCTTACGGAGTTTCGCCAAACATTCAAAACCAATGGGGGCGAACGGAGTCATTGTTGGTAATGCAAATGACTCACTAGCTGATAGTACACTTTCGCATGTAAGAACCCCTTGACAATTTTTACATTGGCGGCAAAACTCTTTATAATTAACGTTCTCATGTACATCGATTTTACTTTCCTTTCGCAATGAAGCCAAACATGATTCCCCAGGATTATGCTGCGAAGAAATATTGTCGCTCAATTCCTTTTCGGGTTCCTTCAAATTCTGCTTCGCGCCTTCCTCAGCATCATCGCTTTCGGAAAGCAATGTTTCTACCAAACTCAATCGTGTCTTTTCAATGTCCTCCATTTCAGAAATACTCCAAGGAGAGATTTCTCGTTCTAGATTAATAAACTCATTATTAAAAACGGCTGTTTTTGTGGAATCTGCTAAACACTCAAGTGGAAAGTCATTTTGAATTTTATCACCGATTTTTGACGTTTGTACATAATGTACGGATACATCTGATATTGTAATAGCATTATCCTTAAAGATATATTTAAAATTGTCGTAGTCTTCTATTTCACAAGTGAGTTTATTTGATGTGTCGTGTACCTCAGATGGCAGCTTAATAGTGGAAGGCCTTGTTTCGAAACATATCAAAGCATGTCTAGACAACTGGGTAGTATGCGCAGAAGTTTCCACTAAACCAGTAGGAGTGCTGTTAATCTCATTGCTTTGTGTTATAATAGGAATTTGCGAATGGAAGGAATTCATGTGGAGATTATCTTCTACATTTTGTGTTTGCTTAACAGCATCCAGATTTGAGTGAATACCACCATCTGCAGGATCTATACACTCATTGGGCGTCCTAAAAATATTAATAGAAATGTCATGATGAAATAAAACTATTGCAGTTTTGAAAATCACGTGAAGATCTGGATTTTAATAAGCTTTATTTTGCTTTTATTACACTGTTATAGCCGCGAAACATGCATGGCCGGAGAAGACGGTTTCACCCTATTTTCGGATATGGAGAATCGAAATGCATCATTAGTTTTTTAAGTTTTCTGCACGCCTTCTTACAACTTTTATTTTGAAAATTTTGCCTCCAATTAAACTTTTTAAGGTGTTAAACCTATTTTGTGGATTCTAACTCTTATCTGGTTTTTTTTTCGACAAAATTTCTATTGCAAAGATGTTTATAATGTCTCAGGCCTTAACTTTCGTGAACATACCAAACTCCAGAAAAGAGGTATTTGACACTTTTAGGTGGAAAATCCGAAAGCAGTTGTATATTAATTACACAGGAACACAAAAACAAAAAATGTTGTGATCATGATGGTAGCCCCACTATTTCTAGGTTTTAGGGGTCGCTGAAAACGAATATGACGAATAAAACTACCTTCAACGGACCATTTTCCCGCCTGGGGATTGAAATTTCATTTTTCATGCAAAGTTAAGATGAGTGTGTATTCCTCTCTTTCTTGGACCGTTAAAACCGAAAATGACTAAAAAATACTAATTATACCCCTCCCTCAGCTCTTGTAACTTCCTTACTACACCCTGAATGGGTTCGAATTTTGAATTTTCATACAAAACTCAAATGTATGCGTATTTCCATGTTTTTGGGCCGCTGAAACGGAAAATGACTACATTATGTCTATATTCGGTATAAAGCGCCCCACAGTGGTCTGCAATCCAAATCTAGGTGGAGAAAACTATTTGCTCAAAGACGCTTTGACACAATTTGACACCACTGTGTTTCTATATGTTTCTGAGGTAACTTATTACGAATCCGAAGTCAGTCGAATGGGTAAGAAATTGTATCAATAATGAAGATTGGATAGGAGGATTGAAAGTGTTAATAAAGTTCGTGGTTGTCTTCTGTGGAATTTACACTAGTAAACATAGTACTTCTTGCGGCAGTTATCTTTAATTAACCACATATCCACTTAATTTTTTTTATTTAGTCATTATATTTGTTTACGAATAAACCATTTTCAACCTTACAACTTTATTTTTTATAGTCACTCTCGGTTTCAACGGTCGAAAAAAAATTAAGTTTCAATCCCTAGGGGTGGTTGTAAGAGGGTGGTAGTGATAAAATGGTCCGTTGAAGTTGTTTTTTGATCATATACGTCTTCAGCGACCCCAAAAACCTAGAAATATTGGGGTCTACCCTCTGGTTCATAATTTGTTTTTGTTTTTGTGTTCTCCTGTGTAATTAGTATAAAACTGTTTTCGGATTTTCCACTAAGTGTCCAAGACCTACTTTCTGGAGTTTGGTAAGTTTACGAAAGTTAAGGTCTGAGACCTTCAAACAACTTTGTCAAAGAAATTTTGCCGAAAAAGCAAACCAGATAAAAGTTAGAAACCATAAAATAGGATATAAAACCTGAAAAATTTCCGTTGGAGGCAAAAATTTCAAAATAAAAAGTTGTATGAAGGCGTGCAGAAAACTTAAAAAACTAATGATGTAGTTCGATTCCCATACCCGAAGTAGGGTGAAACCGTCTTCTCCGGCCATGTCTTTGAAAATGTTTGAAAAAAAAACTATCGGTGTTATTATTATTATTATTTATTTTCAAATACTCCCCTTGCCAAACTAAATATGTACTTATTAACAAAACTAAAATAACGAACATTACGCAGATACTATATTTTTAAATAGGGGTCATTCCATGTAAAAGAACAAAACGGCATACATTTTAATATTTGGTGTCACAATTTCTATTCGCCTCAAATTTTTTCTATGGGTTCTATACACGAAATGAGCTATCACGTATTCGAGGATTTTTTTCAGTTTTTTCTTCGGAGATATGATCTGTCAATGTTTGGACTTTTTCGTGGTTCTGACTAATCATGTACTACTTCTTCAAATCGTTATATCTCAGGTTCTGCTCATCGTAGAGACTTCCTCTTACAGGTCTATTCTGCACGTTACCGAAGATTTTGTAACCGAAAAATTTTATTACCAAAAAATGGTACCAGTTCTTGTCACCGCGATTCTAGGTACGCTGGTAATGCAGTTAATATATTCAGCAATTCAGCTATTAAGAATTGTGGAAATTCTGGCACTGCATATTTCACGGGGCAATACCCGCAAGAAAGATACTGGTCAAATGATTAGTAAAATGACCTGGAGCCATGACTGAAAGTTTCCGTATTTTTCCCATCACATTCTTAAAGGCATCGGTAGATTTTGTGACCGTTTCTTTCCTTATGTTTCCGTACGTGTGACTTTACATCTCGCTCTTCTTCAAGTCTTGTGCGCTTAGCAAAATGTATAGCTGCACTGCTTACACCCGTCACAGCTACTCTGGTTTTTACTAGTCAAATTACCAAATTTTTTTTCTGGTTTTATGACCGTAATTTTACGGGCATAATGACCATCATTTTACGGGCATGATGACATTAATTTAACAGCATAATTACCGCCATTTTACGGGTATAATGACCTTCATTTTACGGGGATAATTGCCGTCATTTTACGGTTATAATGACCGCGTTTTACCACCATTTCGACTGCTATGCGACTAATGATACTCCTAACAAAACACATTTAGGATTTTTAATTGTACTTTTCTACTTTATTGCATTTATTTGTACTTAGTTAATTGAAATTTATATATTTAGGGTATTAATTGAATAATTTAAATAGAAAAATTTTACGACTTTATGACATGACGACGCTTACGACGGTGACAGGTAATAAGATCAACGGAAATAAGGTCAATTGACTTTACTCACTGTGATTTAAAATAATTTTTTTCTTTTCTTCCATAAAAAAAAAAATTGTCCAACTTACATACTTTGTATGGAAGAAAATCCGTGAAAAATTGCTAAAAATCGACTTAAAACTTAAAACAATTTTCCTAGAAATTCTTATTAAAAAGTTTGCAATTTAGATGAAACTGTGCACAATATTCATAGTTTTTGCACAAAGTTTGAAAATTGGGTTATATGGTTAAAAAATATAAGCATTAAATAAAGAAAAGAAAAATAGCCAATATTTGATAAAATGTGGTGTCCCTATTATTCCACCACCCTACATGTGGATATTTAAATTTGATCTCAATAACAAACCCTTTAATTTGTATATTATGAATTTGTCATATTTTTGTAATATTTATATACTTTAGCATTAAGAAATTGAACCACTTGAACCGAACCGAACCGCGGTTCAGGGATGCTCGTGAACCGGTTCTTATACCGGTACAAGCTTTTTCTAAGTGGTTCGACCACTGAACCGAACCGCACCGATTTTTGGAGTGGTTTGCAGCTCTTATAGCAACAAAATAATGTACAGGGTGGCGTCGAATGAGCTATATGGTTTATAGCTTTTTTATTTATGCGATTATTATATATTTTTTTTTAAATACAGTATATTATTGGGGAATTTTTTGCAATTAGCTTTGATAAATGATATCCTGTTAGCATACTTTCCATAACTTTTCGCAGAATTTCGGGTGTAATGGCCATGATTTCATTTCGAATGTTGGTTTCTTGGTTTGTTAACGTACACTCTTTCTTTCAAATATCCCCAAAGAAAACTGTCAGGAGCTGTTAAATCTGGTGAACGTCGAGGCCAGTTAAAATCGCTTGTGCGCAAAATAATGCGTTCGCCGAATATGTCCCTTAACAAAGCCATTGAGGCACGTGCAGTATGTGCTGTGGCTCCATCTTGTTGAAACCACAAGTTTGGATGGTTTTCCACAGCTGGCCTAATAAAATTTTCCAACATCATCCGATATGCAGCACCGATGACAGAGATTGAGACACCACTTTCATTTTCAAAAAAATATGGGCAAGTTATCCTTTCGGAGGATACACCGCACCAAACAGTACACTTAAGTGGGTGTAATTCTCGCTGATGCACTACTCTTGGATTTTCCGTAGGCCAAATCCTGCAGTTTTGCTTGTTGACATACCCATTTAATAGGAAATGGGCTCCATCGCTCATTACCCAATTGTGAATAAAGTCTGGATTTTCACATTACATTATCACATTATTTGTGCACGTTGTTTGATCGTGTAATGATTCATAATTAATTCCCCAAGTCTTCTTCACAAATTTAATAATTAAAAAAGTTATAAAGAACTCAAACCATATAGCTCATTCGGCGCCACCCAGTAGTATGTATTTATACATATTAATATGCGCACATCAACAGCAACAAAAAATTTACCGTTATGACACCATCCAATGTTATCCATACCCCTGGCTGATGTTTGAACCGTAACCAGAGATCGTTTTTTTTCAAACGTGGTGAACAATAATAACAATCTTTTGTAAATTTCGATATCAATGAAACGTAATAAACAATATGGGTCTTCACACCGAGTTCGGTGTTGGGTAACTCGGTTTCCGGTAATTTTTTCTAATGTATTTTGTTTGTGTAAAATAGTGTAACAAAAAAAAAAAAATACCGGAAACCGAGTTACCGAGTATCAAGCTTCGGTATGAAGACCCAAAATATCTACGATGCATGTAATCTGCCTATGTATCGGTGTGTAGCAGGACAACGTCTGCCCGGGCTTACTAGTACTATATAATGCTTAATATCGATCGCACTGTTATACATATCGCACACCGTCTTCAAAAGAGTCACAACTCAAAATAATACGTTTGTCAGAAAATGCGAAAAACTATTTCTTAGCACATGATAATCATATGGGCAATAGCGACTTCACCTTAAGTTTTTTTAACAAATTATAACAAAAATTTGCTCCAGCTTCTGCTGAAAGGTAAAGCTATCAATTTATGTAGTTATATAGATAATTAGATGACATTAGGTAAAAATTTCGCTTGCAGTAATTTCTACATGGTAAGTGCTCCGCCAATATTTGGTTTCATAGGGATTCGGATACCTTCCTCATTGAAGTAGTAAAGAAAATTCGCTTAAGTGCCTTTTTCGGTTACGTGCACAAGTTTTTCGTGCAAAGAAGGATGTGCAGCTAAGCAAAATACACTGTACATATGTCTACATATCTGTGGTCATAAGCAATAACCGCCTAAGTCGAAAAACCTGAATTCGAGAAAAAAAATCGTTTTAAACATTTGGACTGTAATGTTAACTTTATAAGGAAACCAAAATGGGTTCGTCTATAACTTTTTAAATAGTCTAGCTGGCGAGATGGGGATTTCACATACACATGAAATGGTAGTTGCAAAATACGATAGCATATACTATATAACTCAATTATTTCTTAAGTCGACTTACAGGTCTATTCTGCACGTTACCCAAGATTTTGTAACCGCAAAATTGTATTACCAAAAAATGTTACTAGTTCTTGTCACTGCGATTCTAGGTATGTTGGTAATCCTGTTAAAATATTCAGCAATTCAGCTATGAAGAATTGTGGAGATTCTGGTATTGCATATTTGCCGTGGCAATACTTTGTTACCAGCTTATGAGATGGTAACAAAATTTACCGATTACAAGAGTACACAAAATACCAAGGTTTAAAAATTTACAGGAACTTTATTTACCGGTTACAAAATTTTTATTACCAGCGCAGAATAGACCTGTTAGGCGGTTATTGCTTATGAATACAGATATGTCTATGTATATACATTAGACTGCATCACTCCCCATACAAAAAAAAAATCGGAACTGTTTTTCCATTGGAATTATAAAATCTATTATATTTTAAGACGTTCACCAAAATTATTCGGAAAAATATTAAGATTTAAGCGAGCTGGACCGATTTGAAAATACCTCCATAAATGGAGTGTTTTATGAATAAAAATAGTTTCTTAAAGATGTTTTTTCGAAAAATCCCCTCAAATGACAAAACGGTTTAAGCTTAAAAAATTTGCATAAAAATATTTAAAAAAAAAATAAAAAATAGTTTTTGAACGGAATCGTAATAATGAGATTTTTGATGCTGTTTTTTAACTTTTTTCAAAGACTGGCATAAGAAAAACTTGAATAACTGAACCTAAACTCTTCCGATTTACACTTGTGAGGTATCATTGGAAAGGTATTTTGTCACCCTTTTTATTCCTTTGCTAATAAGGATGAAAGAGAAAGGTAGGATGAACGAACATCATTCAAAGTTGAATTAAGATGTGTTGGTATTTGAAAAAAATAAATAATTGGGACACGAATGACTTTTTTGGACATAAATAAAAATAGTGGGAAAATACCTTTCTACCGATATCCCATAAGTCTAAATCAGACTAGTTTTGGCCCAATTATTTAAGTTTTTCGTAAATCAATCTTTGAAAAAAGTCTCATTATTACGATTCCGTTGAAAAGATTTAAAAATATATTTATGAAGATTTTTTAAGCCTAATCTCTTTTGTCATCTGAGGGGGCTTTTCTCAAAAAGTTCTTTAAGAAACTATTTTTATTCATAAAAACTCCATTTTTGGAGGTATTTTCAAATCGGTCCAGCTCACTTAAATCTTAATATTTTTCCGAAATATTTTGGTGGTTGTCTTAGAATATAAAAAGTTTTGTAATCCCGGCGGAAAAACCGCGCCTTTTTTTGGTGATGCAGTCTAATATACATGTAGGATTGGCCTTACTCCGTCAAAGAAATAACACAGGAGTTTTA
>NW_023458556.1:24134404-24136373 GCF_013731165.1 Rhagoletis pomonella
CACATGCAGCCGCTTCGTTGCACACCTTCAAGTAAGCATTTTCCACGCCCAGCGGCGCGAGTAGAACGTTACTCCCGGCATCACCAAAGTAGCACTCATCGGTGCGGCTCACCTGCATTGCTGAGAACGCTACATCTCGACGCAACTAGAACGCGCCTCTCCGGCGTCACCGGAGCACTACACATCGGCGTGACCCGAGCGTTACTCGACTACGTTAGCTGAGCGCCTCCCACCAGCGCGATCAAGAACGCTACTGGCCATAGAGGTCGGGGCGCTATTCTCCTACATTGCAAGAGCGCCACTCACCGGCGCGACCAGATTGCGACTCTCCGGCATTACTAGAGCGCCACACACCGGCGTCACCACAGCACCACTTACCGACGTTAGCGGCGCGCCACTTAACGGCGTCAGCAGAGTGCTGCCCACCAGTACTAAGCCATGCCACTACGACATAACGGGCCAGTAACGGGACACGGAGCCGTTACCCAGCCACCAGAAGCGACATTTGTAGAAATTTCCATCGTGATCTTTTCGTGTTATATGTTTTATAGAAATTAAGAAAATTTAAATAGTAAAGTACCAGAGCGCCGAAACTACAAATTTATTGTAACGAACCCGGGACACGGCGAGTATACCCCAGCGTTGTAGAAGAAGCATCGGGGCAGCTTCGTTACAAGAGTTGCTGTGCCTCACAATAGAGGATATTGCGATGGTCACGGCTTGTGTAACCAGTCATTGGCTATTTGGCAGGCACTCTTCAAGACTAGGAATTTTCTCCCACGAATATTGCAGAAGTTGCAGAAATGAGGAAGAGGAAGAAACCGTAGAGCACTTCTTCTTTAGTTGCCCAGCCCAGGCCCTTCTTTAGCTCTCTTACGGAATTATCACGCGTAGGTATAAAACCGATTCTACGCTTTATAAGAGCTTCAAATTGGTTCTCTGAAGAATAGTCACCGAGGTGGAACTTCAAAAAGTCTAAGTGAGTTGGTAACTTGTACCGACTGCCACATCAACCTAACCTAACCTACTTCAATTGGACGCGTAGATCATGGATCCACAGTCTTGTGCCCCTAAAGTGCATATGGCAACATTCCGCCATTTTAGATTTTAGGTTTTTTTGAGTTTTATGCGATTTGCAAGCTTATTTTGCATTTTTCGTAAAAAAAGGTTTCATACAAATTTTTTAGAGAATCTAGTTTCCCACATTTGCTATATAGAAGGTTTAAAAAAATCTATAGTAAATAATAGCAAAAACTGCGAAAAAAATTTACATTGTCACGGTTTTCGCGATTTTTCAACAATTTGTGTTGAAAATACGTAGCATATTGAAATTCCAAAGTTGCGGAGAATGAAATTTTATACGAAAATATTTTTTGTACGACGCTTAGATCACGCCCGTGAATGTGCCAAACATAGCGATGTAAGGAAAGCGGAGTAAAATTAATGTCAACATCACGTCAACCAGAACAGTACGATGGCCAAAATTTTTTAGGACGGATTACAATGATTAAGCTTTTGAAATGATCACATAGGCGCCCCCATCAAAAACAGTGTGGCTTTTTGAAAAATCAACATGGCGGGTCAAATATGGCGTCTAAACTAACCGTAAATTGGATTTTGCTTCACAACTTTCACGCCACCGGAGAACCCTAGCAAAAAAAAAGCAAAAGTAACAGAACGTTCTTATGTTTCTGAGGTTACTGATTATGAATCCTACAGCATGATTTTAAAAATTCATAATGGCGAATCAAATATGGCGGCCAAAAAATTAAATTTGGTTCCGAGTGAACCGATTTCGATGCTTTTCAAAAATAGCTAAGGTAATATCTAAAAACAGTAATGTGCAAAATTTTAGTAAAATAATTTTAAAACTAAGGGAATTATTATTTACAAAAAATCTAAAATTTAAGCAAATTTTCAAGTACCATTATCTCGAAAACTGGAGCTAATCTGGCAAAACGGGGGACGC
>NW_023458556.1:24136383-24162638 GCF_013731165.1 Rhagoletis pomonella
CAGCTATCAAAACCTTTGCCCAAAGGAAAAAGTTCAAAACCTGAACAGTGTTACAAAAAATGAAATATCTCAAAATTTTGACGTGAGGTCAAAATTAAGTTTACGTTTCAGCGTTTTATTACCAGGGTCTTTAAAGATTTTATATCAAACAATTTAATTTGAATTTACATGGACGATATTGTGGTGGAGACTTGAACCGAACATTTGATGAAACGAGTTGTGCCTCGTTTAGCCGAATACAGATTGCGGCTCAAGCTAAAAAATGTAAAACTGCTTACTACGAAATAGAGTACTTAGGAATTCGGATTCCTACGAGAACCCAACGGGAGGTAAAGGCCTTCGTGGGGCTGTGTTCTTATTTTCGGAAGCTTGTTCAATCCTTCTGGATTATAGCAGGACCTTTATTTAACATTATCAAAGGGAATGGAAAACTCAATCCAAAAATTAATTTTGATAGCGAATGTGAGAGCATTTAACACCTGGAAAGAAAAGTTAGCATCGAGCCCTGTATTGTCAATCTATAGCACTCATAAGGAAACAGTGTGATGCTAGTTCACATGAGTTTGGCTCAATACTTTTACAGAGATAAGAGGGGTCAGGTTTCCACACAGTGGCGTCTTTTTCCAAACCAGCAAAGGAAGCGGAAAGTCGATGCCATAGTTTCGAGTTAGAAACCTTACAGCCGCACTCAGAATCGTTTAATGATTACTTAAGGTGTCCCTCAGTAACTTTTTGAAAAAATTCCCTCTCAGAGTCAGTTAATGATTCGTTAACGGCATTTAATGAACATTAAAGTTAAGTAAACAAAAACCTTTACTTAACTTTTTTAACGAATGATTTTGAAATTTTTTGTTTGTTTTCAATAAATCTCAATTTCGATAACGTTGCTGTAACAGTGGCAATGGCCCTGTGAGCAGAGCACTTTCGTGCCATTCAAGAGATCCGAGTTCAAGAGTTTTAAGTTTTATTGCTAAAAAAATTCATATTTTTTATTTTATTCAACTTTTGAAAACTTTTTGGATTCATCTTTTTTCTTTCACTTTCAGTTTCTCAAATTTTTAATTTTTCTGTTTTAAAAAAATATTTTTTCCATTTCGTTTAGTTTTTAGAAAACTTATTGCTAAACGATAAATATAATAACACTATTAGCACACCTTTCAAATAGTTATTCGAAATACAGAAAAGGACTTTCAAGATAGTTACCGAAATATCAAGACTTTTGTCTCTCGAAAGACTGAGCTGAGTTGAAAGACAGATGCCAGAATTGGCCTGTTATTGGTCTTGTTTGTCTTTTAGCAGACAATTTAATTAAATTTAAAAAAAATTATTTATTATGGAACGAATTTCCGTCATCCCTTGTCAAATTTGGTTTGGAGACAAACCGGTTTCGGCGTTGTGCCATCTTCAGTGTCATTTTTCGTTCTCAGAGAAAAAAAAAAATATGTTTCCTTTTTAAAACAATCAAATCTATAAATCAAAAGAAAATTAGATCAAAAAAGCAAAAACAAATCCAATCAAAATAGTTTATAAAAATTAAACAAGAAAACAAATAAAAAATAAATAAAAAAGAAAAAGAAAATTTTCCTGCCCTAGGACTTGAACTCGGATCTCTCGAATGGCACGTCAGTGCTCTGCTCACTCAGTCATTGCGTCTGTTGAGCCAGTGCGCACAAAATGATATAAATACTTATTTTTATATATTATTTCAAACTGAATGAAAAAAGTGAGTGATGCCACAAAAATAAAGGGCCGCAACTGGGGCCATACTCAAATTTTTTATTTCATAATTTTTAACTCTGGGAGGAAACATTAATTAACAGATTTAACGATCATTAGTTAAGTGCCCGTTAGAGCTAATTTAAGGAACGTTTCTAAGTGCGGCTGTTAGCAATCATTTATTCCCTTCGTCGATTTCGTGTATTGGTATCAAATTTAAAATTACTACAGATCGCAATTCACTCGCTCAGACTCCAAGTAAAAAGTTAATAAACAGTCGCATTGCCAGATGGTCGTTAGAACTCGAAAATTACGATTACTCAATCTGTCATGGAGCAGTAGCAAAAATGCCGCATCTCGATGTTCTCAGTAGGAATGACCTCGATTGTGATAATGTCATAGCAGTCATTGACTCCGAAGACATTGATTTCCAAATGCAGGCTATGCAGGCAAGGGCTGAAAAAATTAAAGTACTTCAGCAGGAATTAGAGGCAAAAGACCTAGAAAACTTTGTCATGGTAAATAGCGGGGTATTTAAAAAAAAAAAAGTGGCGAAATATTACAGTTATATTGATTTATTTAAGAAATGAGTATGTATCTCTAATGGCCGTTTTTTCAAGAAACCCTTAACTTTAAAGCTCGCTTTATATTTAAAGGTTGGTTTAAAACAGGGCTTGGTTTAAAACAGTAGCGCTCGCGCTCGCGCTCGCGGCCCCGCCCTAATAAAATGACCCTAGTTCACTTCTGAAACTGCTTTTTAGTGTCCAAGTAATGGGAATTATTGCGTATGGTTTTATTGCATGCACACCACCCATGGCGGAATTATACCAGGTGAAGTAATCAGCCCTATTCTGCATTTCGACTCGAATCGAAATTTTCTCCGTTTGGCAACTTTGGTATTCTGCGTTCCATTTCGTTTCGACCAATCTTCGAAATTTACGATTGTACCTATTCTACATTTCGATCGTTGTTACGCTTTTCTAAGTTGCAAATTTGTTGACGGGGAACGTTTCGATTGTTATTTTCGTGGGTTTAAATATTAAAATTTTATTTAAAAAAAAATTAAGTGAAATATACTGTGCATGATTGTAAGTCATCATAAATGAATTTTCTCGATTTCTGTGTTTTCGCGAGCAGCAATACGGGCAATACGAAAAATTGGCTCAAATAATGGCAACCAAAAGGGGTATTTCGAAGGGTTTTCAAAGAGGAACTCCAGGCGTTTTTGTTTTCATTATCTATAAATAAGACTGTGAAATGCACTGAATACAATTTATATCCTTTTTATATAACATATATAATGTGGAGTTACATACAAAAAGATGTTTTTATTATTGTACTCGTTTTTACTAACTTTTTAAAAAGAGATGTGCATGTTGTCTCGAATACGATTTGCTATGGAAGGATAAGCTTTGTTCTTCCCCTCTTCCTGACGGCTTTCAAAATCGAATTCATTTGCGTTCAAGTTTTCCACTCTGTACTAAATCGAAATGTTGTGGAGTGCTCAAACAACGTTTATAATTTCACTGGCTTGGAGCGGTGAGAATGCAGCTCAAGATGAATTTCTTATAATTCTTCACTCATCTGAAAAGGATCAAACATGTCTCTAAATCTCCGCCTTTCAACTTTCGCATCAGCAATCACTCGTTCACAAACGAAATTTTATTTTGAAATTAAAATGGTTTAGATATATTTAGATATTTTAAATATTTACAAAGTTTAACTTCATAAGCTGCTATAGTTTGGTGCAATTATTTCTTTTGTTTTGTTTCGATTTTACACATTCCTAGGCAACCAGCTGATTTCGAAGATGTTTTCGCTCTTCCTCTTCTTTCTATTCTAGCGTAACTCAGAATACCAAATTACGATTGTAGCGGAGCGGAATGCGGGAACGTAATCGAAATGCAGAATAGGGCTGCCTTATTTGAAAATTTACTTATAAAATGCGACTATAAGGCAGCCGAATGTCAGAAAATATAGCGAGAAAGCTGTTCTATTACTTCACCTGTGTATTGCGCCATTCATCCCACCTGCTTGTACCGAGTATACGTTCAAATTTAGAAGTCTGAGAGTAGTTAAAATTTTACATATTTTTGCATCACTATTTCGTACCACGTGTTCCCTTCCTTCGTCTTCATAAACGAAATCCACAGTTCAGATGAAAATAATGCAGAAATTTTAGCTGAAGATAAAACTCAAAACAATATTCTATGAATTATACATATGCTGCGAACAGGAACGATAACTTTTGTTTGTACCATGCGATGGCGGAATTATACGAGGTGAAATAATTAGAGCGAAAAGAAAGATTTTGAGACTGCCTTATTTGAAAAATTGCTTTTAAATTTTGACTATAAGGCAAACGAATGACAGAAAATAAAGCGAGAAAGCTGTTTTATTACTTCACCTGTTTATTGCGCCATGGTTCCATGCAAACATTTTAAGGTTTTCCAGCAATGTTTTAAACATATTGAAAAGCATGCAGACAAAATTTATACAAAAGCGCTATGTCAAATTTGCCGTGCAGTTATTAACGACGACGCTTTCCTTTTATTTTGTTAAGACTGTTCGTAAGTAAAAATATTTTGCGAATATTACTTTCTTTATATGCATTATATCACATTTTTTGTTTAATTATATTTTTGGAATAAACAAAGTTCTCTTCCCTCTGTTAGTAAACTGTTTTTGTTACAATGTTGTTATAATAAATGTTGTTTGCATAGATGAAATAGCTTCCTCAGTGTGCTATTAATCAACACACAATCATGAACTACCACCAATTGATTTTATTACAAAAACTTAAAATTGCGAATATAATAAAAACACGATGCAAAAAAACCAAACGTAAAAAGAGCTGGAATACGAGAAATATTTGAAGAAAGAATGTAGAAATGATCCAGACCTTGCAAAACATGTTTCGTTTCCACAAAAATAAAGCAAACACTATTAAATTGAAGAAACAGTGGATAGCCGCCATGTCCAAAAACCCCGGAGGAACACTGAAAGAATTGTATTTTTAAATTAGCACATTTTGAACGAATTTGGAATGTCTAAGGTGGAAAAGAAACCAACCTTTCTATAAGGAGACAATTATAGAAAAGGAGTTTCCTTACACTGTATTCATGTCGCTGCCAACAATTTGTGACATAATTTAAAAGCAGCTAAGGCGAACGACGACACTATTTATTAGATGGTACATTCGAATCAGTGTGCCAAAATGCGGATATAAACAATTATTGATTATTTGTTATCGAAACTGAGATCATGTAAATTGATTGATTGGTTTTCACTCACTTTTGAAACACAAATTATATTCTTTTTTTAATGCAGACAAGTTGTTGCCAAAACACAGCAAAAATCTTCCAATAACTTACAAATATAAAAATATAAAATATCGAGGGCTTATATTCATAACACCCTCTAGCGAGCGCGGACGCGGGCCGCCGCGAAGCAACGCAAATTTAATGCTTGAAAGAGCAATAATGTCAATGGATTTTATTTCCCTTTTGAAAAGGTAATAATGTCACTTGACGTTATTTCGCACCAGTTACCTGTCACCGCATTGTGCAATGCAGCATTGCCAAGTAAAAATATAATGACAGTTTATTTAATACGATTGTTTTCAGTGGCAAAAATAAAAAAAATAAGTAAATTTAATATTCTTTAAGGAGCTAGGAGCCTTCAAATCCAATCTATATCTCTATAAACTTATTTCTACCCAGCAAACATTGAGGTTAGTTATCGATTAGAGAATGATTGGAGACTAGCCACATTCTCCAATCCCAGACGTTAGAAAATGACTCGAAAAACTATAGAGAATCATAGCGATCGCAACAAAAATGGTACATAGTTCTCGACTCCAGAAAATATCAATGCTATAATCGAATTCTAAAGTTGATCTCTATTGGGATTCGTATGTGAACTTCAAACTGCTGTTTTGCGTTATGAAATAAAACGCTTTGTTTGTAAAATTTTCATTAAATGTATTTGCAATAAAATAATAATGAATTGGAATATTGATTATTTACATTTACTTGACTTTGCGTTGTTTCCCTAATCGTTCTCGAATCGAATTCTAATATAGTTCTCTATCTTTGTCATCGACTCGAGAGTGCTTAGAGAATTACCCTAGTTATCTAATGTAGAAATCCAAATTTCTCTAACGGTAGAGACTGTGTTTGTTGGATAAAAGCTATCTTTCTATTACCAAACTATCTCCTTTAATATTTTATCATATTTGATATTGAATTACCCTAGTTATCTAATGTAGAAATCCAAATTTCTCTAACGGTAGAGACTGTGTTTGTTGGATAAAAGCTATCTTTCTATTACCAAACTATCTCCTTTAATATTTTATCATATTTGATAATGATATCTCATATTTAAGGGGAGAAGCTCTCGTACATGCGAAAATAGTCACGTAGTTTAAAGTTAGTTATTTATGAAAAAAGGATTTTTTAAGAGCTGAAAGCACTGTATTCAGTCAATTCAGCGCCATATCTTCCATAATACTCCATCAAATTGATTGACTGAAACACCCTTTTGAAGGACAGCTTCACTGGTTGAAGTAAAAACTTTTAGGGTTGCCACTTGCTTAAAATTTGAATGATTTAAATATATATGGGAGGTTCCATGTGAAACTGAACCCTGGTGCAAAAATTATTTTTTTATAAAACTATCAAACGTGTGGATAAGACACTTCGTCGCCTGGGTAAACGATTCTCTTAAGCGTCATTTTGATAAAGATGCAGTTGTATTTTTTTTGGTGTTATCAGTTTTTGTATACCTCCTTTAGTTTCCGAGATATTGAGTAAATTTTTTCGTATTTGCAAGTTCGCAAGCGACTCGGGTCTACATTTTGTTGTATGTGACGAAACATTTCACATACACAAAATTTTTATACAGTTTAATGAAATTAATTACTTGTTAAAATATTGTCTTATGTGACAAATCGTATGGTACATACGACAAAATCACACCAATCCTATACAATGGATAGTCGTATGTGATACGGCAACTCTTATCGACAAATTTTTTAATATTTTGTTGGTTTTTATTCATTAATTTATATCTCAGGTGTATTAGAATCAATTTTTTGCGTACGAGCAAAAAATAATTTCAACAATTTACTTTCTGTGTGTGTGATTTGTAGTATAGCATACAGCTGGCTAGCGTTTAACGTAAAAATGTAACATACGACAAAATGGTTTTATAAAAAAGTGGCAGTAAAAGCCAGGGAACGTAAATAACAGTTACTTTTTTTCAACAGCTAAACTTGGCCAGATATTTTAAACTCGAAAATAAAAGTCCTTTCCTAATAATAAACAAACCGCTTATCCAAATTAAACAAGTTCGGTATCAACTGAAAGAGGACTAAAATAGCTTTAAAACGAAGAACCCCAGCAGAAAGCCAGCTATTGAAAAATATTTAAATAAAAAATGTTTTTTAATTGCCATAGAACAAACCTTGGGTCAGGTATATGCATTTATTTTGTATTAAATTATAAAAAAAAAATATAAATAGAAGTGGTAGCCTTCGATCGTTGTTTCTGTTTAAAAGCTATTTAAGTCCTCTTTCATTTGGTACCAATTTTGTTTAATTTGAAAGAATATTATTTCGAACTTCAAAAATATCTGGCCAAGTTTAACTGTTGGAAAAAAATAACTGCTATTTACGGTCCCTGGTAAAAGCTATCGATTTCCCGAGACCTGCCGAAAGCAACATACGACAAGCTTTTACCCAGGCGACTATTTGTAAAAATCTTGAATCAACCAAAAAATTGCAAATTACAAATTTAGATGCAGTTTTATTACTTTTTTTAAGTTGTGTTGAAAATACTGTCAAATAATTTGCGATTCATAGCACAGATCCACAAAAAAAAATCGATGCGACGTTCCTTTGACCAAACCTAGTCTATCATATGTTTTTGGGGGCGCTGAACACGAATCTGAAGTCCGTTCTGCTCCATCACGTCTGGATTTTTTTCTAACCTCAAAAAACATCTCGAATTTTACGTGACAGAGAAAACCCGAGGTGTTTTTTGAGGTTAGGAAAAAATCTAGAGATGATGGGGCAAAACGGACTTCAGATTCGTGTTCAGCGACCCCAAAAACACAGCATAGACTAGATTTGGTCAAAGGAACCTTTCATCGATTTTTTTTGTTAACCTGTTTATCAATTACACAGGTCCACAAAAAAAAAATCGATGAAAGGTTCCTTTGACCAAACCTAGTCTATTATATGTTTTTGGGGAAACTGAATAGCTAACTCTCTTCTTGTCTCTAAGGGTGTAAACGACGCTGACATTTATGTCCCCAAAGAAATGGAAAGAAAGCATATTAGACATATAAATGAACGAATAGGACACCAGGGCATCGATAAATGCTATGGGAAAATAAAAGACAACTACGGGTTCAAAAATATGAAAAGCAAAATCGACAGTTTCAAACCAAGTTGCTTACGATGCATAATGTATTTAGCGCCACAAAACCAGAGTCTAAAAACATTACATCCGATACCGAAAGGTAAAGTTCCTTTTTATACCCTGCGTTTAGATCACCTAGGCCCGCTACCCTCATTACAGTAGAAACGGAAACACATTTTGGTGGTAGTTAATGGATACACGGAATATGTTAAGCTGTATGCAGTTTTGACAAGCACTAAAAAAGTGCTATTTGCACTTAACAAGTAGATATGTTACAGAAAGCGCAACTTGTTTACGTCGAAAGAATTTGCAGAATATATGAAGTCAAAGAACATTACTCAGGTTAAAGTGGCCGTACGCTCTCCACAAGCCAATGGGCAACCGAGGCTTGGAAGCTATGCTCGCCAAATCAAGTGTGCCTATCTCACACGCTAATTGGTTAAAACAGTAGGGAAAAATCGAGTTTGCGATTAACAACACCAGGTCGACCAGAATAACTGAAAGTCATGCCTTGTTAAGGGCAAATCAAAAAGGATGTTATAGATAAACTTTCTGCACATCTTGAAGGGTATTTCAAGGGCCCTGGGAGGGGGTTGGAAGAGTTAAGAGACATAGCGAGTAAAAATATTGAAAAAAGGGCAGCAATCAGCGCTTGTAACTGCTTAACTATTTTCTGTGAGTTGAAAACTGATATGCTGTGACTGCGAAAACGAAGACAGTAAACAACAGTGAAAATGAAACAAGCAAAAACTTTAAATTCAACCATCTGCTGTGCTGACGACTACGATCGCTGCAAAGTGGAAGCCGGCAGCCGCAGCTGTCTTCTCAAAGTTAACTGTTTGCTTCAAATCTTGCTTTGTTTTGATGTTTAGTCACAGCAAAGCAAACGCAATGACTGAAAATCAGCGTTTGTATTGCTTAACTACTTTCTGTGAATTGAAAAATTACCGCTGCTCCAGCAGCTCCCTAAGCAACGCACCCAAGCCCCATGCACTCCGTGTTTTTGTAAAAGCACTTAGGTATAAAGGCTGAACACAGCAAAACTGCGACACTTTGGGAAGCTTATAACTTACCCAAAAAGATTTCGATATTTTGAAATTCAAATACCTTAAGTTGACCATGACCTTAGTTGGACGTAGAAGAAATTTCATTTGAATTTGATTCTTAGTTGAGTTAAAAATGGCAACCGAGTTAGAAACGAGACAAACCACTTTGCACGAGTTTATAAATGATCCGGCCTTAAGTACACGTAAAATTGCTAAAAATTAAAGATTACGATGCAACTGGTTTAGCGATCTATTGGTGATAAGATATGACCATTTTTAATTGAGACTAAATTGAAAATGGAAAACTATGATGAGCATAATCTTCCCGTTAATATTAAGAGCTCAGATTTGGAAAGTACTTTCTAGACGTAGTTAGGAACTAGTTTTCGTGTATCGGATCCAAAAAAAAATACTTGATTTTTTTTTTACCCACCCTAGGGGTTAAAGTTAAACTTTTCTATTTTTTTATATTTATAGTATCTCGAAAACTATTTGACCGACCACAAAAGTAATGATGCTTATTTAATTTATTAATAATACATATAAGCAATAGTAGTAGTAGTAGTATGTCTTTATTGAATTATAAATAAAATAAAAACAAACATAAAGGATTGACATAAAGTCGTCGCCTGACAACTTGGCTAAATACTATAAAAACTATACATTTTTTCGTTGCTATTTAGCTTTAATTATATTGCATTAATAAAGATTTTCTTTATTCTAGAGGGTGTTTTAAAAAATAAGCAATAATATAAGCATATGTAAATAAGGTACACTTTATTTAAGGCTTTAGGTATATTACGGCGGGTCGAAAAAAATACAAAATGTTTGATGCGAAAGTTGTATAGGTCGTAAAAGGTGCTATTTTAATCCCTTACTCGAGCGCGTCAGATTAACATATGGGGGATACCCTGCATCCTGTTGAGTACCTCTGCCAAATCTAAGCCATCTATGTAGAGCCGCGCGTATAGGAGAGCTGATCAGAATAGTAAAAAAAATTGATAGGTGGATTTACTCGTGCGCGACAGATTAAGAAATGCTGAAAAGTGTGCATTTCAATAATCTGACGACTTGAGCGTGACGAAAGGGATTGGGAGGGTCGCAAACTTGCAAAAAAGAAACGTTACCTTGACATTCTCGAGCGCGGTTAATTTTTTTTTTTTATTATGCAGCAAACAGCTGAAGGATAACGGGAAGTACAGTGCCGGAACAAAGTATTGGCACAGCAAGTTTTTCACAATATATGCAACAATTTTTATTCTAATATCTTTCCGCTAATTTTGTATAAAAATATGGTTCATTCCACAACAAAAAGTATACAAATATAATTCCTAAACTTTGTGCAAAACCCGCGAAAATTCAGCAAATTTTTGTTGCATATATTGTGAAAAATTTGATGTGCCAATACTTTGTTCCGCCGTGTATATAATCTGACGTTTTCCACAAGCCGGAGTAACGAAAACCGTCAACAAAGATTGTCGCGTGCACTTGCTGTTTTTTAAAACTACTACAGATTGTCTACGAAATTTGTTATTTTTTTTATTTGTTTGCTGTTTTCCGTTCATATTATTTGTCATTATTTGTTTGGACCCAAATGCTCGCAAATGCTACCAGCTGGAGTGAAATGTGAGAATTAACTCAAACCAACTCTCGCCAAAGGCTCGTGTGTTGCTCCGCTGTATACACTCTAAAAAAAAAATTAATTAATTTAAAAAAATGCGTAGATTTCCTAGCTAAAAGGTAGGTTACTGATTTCCTACCTTATTATTCGCGAAATTACATGCTCGATTATTCAACGAATAGTTTGTTTAAATTTCGGACTTTTTCGAGTTTTTTATAGCTGCTGTGGTGTGCGTAAATTTATTACCAAAGTGTGTACAAGCTACAAAACGCACATCTGCTGTTTGATTTTACCCGTAGAATTGTGTAAAGCCGCTAACAAAAAGGATTTTTACACACGAAAATGTGTAAACCAGAAAAATACATATTCATCGAGTAAATTTACCAAAAAATTTAAAAAATAAAGAAAAATATACTCGATTTATAGTCGCAATTTTAAAGGGTGAACACACCAAAACTGCGACACTTAGAAATTACCACCAGAAATAAACTAGAAGGCTTTGAAATTATTTTTTTTTTGTATTATATAACTTGGAAGTTTAGATGTTATTAAAATATTAGTTATTATTTGCTCCATATGCAAGTGATCGGTATTTTCATCGCACACGCGCCATCATGTTCTGCTAGACTGCATCATCGACATTACGCGATGCGCACCACTACTTTGTTTTGCACTCTTCAATAATTTTCACTCTTTCACCTGTTTTCTTCAAGATTTCTTTGACAATTGACCAATATTCCCCAATAGGACGTGGCTCTGGGCTATTGGGTGGATTGCATTATGAGGTACAAAATTGATGTTATTTGCATTATACCACGGCAATGTGTCCTTAGCAGAGTGGCAGGTTGCCATGTCCGCCTAGAATGATGGCCTACTATTATCTGGTGATAAATGACAGAAGACGCCTTTTGAGGCACTCATCCCGATAAACTTGATCACTCATTGTCCCGGATGGGAAAAAAGGGCTGCTCTGATGGCCGCAGGAACAAATAGCTTGCCAAACCCTGTGGTTTTTGGAAATTTGGACTTCATTTTCAGCTTACAACTTTCAGGGGTATCTTGACGACTTGCAGCAGTATAAAAATCTTGACCTGCAATATATTTTGAATTTGTATAGCAGTAGGTTTCGCAGTCCATAACAATGCAGTTGTATTTTTTAATTTAGAATTCATACAACTTCCGAATGCGGAATTTCGTTGTAACATTCTACTTTGCGCCTCGGTCTGGCGCTGTTTGAGCTGTAGAACATCTCAATGAAGCTTTCCGCTTTACCTTTTGTACCAAAAACTGCGATCTCCGTACGGATTTTGCAACATAACGCGACAAAATCTTCGGATCTCGCGAAAACGCACTGAGAACCTTCCGAGCACTGTTTTTATCACTTTGACGTTTTCTCTTAACCGTCAGGCCTTATATGTACCGATTAAAACCCAGGAAACTGTCGAATAGTGCACTCTTTAATTTTTTTGCAATTTTACGTGTACTTAAGGCCGGATCATTTATAAACTCGTGCAAAATGGTTTGTCTCGTTTCTAGCTCGGTTGCCATTTTTAACTCAACTAGGATTCAAATTCAAATGAAATTTATTCTACGTTCAACTAAGGTCATGGTCAACTTATGGTATTTGAATTTCAAAATATTGAATTCGTTTTGGGTAAGTTATAAGCTTCCCAAAGTGTCGCAGTTTTGGTGTGTTCACCCTTTAAACAGATTTTTTAGAGTGTATGTACATAAGTATGTGCATTTGCAAATCAAAACCTTTGTTTAAATTTGAGCTGGGCGATGAAATTACATGTGTAATTAAGTGCGTCTACGATTGCGATTACTTTAATCCCAGTTTCAAAATAGTTTGAATTAGGATTGAAATAATCGTAAATCGAAGGAATGCTATATTAAAATTATATTTAGAAAAATTAGTAGCACATGATGTAACTTTTAGCTCAACAAATATCAGTCAAAAATTACTTTTTTAACTTATGTATGTATGTGAATTTTACTCATTTCTTAGATAAAATCACTAGGCATTAGAATTTTTATCTAAGAAAAACACGCATTTTTCAGATAATTTTGAATTCAGCAACCTTAAACTTACTTATACACGAAAAAGTGTTAAACTCCGCTCCCTTCTTGCTCACTCTTTATATAGTATCAATGGACTGTGTATCCCATTACTCCTTTCCGTCCGCTATCATGCAATCATGGGCGATCAAAGCACTCGTGGTGTTACATGAAATATAACCTTTGAAATTTTACTAACTAAATTTTGGGATTCATGATGAGTGGAACTGGCTTTTCAGTGTTTTATGGATCAAGTTCTTGTCAAAAAACTGGTTGGACTATTCAAGGGGATTCAGGTATAATACCTTGTAAATTATATAATAACACACTTTTCACTGTGCATCTCAGAAAAGAAATTATTTTTTTAAACCGTCAGATTAAGAAAACCTCTCAAGACAATCGTCAGATTATGGAACAGCACGACCAGGGCATCGAGATGAACTTTCTGTGTGAAAATCTGACGCACTCGAATAAATCCAAATGGCGATTTTTTTGCATCTTCAAGAAGACGTCACGAGCTTGCGTCGCGTCACATCTGAATGGTCAGATTATTGAATGGGAGGCTCATTCGGGCCCATTTAACATCCCTTGTGAATATCTGACGCGCTCGAGTAAATTTTTTTGTCTCCCATTTTGACCCTTCCGTACGCCCAACCCCACGATGCAAACCGGCAGATTACCATATTTCCGTCATCAGAAACACGTTTGATTTATTCACTATCAATATCTGACGCGCTCTAGTAAATCCATGTAACTGTTTTTTTTTGTTTACATTTTTGGAAGCCTGTAGATCCTCCACCCACCAGTGGAAGGAAAAAAATCACATGACCTTTTTTTCTTCACCTCGTATAATCTTCAAAATCCAATATGTCAAAATGACGCTCGAGTAAATCCCGATTGAGCATCGTGGGCTCCCCTACTATTAATGGAACGTGGAAAAGGCTGGCCTTTTTATACCCAGTATACCCAGCGGACCAAATTCTCGCAAATGATACTACGTAAAAGCAGTGTACGAAAATAAACTATATTGTGCGTTACTATTTCGTTTCGTTTATTACTTCAACAGTTCGGTACAATATGAAAACAAAACGGCTGACTTCACTTTGGCGATAGTACACTACAGTAGTTTAGTAGTTACAGACGAAACAACAAACGAAATGAATCGTGCAGAAAAATATATGTATGTATGTACACATATGCAATAACTAAACACAAACCGAATGGCTGCAATGGATAAAAAAAAATGTTTTTTAATTGAATTGGATATGAAAATTTACAGAAAAAAATTATTTTCACGCAATTGAAACGTTTGCAAACATATAAAACGTACCCTATGGTACAATTGTCACAAACGAAAAGCAAACGTTTCACGTTGGGGAAAATGACAGTGAATCTTACAATTTGTTTCTGACTATGTACAAAACTGTACAAAACCACAAATGATATGATGATCGATAAGCAAATGGGAATTGTTTTGTACAGTTTATTTTCGTACTCTGCCTTATTTATTGTTAAGAGAGCGAGAGTTTTTGTGTGTTTTGTAGATAAAATTCTTGTCAAAAAACTTGTTGGACTATTCTAGGGGACTCAGGTATAATACCTTGTAAATTCTATAATAACACACTTTTCACTTAGTATGTGAAAAAAAATATTGTAAATTACTTCTTGTTACCGACGGGAAAATGTAGAAGAAATTGACGACCAAGTCGAACCGGACTTGCTTTATGATGATAGTTGCACGGATAAAATAATAAGTGTTTACAATAATATATGTTTGGTTGACTGTGCATCTCAGTAACGAAATTATCTTTTAAACCATGATTAAGAAAACCCCTCCTGATAATCGTCAGATTATGGACCAGGGCATCGAGATTAACTTTCTGTATGAAAATCTGACGCGCTCGAGTAAATCCAACTGGCGATTTTTTGCGTCGCGTCACATCTGAATCGTCAGATTATTGAATGGGAGGTTCAGTTAGGCCCATTTAGCATCCCTTGTGAATATCTGACGCGCTAGAGTCAATTTTTTTGTCACCCATTTTTGACCCTTCCCTACGCCCAACCCCACCATGCAAACCGGCAGATTACCATATTTCCGTCATCAGAAACACGTTTGATTGATTCACTATCAATATCTGACGCGCTCGAGTAAATCCATGTAACTGTTTTTTTTTTTTACATTTTTGGAAGCCTGTAGATCCTCCACCCACCGCTGCACTATGGTCGGAAATTTCATTTCATTGGCCAAAAGTCAAAATGTTTCCACTCACGAAATATGTTGTTGTTTTTGAAATCTAGTAGTCAACACTCCAAAACAACCAAAAATGAATTGTGTTGTTGTAATATGCAATTCACCGTTATTCGGTGAGTCATCGAAGTTGAATTTGTTTGCTTCATTTGTAAACAGAATTGCGTTCGGTGTTTTATAGTGCTTACTTCAATTGCTTGTTAAAGCTGAAAACAAAGCGTGTTAAATAAAAGTTTAAATGGAAAACGAAGGTGATGGTAAGTTTATTAATTTTGTAAAATATAATACTCAAAAATTGGATACTCTAAAAAATAAGATAACTTTTTCCAAAAGTCTTTAACAATTTGGAATTTATTTTATTTTTTAAGTTTGAGTAAGCTAAGCACATTTTGTTTAGGAGTGTTAAGCATAAGATTAAAAACCAAAATTACTTTGAAGTGTTTAGTTTTTGAAAATGTTTATCTCGATTTGCGGTTTTTTGAGGTTTTTGAGTAAATTTTTTTTTTTCAGTCGTCATTTGTTTACAGAATTCAGCAGTTTTTGATATTTGGTTGACTAAGCAGAAGAAAGGAAAAAATAAGGACGCACTAATAAATTATTTTATACAAAAAAGTGGAGCCGATGAAATTTCAGATGAATACAATAAATATTTATCAGAAAAGGCATGCATGCTTAACATTAATTTGTCTGCAAAGTGGGAAAAGTGTCATAGAAGATTAGATGATTTTAAAATTAAATATTCTGGCTGGCTTTGTTCAGAAACTGTAATAAACAGGCAAATAAATTTAGAAATCGCTTCCACAGAGACTCAATGCACAGTAGAACTAAGCCCAGATGAAAAAATTGTATCACTAACTGGACGCCCGCAACTTAAGTACTCTGAGAAATCTGAACGAAGTAAGAGGAGACAAGCAGCAAACCTCTCGATGTCAGAACACAACGAAACAAATCTGTTAGTTCAAGCAGCATCAATTTCGGCTCGGAAACAAGGACAAGTAGATTTGGCAAGATTAGGAAGCTATATGTCGATGATGTAAAAGCACCTATTGTAATGTCTGATGAGGAAGCGTTATCATTTCTTCTTGAAAACAATTTTTCGAAGAGCCAATACTGTTCCATCCGGACTTCTAACAAGGAACGTAACGCTAAAATTTATCCACCCTGTGATAATATATTAGCAATAAAAAGTAAGTGCAGACCCGATGGTGTACTTGTAGACGACAAATGTGCAAAGGTTCCTTTACAAATGCTTTTAAACCATACGGCTAAAAGAATTATAGAGATGCAAAAGGAAGTATTCGCGACAATTACGGGTAACTTCATATCAACGGAAATGATATTTAGCTCCGGTTTTGACAGCAGCTCTGGTCAATCTCAATATAAGCAATCTTTCCTTGATCAAAGTACATCACGAAATGCTGATTCATGTCTTTTGGCCACAACAGTGATTCTCTTGAGACTCTTAGAGTAGCGCGGGAGCCCCGATTTGGAATAATTGTTTTCCGCAGTCCACAAGATTTTGTCGGCCTTTAAAATTAGAATACACGAGTGAAACTAAGGAAGTGATAACAAGAGAAGCTGATGACTTAAATAAACAAATTCAAGAGCTTGAAAACTTACGTGTTGAAATCGAAGCTGGTAAGATAATCGAAATAACGTTCAGAGTGTTTTTAACTGTTATAGATGGAAAAGTTTTGAATGTTTTAACCGATACAAAATCAAATCAAAAATGTCCAATATGCCATGCAACCCAAACTGACTTTGTTAAAGTCATAGATTATAACAGCGTAAATTTTCATCCTATCGATGGAAATCTAAAGTACGGAATTAGTCCACTGCACTCCTGGATTAGATTTTTTGAGTTCGTACTACATTTAGGATACAAGATGGATGTAAAAAAATGGCAAATAAGATCGGAGGAAGATAAAGCTGCAATTAAGATAAGAAAAGAGTATATTCAGAATGAGTTTCGGAAAGAACTAAGTCTTCGTGTTGATGTTCCGAAAGCAGGTGGTTGTGGTTCCACAAATGACGGCAACACGTCGCGTAGAGCATTTACGGAATATGATAAATTTTCGAAAATTTTAGGAGTAGACACCGAATTAATATTTCGAATGAGAATAATATTAATATGTTTATCTTGTCAATTTTCCCTGAATTTGGACAAATTTGAAGAGTATTGCTTTCAAACTGGTCACTTATATCAAAGCAAGTACCCCTGGTTGCCAATGACTCCCACAGTACATAAAGTTATAGTTCACTCAAAGCAAATAATGCAGAATACACCACTTCCTGTTGGTTACTTCGGAGAGGATGCAGCTGAGTCACGAAACAAAATATATAAAAGCGACAGACTGCACCATGCACGTACGACTAGGCGCATTGATAATCTTTTCGATGTATTTCATAGAGCTCTTGACACATCGGATCCATTAATTTCATCTCTTCGCTTAAATACACGTGTGCGCCAAAGGAAGCGTTAAACGCTGCCACCAGAAGTAAAGGAATTATTGTATTGTGAGGATATCGGTGAAACATGTGCGACTGAGAATTTAGAAAATATGGATGACGACGAGGATGACGAGGACGATTATCCAGAAGAACTTGAAGAGGAAAATACATTTTTGGATAATGAATTGTATTTAAATTAAAGAGTTTAATAAAATTTTAATATTTTCGAAAATACGTGTGTGTGTAAATCATATTTTCAATTTCCAGAAACAACATATTTACTCGTAAGTATCGTATATTTTCTCATTTAGAACTAAAAAAAAAAATAAAAACTCAGAAAGAAAAGAAACAAAAACTTATGTAAAATTTTTTTTTTTAATTTTAATTCTAAATGTTGATAATTTAAAAAAAAAATTAATTATTTTATACAAAAACACTTAAAATATACTGCAAATTCAAATTCCAGTTAAAAATTCCGTTATTTTAAGTTTTAATAATTTTTGGCCAAGAAAAGTGATGTTTCCGACCATAGTGCGCTGGAAGGAAAAAAATTACATGACCTTTTTTTCTTCCCATCCTATAATCTTCAAAATCCAATATGTGAAAATATCGCTCGAGTAAATCCCGATTTAGCATCGTGGGCTCCCCTACTATTATTCTAGAAACTAAATCCTGTTTTTGTGCGACAATAGCTTTAGTCTGCGGAATGAGCTTGACAAATTGAAAATAAGAGTGGGAATACCAATTGTTAAAATTTGTACAACGACTTGTGTAGATCAACTCCGGAACTTATTACCTCTCATAAAATCTTAAAAAAAAGACTGGGCAAATTAAAAGTAAGTAACATCAATATTTTAATAAATTAATTTTTATTTTCTACTTAATTTATTAATTGTTTAAAATAATGATGTTACTTACCTTTCATTTGCCCAATTTATTTTTTTATGATTTTATGATGGGAAATGAGTTCCGGATTTGATCTACACAAGTCGTTGTAAAAATTTGAAAAATTGGTATTCCCACTCTTATTTTCAAATTATCAAGCTCGTTCCGCAGACTGAATATATTGTCGCAGAGAACCAGGAATTCTTTTCTAGAATAAGGGATTAAAATCGCACCTTTTAAGACCTAAACAATTTTCGTATCAAACATTTTGTTTTTCGACCCGCCCTAATGTACATAGAAACGGTTTAGCAACATGAACCAAAAATACAAGATCACGCAAGAACGCGACGTTGTATTTGTAAATAGTTTTGGGAAAAAAGTTTGCGAAAGCGGGATCGCCAGCTAAGCATTTGTTTACATCAGAAGCACCACTGTTTTACAGTTTTCTTTTACTAAAGAAAAGTTAATTAAACATGACAAAACGTTTTAATGAATAACTTTACCTAAATTATGTGTTTAAAGCGACTGACAATAATTTGGTTTTCGTAGTTTTCTTTTCTTTTGTTTTCCAGCGAAACAAATTGCCGTAGAACCCGCTCAAAAATCGACTTTTTTCACTCCCTGGTTGATGCGTGATCTTGTGTCGTTCGTTCACGAATTAGCAGCATACCGACGATCGAGATCGATGGATCGATAAGCAAGGCTCGTACCGAGTTTGTTAAGGATTGGTCAAGCGGCTAGTAAGATACAGTGTTTCATCAAAAGTGGGCGAGGTTACGCCCCTTTTTCAAAAATTTTATGATGATATTATTTTGTACCAAAAATTCTACTCCACATACACATAAAGCGCTTTGACCAAGTTCGCTGTGATTCAAAGAGGATGCATAAACCAAATTTCAATACGCTCTGAATTTCAAAAGTGTATTGTCTGGAATTTTATTTAAAATCGGTTTCCTATTTCTCAAATCGGTTAGAAAACAGGTATAAACACATCACTCATTCGACTCGAAGTGAAAATAGGCTGGTTTTCGTGAATTATTGTTCGCTTCCAATTATTAAAGAAATATCGAAATAAAGCAACAAATTTTGTACACTTTTGAATGCGGTTTCAGCGAGTGCGCTGAAAAGACACACAGGTATAAACGCTTGAAAAAAATATGTGATAAGTGGTTTTTTCTTAATGTTATTCTTGCGTAGGTATAAACAAGGTATACATTTTTTGATTCACGATGAGTGGAAATGGTTTTGGTGTGTTTTGTTTTTGAGATCGATGGATACAGTCAGGTTGGCCGAGCTATGGCAACCTACTAAAGTAATACGGTAGACAAACGGGCTCGATTATTTGCATAACCAGACTTAATTTCCTTTAACTCATGCATTTTCCTCTTTAAAATGAACATAAGCAGCCGAACATATGCACGAAATTTTTGGGAATTAGCTCGGGTCCGGGGAATTTTCGATGACAACACTGGTAAAAACGACCAGTTGTTGTCTTTTGTACAAGTAAGCAAACGAAGCAGTCGAGTTTCGCGTACGCGGTAGCCGAGTGGTGAGAGTTGCGAGCTACAAGCCTGTAGCTGCCAGGTTCGATCCTCGGTTGGAGCGATTGCGAAAAACTTTTTGTTTTTATTATTTATTTTATATTTTTTTATTTTATTTTATTTATATATTTAATTTTACTTTATTTTATTTTCATTTGCTTTACTTTATATCACATTTCTTATTTTAATATTAGTTAATTTTAATTTTTAGAGATGAATTTTGTTAAAAAGTCAATAACTAACTGAAAGCAACGAAAAAAAAATATAGAACTTATAAAAAAAAGAATGAAAAAGGAATAAAAAAAAGTCGACTGGCCGTGGGACTCGAACCCACGACCTTGCGGCTGGTTTATTCGCATTACTGCCGTCTGTAAGGGTAAAATTTTAATTTGCATTTATGCTTATTAATTCAAATAAATTTTCTCTAATACTAATGCAGCCCCTGTAGACTATCAATATAGAGGCCAGAAGGCAACACTGGTCGGAGGACATTGAAATAAAGCATTAATGATTGGACACTTATATCAAGCGGTCGTTAATTTGCAAAAAAATTTTATTTTTACGACCAAATACAAAACAAAAATTTTAATTTTATTTCTTCAGTCAAAAATAGCAGTTTACTTACTCACAATATAATAGGGCTGTTCAGGATGTTTTGGAAATGGTCTTGGATTTGCAGTTGGAATTGCATTTGCAAATTTGCCATGGCAACCGTGTGCATTTTATTGTTGTGAATTTACAAATGCAACGAATATGCAAATCCAAGAGCATAAGCACAAGATGATCTTGAACAGCCGTAATATGGTTTGAACATCAAAATCGGATTTTCCAAACGCTCAGCGTCGTCGCACAGTGTAATGCCTGTGGCCAAAAATAGTAAAAGTAAAAGTGGCAAGTTTAGAAATATTGTTCAAATATCTTTGAACATGGATACATATCTGCCTGAGTAATAACATTAAATATATCAAGAACTTTTAAAAAATATGTGTACAGTACATAAATAATCACTTTTTTGCCCTCGGAAATATGTTCAAATATCTTTGAACATGTGTGAATACATAGAAACATACATATATGCCTGGGTATTAAAAATACTCAAACTTAAAATTGTAATAAACATTTATAATCCTTGAATATACAAAGGAAAGATAAAAATTGTGCACTTGCACCAAAACTAAAATACAGTCCAAAGAAGAAAATATAAATAAAAGAAAATATAATACGGTTAGATTTACATATATAAATTCATATGTATGTATCCAAACACAAACATACGATAGGAATGTCATGTGCATTCGACGCACAAAAGTAGGTAATTAAATGTAAGACACGTTCGCGAGAAACAATAAAATATTGAATCGGTTGATCCTTTATTAGTTGTAAAAATATAAACACATATAAATTGCAGCGCATACGGGAAACATTAAAATGTCAATGCTGCAAAGCAACCCTTATGGTGCTATAAACAGAAAATACATTGCCTATAAACATTCTTAACATGCAAAGATGTAGCAGAGGCACACAACCAAAATACCATAAGAAGCAATGCACTGGTTTCTTATTTTATCTTTTGTAAATATACATACATACACACAAACACATATGTACATTAGTTTGCATCACTCCACATACAAACAAAATCCGTTATATTTTTCCATTGGAATTATAAAATCTATTATATTTTAAGACGTCCACCAAAATATTTCGGAAAAATATTAAGATTTAACCGAGCTGGGCTGATTTGAAAATACCTCCAAAAATGGAGTTTTTCATGAATAAAAATAGTTTCTTAAAGATGTTTTTTGAAAAAATCGCCCCAAATAACAAAACGGTTTAAGCTTAAAAAATTTACATAAAAATATGTAAAAAAAAAATAAAAAATTTGGACGGAATCGTAATAATGAGATTTTTGATGCTGTTTTTTAACTTTTTTTAAATATTGGTATAGGAAAAACTTGAATAACTGAACCAAAACTCTTTCGATTTCGGACAGTGAGGTATCATTGGAAAGGTATTTTCTCATCCTTTTTATTTCTTGGCTAATAAGCTCATTCAAAGGATGAAAGAGAAAGGTAGGATGAACGGACATCATTAAAAGTTGAATTAAGATGTGTTGGTGTATGAACAACAAAAATTGGGGCACGAATGACTTTTTTTGCACATAAATAAAAGTAGTGGGAAAATACCTTTCTACCGAGATCCCATAAGTCTAAATCAAATCGCGCAGTTATTTAAGTTTTTCGTAAATCAATCTTTGAAAAAAGTAAAAAATAGCATCAAAAATCTCATTATTACGATTCCGTTGAAAAGATTTTTAAATATTTTTATGCAGGTTTTTTAAGTCTAATCTGGTTTTTCATCTGAGGAGACTTTTTCCAAAAAGTTCTTTAAGAAACTATTTTTATTCATAAAAAACTTCATTTTTGGAGGTATTTTCAAATCGGTCCAGCTCTCTCAAATCTTAATACTTTTCCGAAATATTTTGGTGGACGTCTTAAAATATAATATATTTTGTAATCCCGGTGGAAAAACTGCAACTTTTTTTGGAGATGCAGTCTAATGTACATATAAAATTAGTTAGGAAATATATAATATGAAAATTGTATATAAAGAAGAAATGTTTAATAAATATTCAGAACCGTCAAGACTCTCACCTAACAATCTTCTCTCCTTCAATGCTGGTCGTCTTGCCGTGGCGAAGGGGCTTAAATGACGACATGTAAATTCCCCAAAGGGAGCTTCCAGATCGTGATGAACTAAGAGGAAAGCTTCATATCCTTTGCAACCGTGAGGGAAGCCAACAAACAAAACTGGTATGTGAGCAAACTTCCCGGTTGGAAAGTATGTGGAGATAGCCGCACCAGCAACACCCTAAGCCAAGGTGTTGAGGTACCCGTACCGACGGCTGAATGGTCAGCGGGTGTATATTGAATAGCCGGCCGCGAACGATCCCCTCCGATGCCCGGGCAAGGTCGGAGGTATAAGTGCCTTCTCTACGTATGCCGGCTCTGAGGACGAGTGACGAACCCTTTCCGTGCATACTCGTGGGACCAAATATGAACGATCTACACAAAAAACAACAAACAACAAACGCAAACTGAAACCGAAACAAAACTGATGACGAACACTGGACAATCGACTTTGGCACTCCCTTTTCGGAACCCGGGCCCCGTCGTTACGGAGTCCGATGAGGACACCCTTCTTGCCTCCAGTCAGGAGACAATCAAAAGTGTTCCTGGTTGTACCAACCATAGTACACCAGAAGCACAAGCAGCAAAACATACCACATCAAAGGATGCCAAGCCAGGCAGTACCAACCACAGTACAACGACGGCGGGAGCAGGGCGGAAAAAGAAACATAAGAAGTCCCTGAACCAAATCAGAAAGAGCCGCTACCAGAGGGCAGTCTACATGCTAGATAAAATATCTAGCGATTCGGCTCCAAGCGGCTCCTATGAGTTGAAGGGGGTCGAATACTACAAAAAGGTGGTTGAGGAATATGAGAGCTCCTTAAAAGAGAAGCAATCTGCAAACCCCAATCCACCTGATATAAAGCAAAAGGGCGAATCTCAAAAGAGAAATCGTTCCACCAACGACAGCACTACCGGCGGAGAGAGCAAGAAGCCTAAACAGGCTTCTTCATCTGACCCCAACCCGCTGCAACGCCACTTTAGTGACGTTGCCAAAGACAGTCTGTTGATGGCCATAGTCGACGAAAACTCGAAGACTCCGGTATCTATGCAGAAGGACTGGGTGGAGATCGACGTCAAGCTATCGAGTCTCGTTATGGACTACGTCCTCGATAACCCGGCGGGTCCCCATCCGGAGTTTGATTCTTTTGGATCCTTTCGAGGATACAGGGTTATCAGATGCGCGGACCAAGCGTCTTTGGACTTCTTAGCTGGGTGCGTCGCTAAATTAAGCGAAGCATTCGTCGGCCTTAAACTAAGGCTGATTTCAGCTAAGGACGTCCCTCAGAGGCAACGTGCACGTATCTGGTTGTCCCCCCATGGAGGAACCAGGCGAGAAACTTCTGAGGTGCCTAAAGCTCGCCAACAAACACATACCGTGTATAGCAGACTGGCAGCTTATAAAAGTTCAGCAGCCAAATAAAACCAGCAGACCTCTTTTCTTGGCCATTTGCGAAGAATCTATTGAGGCTCTGTCAAAGGCGGACAACAGAATTCGCTTTGGCATCCGCATGGCCAAGATGAAGATTTTTGTAGGCGAAGAGGCTCCTGATGAAGACGACACAGAGGAGGTCCACGATGCGACCCAGTTGCTGAAGGACGTCAACATCACCGATGCAGCCTCCGCCGAAGATGAAGTGTAGTGTGTACATATTAATCTGCAGTACTCAATATGTGCGACAGAGGTAAGCATCGACGTCAGCCTAATCCAGGAGCCGTGGGTCAGAGGTGATCAGATCCATTTGCTCAACAGCAGTACACATAACCTCTTTTATAGTGGTAACACAGGTAAACCGAGAGCATGCATTATAATCAAAAAAGGTATTAATGCATTTCTCTGTCCAAATTACAGCACAGCAGACTTAACCGTGATGAAAGTGGAGAGGGAAGGGCACCAAAATATCTTCCTGGCATCTGCCTACCTGGCTCATGACAAGGACGCCCCATCCGACGAACTGGAACAATTTATCGCCCAAAATCAGAGGGAACAAATTCTGATAGGATGCGACGCAAATGCGAGACACACTATCTGGGGGAGTTCCTCGATAAACAGCAGAGGTGAATCTCTCTTACACTTTATATTAAATACTAACCTGAGTATATGCAAGGAGAGAGTTCGACCTTTATATTTCCCAGCTCCGAAAGATTTGCGGGATGGGAAGAGGTACTGGACTTAACCCTAGCAACAGATGGTATTGTCGTCGATGACTGGAGAGTATCCAGTGAAACATCCATGTCGGATCATTGTTGGATACTCTTCAGCATTCGCGGAAAGCCCACTACCTCTTCCCTATTTCGGAATCCGAGAAGAACAATATGGCCAAAATTTATCAGGCTAACGTCAGGTAACCTAGACAGTAGTAAATCAAAGGAGATTACAACTGCTGTAGAACTACACAACACAGTAGATAAGCTGGAAAAACTCTAGCCATAGCTTTTAAAAAATCCACACCAGTAAGTGTCCTTAAGAAAAAATACCCTCCATGGTGGACGAGGGAGCTTAGGGAGCACAGGTCAAATCTCAGAAACATCTTTAACGAGTGCTACAGAACAAAACTGTGGCAGCCATACAACGATGAATTAAGGCAGTACAAAAAATTAGTAAAGAAAGCTAAAGAGGACTCTTGGCAGTCCTATTGCAGATCCATAGAGAACTGTACGGATTCCGCCAGACTAAGAAAAGTTTTATCCAAGGAACACACCAACCCCAACCTTATTAAGGGAGAGGACGGTGCATGGACCAGGACAGCGAAGGAATCACTAGAGACTCTCATAAATACACACTTTCCTGGCTGCGATCAGAGGCCAAAAACATGGCCTCATACAAATCGTCAGCAACTCTCAAAATAGTTACCCGACTCAATCGAAGACAAGGAAAAAATTAAGTTCGCTATAAATAAATTCTCCCCATACAAATGCCCTGGCCCAGATGGCATCATTCCGATAATGCTCCAGAAATTACAGGAGCCTATGGTATCCTGGCTGGAAAGGGTCTACAAAGCCAGTATCAGCTTGACATACATTCCGAAAAGCTGGAAAAGAGTCAAAGCTGTCTTCATTCCCAAACCGGGAAGAAGAAATCACGAAAAAGCAAAAGACTTCCGACCAATAAGTCTTACATCTTTCCTGCTAAAGGTACTTGAAAGACCTACATATTAGGCTTTTGCTGGGAAATTCCAAACTTTCCAAAGCTCCACATACATACATTAAGGGCAGGTCAACTGAAACTGCCCTTCATGAAGTCGTGGGCACCATAGGAAAATCACTCCATTACAAGCAGTACACTTTGGCGGCATTGTTCGACATAGAGGGGGCCTTCAATAACATAACAGTCGAAGCCACTGTTCGATCTCTTGTGAATGTGGGAATATCTGACCACATATGCGAATGGATTGAACAAATGCTCAGAAACAGAATCATAATTTCAACCATTGGTTCAGTAACGCTATCCCGTTATGCAAATAGAGGCACTCCCCAAGGGGGAGTTCTGTCTCTGCTACTATGGGTGGTGGCACTGAACGACATTCTACTGGATCTCAACTAAGGTGGAGTGGAAGTAGTAGCATATGCAGAT
>NW_023458556.1:24162648-24167967 GCF_013731165.1 Rhagoletis pomonella
CCCTACCACAAATCTAGAGGGATTTTCAGTCGATTTGAAGCTAGACCCGATTGCTATCCCGGCGTTTGATGGAGACATGTGTAACTGGCTGGCTTTCAAAGATGCTTTTGAAACGCTTGTACATCGGTCCTCTTACACTGAAGCGTATAAGTTGGGTAAGCTACGGCAAGCAGTCAGTGCGAGCAGTGTACCCTTAGTTGGAAGTATATACTCTGGTGGCTATGAGGAGGTGTGGAAGGCCTTGAAGGAGCGCTACGACAACAGGAAACAGCTTGCTGAAATACACGTGTCACGCTTCCTTAACCTCAAAGTAGCTGCAGAAGAATCATCGAAGGCCTTACTAGCTATTGTTGACACGGTGCATGAGACGTTGCGCGCATTACGAGTCATGGAGATTCCCGTCAATCAATGGGATGCATTATCGGTGCCAATTGTGGTCTCGAAGCTACCATCTGCTACGAAAAGGGACTGGTGTATGAAATGTTCTTCACACGAAATACTTCTACTAGAAGATCTTCTGAAATTTCTTGAAAGACGGGCGCATAGCATTTCTGCGGAATCTCCGCCCCGACAGCAACGCTCGGTGAAGTCGCACGTGGCAGCTGCTGAGGTGGGACAGTGCGCACAGTGCCGTGGAAGTCATCGTATTATTAAGTGTCCTGCACTCATAGCAATGCCAACAGAGCAGCGGTTCGAAGCAATACGAAATTTGAAGCTTTGCTACAATTGTTTACGGGGTGGACATTCTTCGAGGCAGTGTCCATCGGGAGGTTGCAGGAGCTGTGGCCGCAAGCACAACACCATTTTGTGCCGCGACAAACCTTCGACCATTCTACAGCCAGCCTCACCATCTCCACCCCACGTGTCTAATGAAGGAACCAGTCAAGTAAAATCAACAACTGCTTTGTGACTAGCGGCCCGTGCAGCAGCCACTGTTGCCCAATCCAAGCCAATAACTCTTTTAGCGACAGCACGGGCATATGCTTATGGAGAGGCATTGGTTCAACGCGTGGCTCGTATCTTGTGCGATCCAGGATTGCAGGTTAGCTTAATTACACATCGCTTTGTAAACGCATTACGGCTATTTCGACGGAAGTGCAGTGTTAACATCGAGGGTGTTGGAGCAGCCGTCAACACGCAAGCTAAAGGCAGTGTTATACTTACACTGAAGTCTACAACTACTAAATTTGAGATGCAGATTGAAGCTCTGGTGATACCATTTATCACTTCTCAGACACCTGCCATGAAGGTGGACATGTGCCAGTGGTCCTACTTAAAGGAACTGGACTTGGCGGATATTTGGTTTGGTACTCCTGGAACTATTGACGTTCTTATTGGTGCGGATGTGTGGGGACAAGTAGTGGAGGGTGACATTATCGGCGGACGACCTGATGAACCCTTCGCCCAGCGTACCCGCTTTGGCTCGGTAGTATTTGGCCCAGCAACTGTTTCTTCTACATCGAATGGGTCATCATCGCTCGCACTCAGCGCGTTGCTAGGTGAGGATGAAGTGCGGTTGGAAGAACTGGTTCGGAATCTTTGGAGAATGGATGGCGATTCAATTGATTATGAATCTCATGATGAAGAGTGTGGTCACATCTTTGACTCCACACATCGTCGTACCTTGGACGGGCGCTACGTCGTGCATCTACCACTGCGGCGGGACGCGCCGGTACTAGGCGACTCTTATTCACTTGCGTTGCGGCAGTTCACTCGACTGGAACGCCGCCTGCTTGCTGACCCTACACTACAGGAAAACTATGTGAAGTTTATGCGTGAGTATGCTGCGCTGGGGCATATGGAGCCTGTGCAAGCACCATATTCTCATGACGGGTGCTACTACATCCCTCATCATGCGGTTGTTGGAAAGTTTCGAGTCGTGTTCAACGCGTCAGCGCAAACGAGTACTGGCGTTTCCCTCAATGACATTCAGCTGGTGGGCCCGACCATTAAGGACTCACTTGTAAACATACTGTTACGATTTCGCAGATACCGAGTGGCGATTACCGCTGATATTGAGAAGATGTTTCGGCAGGTGCTGGTTACCTCCGAACATCAGGATCTCCAGAGGATCATAAGGCGAGAGTCACCGGCAGACAATATCGGTGTTTATCGTTTGAAGACAGTCACTTATGGGATGGCGAGCAGCCCTTACAACGCCGTACGTGCCCTTCAACAGTGTGCGGTCGATAACTGCAGTGTAATTCGAGACGAGGATCAGGCGGCTCTTGCTCGAAATGCAATCTTGACTTCGTTCTATGTTGATGACTTTTTGACAAGCTGTGCGAATGCCAGTGAAGGAATAGAACTGGCGAGGAGTGTAGATGCTATTCTATCTTCGGGAAAGTTTAGGCTGAGCAAATGGAACTCAAACGATAATCAGGTAACGATGTGTTTGTCGAGTAACGCCTCTATTTCCAGTTATACATCCAACTCCGGCGAGACTTCGGTCCTGGGCCTTAAATGGGATTCGGTGACTGATGAGTTGTTCTATCGCGTTGAGATTGAGCCGGCAATAGATGTTCCTACCAAGAGAAGCGTGCTTAGGGAAGTCGCTCGACTCTTCGATCCTACTGGTTTGCTATCCCCCGTAGTAATAACGGGGAAGGTTTTCATTCAGAAGATGTGGTCTGTGGGGTTGGCTTGGGACACTCCATTACCCGACGACCTTCGTGAGGAATGGCTGAGGTATCGTTCCAAGCTTAAGGCTCTGAATCAAGTTCGAATCGAGCGGTGGTTGGGTATGGTGCGACATGGCCGGACCACGTTACATGGGTTCTGCGATGCCAGCTCATATGCATACGCGGCCGTTATCTACGTAAGGACAATAGACGATTCCCACGCAACGCCGCTCTCGCTCCTTACTGCACGCACGAAAGTGGCTCCACTCAAAGGCTCAACCATACCACGACTTGAACTCTCGGCAGCAGTGTTGTTAGCAGAAACCCTCCGGCAAGTGCAATCGGCCCTGAGCTTGTCCGAAGCTCCCTACTTTCTGTGGTCGGACTCTGCAATTGTATTATGCTGGCTTAAAAAGCAACCATCAACCTTGAAACCATTTATATCAAACCGTGTTCGCAGGATTCAAGAGTTGACATCTCCAGATCGATGGCGTCACATTCGTTCGGCGCAGAATCCCGCTGATTGTGCTAGCAGGGGCATAACACCGCAAGAGCTGCTACATCACCCACTTTGGTGGCACGGACCCGGTGAGCTAGATAGCTCGGCGCTATATAGTACGGACATACCCCTCAGCCCGGACGAGTCCAAGGTACTTCACGCTGAGGAGCGAACAGTATCGTGCCTGGTCGGAGTGCATCTGGTCCGACCATTGGAAACGCGCAGGCGAGATAGCCATGTCATCTCGTTGACTGAACGCTTCAGTTCCATGCAGCCGTTACTAAGGACGGTGGCCGTCCTGCTACGATGGTTACCGAGACGTCGACACTTTCGTCAACCTGTTGTAAGTGCACGGGAGTTAGATGATGCGCTTGACAGTTTGATCCGGTTGGAGCAAGCAACTAATTTCGCGTCCGAAATTAAGCAGCTGAAGGCCAGCTCAGGTTTGTCGTCTTCAAGTCAGATTCTCTCATTAAATCCCTTCTTAGATGAGCACCTGATCCTACGTGTTGGAGGTCGTCTCCACAAGGCGGAAGTTGAGCACGACCAGCGATTCCCGATGATCTTGCCGAGATCCAGTCCTCTCGTGCACCTCTTAATCCGACAAGCTCATGAAACAACGCTACATGGAGGAGCACAGCTGACGCTGCATACACTTCGTCGCCGTTTCTGGATTTTAAACGCAAGACAAGCTGCCAAGTCCTTTGTACACCACTGCGTCGTATGTCGACGTCACCGAGGGGTGCTCCTCAAGCAGCAAATGGCTTCGTTACCCGGGCAGCGAGTTAAACCTGCAAGACCATTTGTATCCGCTGGGGTGGATTATTGTGGCCCTTTCACTCTACGTGTTGGCACAAAACGCTCTCGCACTCTCGTGAAGACATACTTGGCTATTTTTGTATGCATGGCGACTAGAGCCGTTCACATCGAGGTGGTGGATGATCTGTCTGCGCAAGCCTTCCTCGGCGCTTTTACACGCTTTACCAGTCGGCGGGGTCCTTGCCGCGACTTATACAGCGATAACGGCACGGCATTTGTGGGTGCGAATCGACTGCTCCAGGAAGACGTGGCGGCATGGAACAATGAGAACAATCAACGATCGTTAGCGAGCATGGGCACCCAGCGGCATTTCATCACTCCTAGTGCACCACACCAGGGTGGTCTCTGGAAGGCTGCGGTTAAATCTGCCAAGCATCATCTGGTCCGCTGTGTTGGTTCTCAGACTATGTGGTACACCCAATTGCAGACCCTGGCCGCGCTTATAGAAGCGTGTCTCTATTCCCGTCCGATCACTCCACTGTACGATGACCCAGACGAGAAGTTTGCATTGACACCAGGGGACTTTCTCATCGGAGCACCGCTTTTAGCTGTGCCGGAGCCAGACATACGCGAGATTCCCACCAATCGCTTGAACCAGTGGCAGTGGGTACGACAAGTCCACCAGCAGTTTTGGCAGCGTTGGAGCTCCGAGTATTTGATCACGCTCCAGAGGCGCAATAAGTGGCAGCGACGCGTCCGGATATCCGAGTCAACGATGTGGTGTTGGTGCGGCATGAGAATCTACCACCAACCCAGTGGCGTCTTAGTCGTGTGGTGGCAGTGCATCACGGAGACGACGGAGCCGTCCGAAATGTCACTTTGAAGACTGCGAGTGGATGCATCACCCGAGCTGTTCAAAAGCTATGCTGCCTGCTTGAACAAGATGATTTCGAGTCAGCCGACTCGACCGGGCAGGATGTTTAGAGTTAAGTGTGAACTCATTGTCATGTTTTCTTAACTATCAAACTTGTACTCTATGGCTACCCTAGTTTATCGATAACTATGTATCTACTTTGACATTTCTATTGTTTGCCAAGAATCCATTTGCATTAGTACGGTTTTTTTGTAATATTCATTTTGTTATATAAGCGCGAAACCATCTTGTATACGGTCTATTTTGCGACAATATCTGCAGCAATAAACGTGCGATTTCTAGAGGACATCGTTGGAGTCTTTTATTTAACAAGTCGTGAATACACCAATGTGTCAGATCGGGGAGGGATATAGCATAGAGCTAAGTAATTAGACCCTTTTCCAGCCTGTACACGAATGCATTTGAATTCTACTGAATCAATGTAAGGAAAACTAACTTCTTCAGATGGTATTGAAGAGTCTACAGCGAAGAGTACGCCATCGCCGATTCTGTCCTCCCTATCTTGC
>NW_023458556.1:24168067-24171211 GCF_013731165.1 Rhagoletis pomonella
GTAATCTCTAAGTGTCGCAGTTTTGGTGTGTTCATGTTTAATAGCTAACCATAACCTGGAACAGGTATACAACTTTGTGGACCTTGGTATCCCAATGGATCCTAAGCTTAATTTAATCTTCACATTAACAACAAGGCTAAAGGTGTACTTGCATTTGTGAAACGATGGTCAAAAGAATTTTGTGACCCTTATATCACTAAAGCCCTCTTTACAACATTAGTTAGACCAATTCTGGAATACGGTTCGGTGATTTGGAATCCAAGGTATCAAATTTACTCAGACAAGATAGAATCAATTCAAAAACAATTCCTACTTTTTGCTTTAAGAAATTTCCGTTGGGATTCTCAATTTAACCTTCCGCCTTATACGAGCCGATTAAAACTTATTGATCTTCCTACACTTTCCAGTCGCAGGCAAATGCTTGGTACAATTTTTATAGTTAAATTACTAACAGGCGCAATTTCAAGTCCGCTTCTTCTGGGTGAAGTTAACCTTAATGTTTCCTCCCAGGTATCAGGACACTTTTGTCCCCTATTTCTGAAAGCTTGTAAAACTAATTTTGAATTGCACGACCCACTCAGTTGCTTTTGCCAGGATTTCAGTTCTCATTCCAGTACGTTTGGTATATCAGATTCGCTTTTCAGCATTAAGAGAGCGATACTATCCTCTCTCAATAAATGAATCATTAACATAAAGACATAAAATCGGCTGATGAATTTAGTTCTGTAGCTGAATAGCTTTAGATCTCGACACTTAACAGACTCTTGCCTATCGTGACTCGGCACAAAAATTGAAAATACTGGTTCCGTACGTCATGCGGACTGCGCCCCTCGTGCGGATGGGCGGGAATGGAGGGTAAAATCCGTTGGGATTATTATTATTATTATTATGAGGGGAGGGGGCGGAGGACGGAGCGCGAGCGCGAGCGCGAGCGCGACGTCGAACGCGGCGCAAACATGGACCGCCGCGACGCTGGGCACTTAAAAAATTGTATATTTACAAATCCGTCCATTTAACTTGTTAATGTACTACTTTTTGTCAAATGTAACTAGGTGGCTACCTATGTGCATTATTTTGTTTATTACTCAATTGCTAAGTTTAAAACTTGGTGTTATTGCTTAACGAGAAATGAAATAAAGCAAATTTGTGTTATTTCACATTCAATTGGGAAATAATACAAATAATACAAAAGTGAAAAAACCTTTTAGCCCCCTTTTAATTGGAGTATTTATAATCGGTCCCCAACAAAATATTTGTTCGATGCAGAGCTGATTCACTTGTTCCTTACCTCGGGTGCAATGCTTGAACTACAAATACTCTTATTTTAAAATTCTCTACCCCTTACCACTGATGGGGGAAGTAGAGTCTAATAGTTAGTTAGTTAGTTCTTTCAATATTAAAAGTTTTACCCCTTACCACTAATGGGGGGAAGTGAAACTTTAATAAAGAAAGAAGAATAAATATTGTTAAATGCTTTACCCCTTACTTCTGGTGGGGGGATATAAAATAGAGAAGAAGAGTGTTGGTTGGTTGGTAGAAGCGTCGCCTGGGTATGTTCCCAGGACCCAATTAGTGCTTAAAGCACCATTTTGATACGCTTTCTCTGGGACCCCTGATTTTATCTGATTTCACGATTCGTTGGGTTCCTCAAACCATTTGGATTTTCCGATGAATCTATTTAGGTTAGTAATGGTGAATTTGGAAATTTTCCCAAGATTACTTGTGCAAATGCTGGGCACTCGCAAAGATAGTGAAGGACCGTTTCCTTACTTCCCACAAGATTACAGCTACGGCACCGAGGGTTATACGGAAGGCCCATTCTAGCTGCATGTTCACCAATGGGCCAATGTCCCGTTATCGTGGCTATTAATTTGACTATATCTTTCCTCGATCTCTTGAGAAGTTCTTCTTTCTTTGGCTTGTCATAGTGCGGCCATATGTACCTCGCAGTTTTGCAGGTTTGAAGGTTGTTCCAAGGTGTATCAGCCATACGTGTGAATTGCAGATGCAATTCCCTTTTGATGAGTCCGAGTGGACAATTTATAGTTTCTGCTTCGGATTCATCCAAAGATGCTCCGGCCTTAGCCAACTCGTCAGCCCTCTCATTTCCGTGTATGTTCCTATGGCCGGGAACCCAGATGAGAGTGATGTCTATTAACTCGGCCGTCGAGCTTAACGCACATTTGCAATCTATGACTGTTTTGGATTTTGTTACCGGTGATGCAAGTGCCAGAAGTGCCGCTTGGCTATCTGAAAAAATGTATGCTTTTCATACACCTACGCAGTTCCTCTCTAGTGCTTTACAGGCCCTTTCGATGCCCAGTACTTCCGCTTGGAAAATGCTAGCAAAGTCAGGTAGTCGAAACGAGAGAGAGACATTCAGCGTCTCAGAGAACACCCCCGCACCCACACCGCAGTCCATTTTGGACCCGTCAGTATAGATTTCAGTGGAATTCTCCTCGACTATCCTGCCCCTACTCCAATCCCGTCTTGAAGGAAACTTCACCTGAAAGCTTTTCCTGAAATCTGTCGTAGGAGGTATATAATCCGGTTGTTTCCCTGATAAGATAAGCTTGTCAATAATACCACTATGGCCGTGCCGTGACTGCCGCAGACGCAGCAGTTTCGCGTATATGGAGTTCTATGGGTAGATGATGCAGGATTACATTAAGCGCATCAGATGGACACGACTTAATTGCCCCTGCACAAGCTGCTCTTTGTATACTGCCTAATTTCCTGACGTTGTATTGTTTATCTAGTGCTGGCAACCAAACTAACGCCGCATACGTTAGTATTGGTCGTATGATAGCCGTGTACATCCAGAGGACAAGCTTTGGCTTCAATCCCCAGTTGCTACTGAATATTCTTTTACATGTATAATAAGCTGTGTAGGCTCTCTCAAACCGCCTCTCTATATTTGTCTTCCAGCTCAGCTTGGTATCTAATTCGACACCCAAGTATTTAGCTTCGGAGGACAATGTGAGAGACGTTCCATTAAGGGAGGGAGGCTTGAATTGTGGTATTTTTGTTTTATTGGTGAACAGCATCAGTTCCGTCTTGCTAGGGTTGACACCCAGTCCGCTTTTTGTAGCCCAGGTGTTTGCCCGGAGCAAAGCTTCCTCTAGGATTTCACTAATCGTTGAG
>NW_023458556.1:24171311-24180487 GCF_013731165.1 Rhagoletis pomonella
TGCAGAGGAGCCCTCGCCTAGGCACGTCAGGAGGCATCTATATGAACTGACGGACGAAGTCCAGAGGTTCATTAAGCAACCTCTGGACCCGACAGCGTACAGACAGGCCCTGAACGGCATTCACAGGGACTCAGTCTCGAGTTATGTAGACTCTAGACCTGTGAATGCCGTTCTAGGCATACCACCTCCGGACATTGACGAGACAGAGCTTCATCTGCCTCGGGAGACACGCACTACACTTGCCCAACTTCGCTCCGGCTACTGCAGCAGGTTAAACTCCTACTTGAGTAGGCTGAATGAGGATGTGCCGAACGAATGTCCGGCATGCGGAGAGACCCCACATGACTCGAACCATCTCTTGGCATGCCCGGAAAACCCGACAACCCTAACGGCCCTGTCCCTGTGGACAGATCCCACAGAAGCTGCACGCTTCCTAGGGTTGCCGTTAGTGGAACTTGACGACAACGACTGAGATACCAACCGATCTGGGCGGGGTTGTTGTAGCCGCTACAACAACAACAACAACAACAACAGTGGTACTTTGGTGATGCCGGGAGTAACGTTCTACTCGCGCCGCTGGGCGGCGCTCTGGCGACGTTGACAAGTGGCGCTCTGTTCGCGCCAATGACGCCGGAGAGTACCGTTCTACTCGCGCCGTTGGGCGGCGCTCTGGCGACGTTGACAAGTGGCGCTCTGTTCGCGTCGGAGAGTCGCTCTCGTGGCGCCGATGAATGGCGCTGTCGACGTCCCTCTGCTAACGTCGGTGCTGACTGCGGGCGAGCGGGTGTCGCCCGTACGCGGTTCCACGAGAGGCTGTGGTGAGAGCGTGTGTAGCTCGTGGCGCTGCCACTGGAAAGGTGACGTCCAGCCCGACACTCAAGCCGATACAGAAGAAATCACCCTACCAGCAGCTGTTGCAGAAGTGGAATCAAGCCCGACAGTCGAGCCGGTGCTGATGAAGTCACTTCTTGCCAGTAGCCGTATGTTCACGGCCACAGTCTCGTGCTGACTGACTGGTTTCTTGTCGTGCTACTCCTTTAATAGGCTATGTGCTTGATGTTGCGTTGTCATGGCAACGAAGAGATTGTCGGGTGTTTCTATGACTTGTGTTGCTGGAGCGTGTGACGTTGAAGCGATAATAGTGATTGATTCGGCCGGTGATGGCGGCAGTCGAATCGGCGAGGCGATAGCGGGTGGAAAAGCTGGGCCGTACCCAGTAGAGGCGGTGACGCTGGTATTTATGGCTAGCTCGATTTCGGGGAGGAGGTCATCCCTTCGCTGGTGTTGCGATCTAGTGAGTTGGGCTACTACTCGCTTGACCGTCCTGTTAGCGCGCTCCGTTGGGTTCCCCTGGGGAGTGTATGGCGCGGTAAACTGTTGTCGTATTCCCATCTCTTGGAGGTAGCTTTGCCACATCGTGCTGGTGATCTGGACGCCGTTGTCGGAGAAGATTATCTTCGGAACGCCAAATCTCGCTAGGATGCGTTCTCTGAACGCACGGCGGAGTCCTTCCGTAGCGCGTCTCATTTGGACTAGCTCCACCACCAGTAGCATGGTGTTGCCATGCGTTGATCGCGGTAGGGGTCCGACGAAGTCTGTGCAGACCGTTGCCAAGGGCTCCGAAGCCACATGTGACAGCATTTTTCCCGCTGGTTTCTGTTGTCCTTCCTTGTATTTTTGGCAGGAATCGCACTGGCGTACGTAGCGGCTGATACCCCGAAACATACCTGGCCAATAATATCGGTTGGCAATCCGCGCCACTGTCCGCCGGATGCCCATTTGGCCGGCGCTAGGTACATCATCGTTCTCCTGTAACACCCTCTGGCGAAGGGGGGTTGGTGCACACTGGGGCACTGCTTCCTCATCCTGGCCTCGGCACGGGATATGGCGGTAGAGTTGTCCGTCCTGCACTATATAGTCCGCGTATTTCTCCGAGTTGGCGCGTACTTCGCCCACGCGCTTGTGCCACCACTTGCATCGTGGTTCCGTCGTTATCGCTTGCCGGAGGGTCTCCAGTTGTTGCCGTGATAGTGCGTCCGCGACCAGGTTGAGCTTCCCTTTTCGATATTCAATATCAAATGTATGCTGTTGTCGCGAAATCGGGCACGAAGCGGCGGTACCACGAGGCTATCCCGAGGTACTGGCGTACTTCCTTCACATTAGACGGGATCGGTGTGGATTCCCTTATCACTGACCACATGACCCAAGTATCGGGGTTCCTTCTTGAAGAAGTCGCACTTCTCGGGGTTGATGCGGAGGTTCGCGCGTTGTAGTCGTGATAGTACTTCTCGTAGGTTTTGTACGTGCTCCTCGAAGGTGGAGCCTATGACGATGGTGTCGTCTAGGTAGGCGAAAGCGTGGGGTTCCATTTCTGGGCCGAAGACCTGGTCCAGTGCTCTCTGAAATGTTGTTGGCGCGGAATGCAGCCCGGACGGCATGACACGCCATTGAAATAGTCCGCGGCCCGGCATGGTGAAGGTGGTGTACGGGCGACTGTTCGGTTCCAGGGGTATCTGCCGGTAGCCGTTTTTGAGGTCTAGGCTGCTGATATACCTAGCCCGCCGTAACTTGTCCAGTATCTGTTGTATTCTGGGTAAGGGGTATGCGTCGGGTACTTATCGGGCATTTATTTATAAACCACGCACAACCTCCACTTACCATTTTTCTTCCGAACCAACACGATGGGCGCGCTATGCGGGCACCCCTTGGAGAGAAGCTCGTCGACCTCTGCGTTGATGATGGCCTGCATCGCTGGGTTGCGCGGAAAGTACCGCTGCTTAATCGGGCGGTCATCGGTCATGACGATCCTGTGCTCCGCCACGTTGGCCACTCCGCTCATGGTTTCGAACTTCTGTATCTCTTCCGCTAGGAAGTCGCGTATTCGTGTTGCCTCGCCTGTATGGTCGCTTCCACTGGGTTCGTCATGGTCGATTCTATTGACCCTCTCGCTCCTGGATCTGCCTTTCCTTCGGTGCTTCCTCTTAGCCGCCCTCGGCGGGGTATTGTTGTTTATGCCAGGTGAGACGCTATCCTCCGTGGTTTGTGAGGTAGCGGGTAGTGCGGGTGTCGGCTGTGTAGTCGGTTCGGTGAGTACGACGTGTTGGCCGCCGCAGGATGTTGCATGATGTATAACACTGCGTGGTGCATCGCTTTTCCGAGACGAACCTCGATTCTCATGGCCTCGAAAATACTGCTACTGGTTCCGTCGGCCATGTGTATCTCGAGGGCTACCGTTATCCTCTCCGCTTTCTACGGTTGCCATGTACTCTTCGAGGCGCCAGTATCGATGACGGCCTCGACTAGCTCCCCACACAAGTGGACTAGGGCGTACAGTCGACCGTGATCCTGGCGCATGGTTATGGGTGTCTCGGCGCTGGGTTCGGTAGGCTCACCGCGCCGTGTTCTTCGTGGAGCCCTCCGCCGTTTCCATGACGGCGACAGCATTCGATCGTGCGGACATTGGCTCGACCGCACTCCCAACAGAATAACTTCCGTGCGTTGCGGCATCGCCTGGCATAATGTCCTTCCTGCCCGCATCTCTTCCATGCGGTGTTGGGGTCGAAGCTCTGGTTCCTGGATAGGCCACGACGCTGTGTGTCCGTCGCTGAGTGGTGTGGTGTAACTGGCGGGTGGTGTTGTGTCGTCCACACCAGTGGGGTGCGATGAGATGATTCGCCTGGTTGCGTGGTGGTCCTCATCGGGTTGTCGCCGGTGACATGCCTTGCCACCTCTCGTCGTGATGTTTTTGCCGTCCGTCTGTGGCTCTCGTGGATACCCTCGTACTCTTCCGTGAGTGTGAGTAGTTCTGATAACGTGGTGAAATCCCCCCGCCGAATGTATAGAAGTAGTCGGGGTGGCTGTTGCGGAAAATTCTTTCCAATCGCTGTTCGTTGCTATACCCGGCGTGTCGCATCAGGTTTTGTATCGCGATGACATAATCCTTATATTTCTCCCTTGGATGCTGCCTTCTCTGCCGCATGTCGTCCTCGAGGCGTTCGAAATAACGGGCTGGCAGAAAGAAACGCAGGAAGTCGCGCTTGAAGGTTATCCAATCTCCGCAGTGTTTGTTGTTGTTGCGATACCAGTTAAGAGCCGCACAGTAACTCGGGCATGGTTTTTGGCAGGAGGTCCGCATTCAAGGCATACACCTCGGCCAGCTCCTCCAATCGCTCTACAAAAGCTAGCGGATCTCGTCCACCATCATATTTTACTGACCACTTCCTTACCTGGTCGATGATAGGTGCAAACGTGTGGTTCGGTGTTTGGTTTTTAGGGTTGGCTGTACCTGCGTTCGGCCCGACGGTTGTTGTCGGCTGGTGCTGGTGTGGTGGCTGCTGGTGCTGGTGTAATGGTACCGCCAATTGGCTCTGTGTCGTGTTTTCCATGAAATTAGTCGTGCTCTCCCCACGTTCATCCGGTGGAACTGGTGTTTTCTGCTCACCCTCGTCTTCCGAGGATGACTCGTTGTCTCTGTTGGTGATTTCCATCGCATGGAATTTGGCATGGATCTCTGGGTCGGTGTGCCCCTTGGCCGCCAGCGCCGTTATTCGCTTGCGTGTTTCTCGGGCGGTGCCCGCGCACGCGATTCCCAACTCCTGTGCGATGGATACTAGTTGCTCCTTGGGTATATCATCTAGCCATGCTGGGTTGATTACTTCCGCCATTTTGTTCGTATCAAACATAATAATTTTTCCTTACGATCTACCAAGTGTCCCTGCTCGGGCGCCAATTGTAACGAAGCGTTTTTGCTGCCCCGATGCTTCTTCTACAATGCTGGGGTATACTCGCCGTGTCCAGGGTTCGTTACGATAAATTTGTAGTTTCGGGGCTCTGGTTAATCGTACTTTATTATTTAAATTTTCTTAATTTCTATAAAACATAACAAAAAAAGATCACGATGGAAATTTCTACAAATGTCGCTTCTGGTGGCTGGGTAACGGCTCCGTGTCCCGTTACTGGCCCGTTATGTCGTAGTGGCGTGGCTTAGTACTGGTGGGCAGCACTCTGCTGACGCCGTTAAGTGGCACGCCGCTCTTCTGAAGCCGGTGTGTGGCGCTCTTGTAATGCGAGGGAGTCGCGCTCTGGTCGCGCCGGTGAGTGGCGCTCTTGCAATGTAGGAGAATAGCGCCCCGACCTCGATGGCCAGTAGCGTTCTTGATCGCGCTGGTGGGAGGCGCTCAGCTAACGTAGTTGAGTAACGCTCGGGTCACGCCGATGTGTAGTGCTCCGTTGACGCCGGAGAGGGGCGTTCTAGTTGCGTCGGGATGTAGCGTTCTCAGCAATGCAGGTGAGCCGCACCGATGAGTGGTACTTTGGCATTCCCACGACAGCCGGTTCTACGTACCGGAATGACTCGGGTTTCACCCGACCAAGGGCTGTTGTTTCGGCGATCTAACCCCGTTTAGGTCGGCGAAGTATCTCAGAAGTTGTCCGTCCATAGGGCAACATTCACTACGCATTCTCCTACTCAGGGCTGGCATCGAGTCAAACCCTGGGCCAGAAATATACACCTGCTGTGTATGCCGAAGACGATTACACCACAACTCCACCTCAGTCAAGTGTAATGCCTGCGAGGGGTGGAGTCACCTCAGGGTCTGCTCGGGACTACGGACACACAGGCAGTGGACCACGTCTTACGTGGCCCCCTGTTGCTCTAACAGAGCAGCCTCCACGGCAAACGACAGTCCGCCCGAGCAGCCCCACACACTCACACAGCAACCACACACAGTCGCCACTACACAACATAATAATAACACCACAGACCGTACCACAGCCACCACAGACCACATAACTCACACAACCGCACCACCACCCACACGCCGCCGCCAACAACTCCTAGTTCCCCCTACAATCTGCACGGTATGTCAGACCAGAATATTCCGTAATGTGACATCAGTCAAGTGCAACACCTGCCTTGGCTGGTGCCACTTTAGGGCATGTTCAGGTCTGCGTACCACGCGAGATTGGACGGGGAATTTCGAGGGCCCGTGCTGTGCTGCTCGGTCGCAGACGTCAATTGCGACGCCCCCGACCACCACCACAGGGCGGCAACCACCTCAGCAGCACACACAGCCAACGGCGGCAAGAACATACACCTCACTCACACCCCACATCACGACACGTCTCCCGAACCACATGAAGCTCCTCCAATTTAACTGTAACGGGCTACAGAGCAAGATTGAGGAGATAACCGTCTTCATGTGTCGGCACGGTATATTAATAGCTGCGGTCCAAGAGACGAAGTTGCATAGCAATTCAACTCTGTTGAATTGCGCCGGGTACAACGTGCACCGTCGAGATCGCGAGCGAGATAATGGTGGTGGCTTAGCGTTCATCACGCACCACACCGTGCAGTATCGTCTTATCGAAGCAGACATCGACCGCAGGGATACCACCCTAGAATGTCAGGGCATAGCTATCCGGTCAGGCGATGTCGAGCTCGAAATATTTAATATATACATACCCCCTGTCACCTGCTGCCCGGCAGGATATCACCCTGATATAGGTGCGCTCCTCAGAGGTGAAAACCGTATGGTAGTAGGTGACTTTAATGCGCACCACGATCTTTGGCACTCAAGCCTGTCAAACGATCGTAGGGGAACAGACTTGGCTGAGCAGATAGACGATTCGACATTCTGCACAATGAACGACGACGCACCCACTAGGATTATGGGTAACTGCAGTAGCTCGCCAGACATCACAATAGTCAGCGCTGGTCTGATAAACAGCATAACGTGGCGACCTATGCTGACTCTAGCATCAGACCATCTACCCATAGTCATCTCGATTGATAAACCAACCGACTTTGCCTCCGCCAAACACCGGACCTATATCAACTTTTCCAAAGCTGATTGGAAAGGTTACGCGGAGTTTACTGAAAACACCTTCGCAGCGCTCCCCACACCAACCGACGTCCACCTCGGTGAACGTAAGTTCCGCAGGGCTATCACTGCTGCTGCAGCTCGCTTCATACCGGCAGGATGTATATCGGACCCACGTCCAAACTTCCCTGCCGAAGCGGCTGTTCTAGCTGATGAGCGTGATAGCCTTCGTCAGGCCGATCCCGGAGATCCCCGTATCAGGGATCTCAACGCGGAGATTCGGCAACTTGTAAACGTACATAAGCGGAAGAAGTGGGAGGTCATTGTCTAATCCGACGAAGCACGACGACAGAGTCGAAATTTCCTTCGGCGACCATGCTTCGTCGGACCCGGAGAGATGCGCGAGCTATTTTAGCCGGCAGTTCATACTGCATCCTCCGGTACACAAAGCCAAGCGTCGAGTGACCAGAAGGCTGCACAAGCTGCCAACAAATTGTGCCCCCCTTGCTTTCACTTGCGGTGAAGTTCAGGTGGCCATCGGGAAGGCGAAAGCCTCCAAAGCCATGGGTCCCGACGGAATATGCATGCTGATGCTGAAAAATTTGGGTCCTGCGGGGGTAGCGTACCTAGCGGAGGTCCTCAACCTGTCAATGGCCACTCTCATCATCCCAGACATCTGGAAGGTGGGGAGAGTGGTCCCACTGCTCAAACCGGGGAAACCCGCCAACAAAGGAGATTCGTATCGTCCGATTACACTCCTTTCCCCGGTAGCGAAGAAACTTGAGGCCTTGCTACTCCCGTACTTCACAAACCACCTGACCCCAGCGAAGCATCAGCATGGTTTCCGTAAAGTGCACAGTACAACAACAGCACTTAACGCCATAAACACTCAGATAACTCGTGGCCTTAACCGCAACCGTCCCTGTGAGAGAACGATTCTAGTAGCGTTGGACTTGTCAAAGGCGTTTGACACCGTCTGCCATTCCACGCTGCTAGAAGATATAGAGGCCTCCTCTCTCCCACAGAGGCTCAAACGGTGGTCGGCAAATTATCTGAGTGGTCGACATTCGTCGGTAACATTTAGAGACAAAACGAGTAAGCAGCGAAAAATAAAACAGGGGGTTCCTCAGGGTGGTGTCTTTTCCCCGCTACTGTTTAACTTTTGTATTTCAAAGCTCCCTCAACCACCAGAGGGAGTCTCGATTGTCTCCTATGCCGACGACTGCTCGATCATGGCGACTGGGAATGGAATTGATGACCTGTGTTTGAAAGTAAACGGCTATCTCTCCGAACTTTCTCGCTTCTTCACTGCAAAGTGTCTAGCCCTCTCCCCTGCGAAATCCTCCGCGACCCTGTTCACAACCTGGACGAAGGAGGTCAGGCTACCGCTGGGGATTCACGTCGATGACACCCCAATTCCGACGGTGAATAACCCCAAAATACTCGGAGTAACATTCGACAGCCTGCTCTCCTTCTCTGCGCACTCAACCGCTATTGTCAATAAAGTACAGAGCCGCAACAAGGTCCTCAAGTCGCTAGCCGGCAGTACTTGGGGCAAAGACAAAGAAACGTTGCTGGCAACATACAAGGCAATAGGCCGGCCGGTTTTGAACTACGCAGCGCCAGTGTGGTCGCCAGGGACTAGTAGGACGCAGTGGACGAAGCTACAGACGGGACAAAATACGGCACTTAGGACAGCGACGGGATGCCTCCTGATGTAGCCAGAACATCACTTGCACGGCGAGGCGCAAATGCTCCCAGTTAAGGAGCACAACATAATGCTCTGCAAGCAGTTCCTGATAGGGAGCCACCCAAACAGACAGCTGCATGCAGAGGAGCCCTCGCCTAGGCACGTCAGGAGGCATCTATATGAACTGACGGACGAAGTCCAGAGGTTCATTAAGCAACCTCTGGACCCGACAGCGTACAGACAGGCCCTGAACGGCATTCACAGGGACTCAGTCTCGAGTTATGTAGACTCTAGACCTGTGAATGCCGTTCTAGGCATACCACCTCCGGACATTGACGAGACAGAGCTTCATCTGCCTCGGGAGACACGCACTACACTTGCCCAACTTCGCTCCGGCTACTGCAGCAGGTTAAACTCCTACTTGAGTAGGCTGAATGAGGATGTGCCGAACGAATGTCCGGCATGCGGAGAGACCCCACATGACTCGAACCATCTCTTGGCATGCCCGGAAAACCCGACAACCCTAACGGCCCTGTCCCTGTGGACAGATCCCACAGAAGCTGCACGCTTCCTAGGGTTGCCGTTAGTGGAACTTGACGACAACGACTGAGATACCAACCGATCTGGGCGGGGTTGTTGTAGCCGCTACAACAACAACAACAACA
>NW_023458556.1:24180587-24188252 GCF_013731165.1 Rhagoletis pomonella
GCAAGATAGGGAGGACAGAATCGGCGATGGCGTACTCTTCGCTGTAGGCTCTTCAATACCATCTGAAGAAGTTAGTCTTCCACACATTGATTCAGTAGAATTCAAATGCATTCGTGTACAGGCTGGAAAAGGGTCTAATTACTTAGCTCTATGCTATCTCCCTCCCCGATCTGACACATTGGTGTATTCACGGCTCATCTCTTTACTGAAATCAGTTAATTTACTGACTAAACCTTCTGATTCAATGATTGTGTTGGGTGATTTTAATTTACCAAGCATATCATGGAATATCATTGACAATGATATCGTACCTTTCGCATCAGTGCGTGCAACAACGTATCTTTAGAGGAGATGGCTGAACTCTGCCTAACTCATGTTAATGTACTTCACAATAAGTTTGGTAAAGTACTAGATCTTGTTTATGTTGATGATACATCTAAGTCCGTTGTAAATAAGCGTGATCCACTAGTTTTGCCCGAAGATGTCTACCACCCTGCTATGGAGGTATCTTACGAAGTTATAAGTGATGGTCAAAATTGCAGTACCCAAGCATACGAACCAAATATTCGCTTTGATTTTTCGAAAGCCAACTTTAAAAAGCTTAACAAAGAACTGTCTAAATTGTCGTGGCCTGCATATAAAGAAAATATTGAACAAAGCGTTGCACTTTTTAACTTTACATAAATTATTTGAAAAGCATGTGCCTAAACGCATGTATGTTCCTGAAGAACAAACACAGTTATGGTTCACTAAAGAACTGAGAAATTTGAAAAACAGAAAATCACGTTATTTTAGATTACACAAAAAACCGGTTTACACTCATATTATGTAAAATACTCACTTCTGCGTCATAAGTTTTTTGAATTAAACAAAAAGTGTTATAAAGCATACTTGTGTAAAATCAAACGGCGTATAATATATAACCCCAAATCATTTTATGACTTCGTAAACTCCAAGCGAAATTTACGTGGGTTTCCTTCCGCCATGAAGTATCAAAATGCTGCCTCTGGTGATAATCAAACAATTTCTAACATGTTCGCTCAGTTTTTCCACTTATTCCATTAACTCACATGCTAACATTGACTATCCTTTTAAACTATGTCCAATGAACTCAATAAATATCCCAGTAATAAAGAATGTACACGAAAAAAACTGGTCACAGCTAAAACGTTCTAAAACATAAATATATTAATGGAATTCAACGATATTTACATATATTTACATCTAAACTTAGTTTTATTGAAATTCGTTAAAAAAGAGTTAATTCTCCTTGTAATAAGCAAACGATCGCAATTTTGACTTTATGTCCTTCATTAGCCCTTGCACAGAAGTTTCAGTGATTTCCTTGGAAACCAGCTGCCATTTATTTTTGAATTGTTGTGCGTTTTTTACAGCTTTGTGGGTCTTAAGAAGTTTGGATTTCATAACGGCCCAGTAGGTTTCGATCGGCCGATGCTCTGGACAATTAGGTGGATTCACCTCTTTTGCTACAAAATACACTTTGTTTCTATGTTACCATCCTAAAGCCATTTTTCCGTAATCACATATCGCGAGATCAGGCCAAAAAAGCACTGGATCTTTATGAAGCCGTATAAGAGGTAAAAGTCGCTTTTGCAGACTCTCCTTAACATAAATTTCTTGGTTAACTGTACCAGTGCTTACAAAAGGATCACTTTTGAAGCCGCATTGGCAAATTGCCTGCCAAATGAGAAACTTTTTGGGAAATTTGTCAAACTTTTTGTTTTTATATTTATCTGCAACATTGCCTCTTTTATTTGCAGTGTGAAATTCGCGGCCCCGGATTTGTTTAAAATCGGCTTTTACGTACGATTCGTCATCCATAACAATACAGCCAAGTTTTTGTATGAGACTGTCGAACAATTTCCGAGCACGTTGTTTCGCCAATAAATTTTGCTTACCGTTGCGATTAGGTGCTGCATTCACTTTGTAAGAACGTAGTCCTGCAGGTTTGCATACTTTTTGTATATACGAAGACGACATGTTTAATTTTTTGCCGACATCTCTTACCGAAAGTCCAGGATTTTTCTTAAAAGCAGATAACACTTCCTTTGCCTTAATTTCGCAAGCAAATCCTTTTTTTCTGCTACTACCAGGGTTCCTTTTTAAAGATAAACATTCATTGTATTTTTTAAGCACATAAGTAACGGTAGACTTTGGATATTTTAGCTTTTTTGCGATGTCGTTATGGAACATGCTGGGATTTTCCAGCTTTTTGCGCAATATTAAGTCGCGATCGATTTCTTTCTTGGTCCTCGTTTCTACACTGATTTTTGTTACTAAAAAGAAGTGATGCAGTAAGGTGGAAAATGCTTCCAGCTTTTTAAGTGTCTACCGAGTTTTATTTTAATGTTATGATTAACCGAGCTATGCTTGGTTATGTGCGACCAGTTTTTTTCGTGTACATTCTTTATCTCCCGATGATGTAGTAGTTTATCTGAAATCCTTAAAGCAGTCCTTCAGTTATGGTCCTGACCAGATTCCTACTTGTATTCTTATAAATTGTGCTGATTATCTCTATGAGCCGTTAACAGCGTTATTTAATTTGTCTCTTAAAGAGGGCGTTTTCCAACTATATGGAAGGAATCGTTCATAACCCCGTTACATAAAAGCGGTAGCAGATCTTCAGTGGAGAACTACCGGGGAATAGCTAAGCTTTCTGCAATTCCTAAATTATTTGAAGCAATTATAACAAATCAGTTGACGCATTCTATCTCTTCTAGCAAATAGTCAACATGGATTTTGCAAGGGCAAACCAACTTATACAAATTTACTTGAATTAACATCCTATATCTCAAATGCATTTAGTAAAAGCAAAACTGTTGTTGTTATATATACTGACTTCAGTAAAGCATTTGACAGAGTGTGCCACTCGTCGCTCATCTATAAACTTGATCTTGGTCTTCCACCTAATTTTCTACGTTGGATCTCTTCATACCTTTATGATAGATCACAAAGGGTAAAGTTTAAAAATACAGGGTAGCCACCTAGGCCCGGTTCTGTTCTTGCTTTTTATAAACGATAATTCTACAGATATAAAATTTTCCAAAATTTTAATGTACGCAGATGATGTAAAGCTTTATAAATCGTACGCTTCAATTAACGAAAGGTCTTTGCTACAATCAGACTTAAACAGCATTGCTTACTGGTGTAAAGTAAATCGTATGCCTCTAAATCGTAAGAAATGTAAAGTAATGTGCTTCTCGCGAAGAACTGTTCATCCCTCTTCTTATATAAAGGGTGAACACACCAAAACTGCGACACTTTGGGAAGCTAATAACTTACCCAAAAAGATTTCAATATTTTGAAATTCAAATACCATAAGTTGACCAGGACCTTAGTTGGACGTAGAAGAAATTTCATTTGAATTTGATTCCTAGTTGAGCTAAAGATGGCAACCGAGTTAGAAACGAGACATACCATTTTGCACGAGTTTATAAATGATCCGGCCTTAAGTACACGTAAAATTTAAAAATTAAAGATTGCACTATTCAACAGTTTTCAGGGTTTTAATCGGTACAAATAAGGCCTGACAGTTACGAGAAAACCAGGGAGCGGGGGTTAGCATGGTCAAAGTGATAAAAACAGTGCACGGAAGGTCACCAGTGCGTTTTCGCGAAATCCGAAGGTTTTGTCGCGTTATGTTGCAAAATCCGTACGAATATCGCAGTTTTTTCGTACAAAAGGTAAAGCGGAAAGCTTCATTGAGATGTTTTACAGCTCAAACAGCGCCACACCGAGGCGCAAAGTAGAATGTTACAGCGAAATCCCGCAGTCGGAAGTTGTATGAATTCTAAATGAAAAAAAAAAAAAATAACTGCATTGTTATGGACTACGAAACCTACTGCTCTAAAAATTCTAAATATATTGCAGGTCAAGATTTGTATACTGCTGCAAGTCGTCAAGATGCCCCTGAAAGCTGTAAGCTGAAAATGAAGTCCAAATTTCCAAAAAACAGCATGGTTTGGCAAGCTATTTGTTCCTGTGGCCGTAAGAGCAGCCCTTTTTTCCCATCCGTGACAATGAATGATCAAGTTTATTGGGATGAGTGCCTCAAAAGGCGTCTTCTGTCATTTATCAACATATAAGGTAGTAGGCCACTGTTGTAGGTGGATATGGCAAGCTGCCACTATGCCATGGACACATTGCCGTGGTATAGTGCAAATAACATCAATTTTGTACCTAACGACTGCAATCCACCCAATAGAGCAGAGCGGCGTCCTATTGGGGAATATTGGTCAATTGTCAAAGGAATCTTGAAGAAAACAGGTAAAACAGTAAAAAATATTGAAGAGTGCAAAACAAAGTAGTTGTGCGCATCGCGTAAAGTCGATGATGCAGTCGTGCAGAACATGATGGCGCGTGTGCGATGAAAATACCGACCACTTGCATATGGAGCAAATAATAACTAATATTTTTACATTTTAATAACATAAAAAATTGCAAGTTATATAAAACAAAAAAAATAATAATATCAAAAGCTGGTAGTAATCTCTAAGTGTCGCAGTTTTGGTGTGTTCATGTTTAATAGCTAACCATAACCTGGAACAGGTATACAACTTTGTGGACCTTGGTATCCCAATGGATCCTAAGCTTGATTTTAATCTTCACATTAACAACAAGGCTAAAGGTGTACTTGCATTTGTGAAACGATGGTCAAAAGAATTTTGTGACCCTTATATCACTAAAGCCCTCTTTACAACATTAGTTAGACCAATTCTGGAATACGGTTCGGTGATTTGGAATCCAAGGTATCAAATTTACTCAGACAAGATAGAATCAATTCAAAAACAATTCCTACTTTTTGCTTTAAGAAATTTCCGTTGGGATTCTCAATATAACCCTCCGCCTTATACGAGCCGATTAAAACTTATTGATCTTCCTACACTTTCCAGTCGGAGGCAAATGCTTGGTACAATTTTTATAGTTAAACTACTAACAGGCGCAATTTCAAGTCCGCTTCTTCTGGGTGAAGTTAACCTTAATGTTCCCTCCCAGGTATCAGGACACTTTTGTCCCCTATTTCTGAAAGCTTGTAAAACTAATTTTGAATTGCACGACCCACTCCGTTGCTTATGCCAGGATTTTAGCTCTCATTCCAGTAGGTTTGATATATCAGATTCGCTTTTCAGCATTAAGAGAGCGATACTATCCTCTCTCAATAAATGAATCATTAACATAAAGACATAAAATCGGCTGATGAATTTAGTTCTGTAGCTGAATAGTTTTAGATCTCGACACTTAACAAACTCTTGCCTATCGTGACTCGGCACAAAAATTTAAAATACTGGTTCCGTACGCCATGCGGACTGCGCCCCTCGTGCGGATGGGCGGGAATCGAGGGTAAAATCCGTTGGGATTATTATTGTTATTATTATGAGGGGAGGGGGCGGAGGACGGAGCGCGAGCGCGACGTCGAACGCGGCGCAAACATGGACCGCCGCGATGCTGGGCACTTAAAAAACTGTATATTTACTACTTTTTGTCAAATGGAACTAGGTGGCTACCTATGTGCATTATTTTGTTTATTACTCAATTGCTAAGTTTAAAACTTGGTGTTATTGCTTAACGAGAAATGAAATAAAGCAAATTTGTGTTATTTCACATTCAATTGGGAAATAATACAAATAATACAAAAGTGAAAAAACCTTTTAGCCCCCTTTTAATTGGAGTATTTATAATCGGTCCCCAACAAAATATTTGTTCGATGCAGAGCTGATTCACTTGTTCCTTACCTCGGGTGGGGGGTAACAAGTAATTCTCAGCAATGCTTGAACTACAAATACTCTTATTTTAAAATTATCTACCCCTTACCACTGATGGGGGAAGTAGAGTCTAATAGTTAGTTAGTTAGTACTTTCAATATTAAAAGTTTTACCCATTACCACTAATGGGGGGAAGTGAAACTTTAATAAAGAAAGAAGAATAAAGATTGTTAAATGCTTTACCCCTTACTTCTGGTGGGGGGATATAAAATAGAGAAGAAGAGTGTTGGTTGGTTGGTAGAAGCGTCGCCTGGGTATGTTCCCAGGACCCAATTAGTGCTTAAAGCACCATTTTGATACGCTTTCTCTGGGACCCCTGATTTAATCTGCTTTCATGATTCGTTGGGTTCCTCAAACCATTTGGATTTTCCGATGAATCTATTTAGGTTAGTAATGGTGAATTTGGAAATTTTCCCAAGATTTTGGATGGAAAAACTCCCGAGTGTTATCTGCCTTACTTGTGCAAATGCTGGGCACTCGCAAAGATAGTGAAGGACCGTTTCCTTACTTCCCACAAGATTACAGCTACGGCACCGAGGGTTATACGGAAGGCCCATTCTAGCTGCATGTTCACCAATGGGCCAATGTCCCGTTATCGTGGCTATTAATTTGACTATATCTTTCCTCGACCTCTTGAGAAGTTCTTCTTTCTTTGGCTTGTCATAGTGCGTCCATATGTACCTCGCAGTTTTGCAGGTTTGAAGGTTGTTCCAAGGTGTATCAGCCATACGTGTGAATTGCAGATGCAATTCCCTTTTGATGAGTCCGAGTGGACAATTTATAGTTTCTGCTTCGGATTCATCCAAAGATGCTCCGGCCTTAGCCAACTCTTCAGCCCTCTCATTTCCGTGTATGTTCCTATGGCCGGAAACCCAGATGAGAGTGATGTCTATTAACTTGGCCGTCGAGCTTAACGCACATTTGCAATCTATGACTGTTTTGGATTTTGTTACCGGTAATGCAAGTGCCAGAAGTGCCGCTTGGCTATCTGAAAAAATGTATGCTTTTCATACACCTACGCAGTTCCTCTCTAGTGCTTTACAGGCCCTTTCGATGCCCAGTACTTCCGCTTGGAAAATGCTAGCAAAGTCAGGTAGTCGAAACGAGAGAGAGACATTCAGCGTCTCAGAGAACACCCCCGCACCCACACCGCAGTCCATTTTGGACCCGTCAGTATAGATTTCAGTGGAATTCTCCTCGACTATCCTGCCCCTACTCCAATCCCGTCTTGAAGGAAACTTCACCTGAAAGCTTTTCCTGAAATCTGTCGTAGGAGGTATATAATCCGATTGTTTCCCTGATAAGATAAGCTTGTCAATAATACCACTATGGCCGTGCCGTGACTGCCGCAGACGCAGCAGTTTCGCGTATATGGAGTTCTATGGGTAGATGATGCAGGATTACATTAAGCGCATCAGATGGACACGACTTAATTGCCCCTGCACAAGCTGCTCTTTGTATACTGCCTAATTTCCTGACGTTGTATTGTTTATCTAGTGCTGGCCACCAAACTAACGCCGCATACGTTAGTATTGGTCGTATGATAGCCGTGTACATCCAGAGGACAAGCTTTGGCTTCAATCCCCAGTTGCTACTGAATATTCTTTTACATGTATAATAAGCTGTGTAGGCTCTCTCAAACCGCCTCTCTATATTTGTCTTCCAGCTCAGCTTGGTATCTAATTCGACACCCAAGTATTTAGCTTCGGAGGACAATGTGAGAGACGTTCCATTAAGGGAGGGAAGCTTGAATTGTGGTATTTTTGTTTTATTGGTGAACAGCATCAGTTCCGTCTTGCTAGGGTTGACACCCAGTCCGCTTTTTGTAGCCCAGGTGTTTGCCCGGAGCAAAGCTTCCTCTAGGATTTCACTAATCGTTGAG
>NW_023458556.1:24188352-24194410 GCF_013731165.1 Rhagoletis pomonella
TACACAGGCCAACAAAAATGGGGAAAAAGTTAACGCTATTTTTGCCGAATTTTTGTATGCTGATACGAATCCGTAAGCATAAAGTTTCCATCAGCTCCAGATTTTAAGAAAAACGAGGTCAAAGTGCCAAAAAATTGCGTTTTTTTTTCAATATTTGAGAAGCTCTAGCAAAGAAACAAAGGGTGGTAGAACCTTCCACTCATACACATCGAATTTTTCATCCCCTATTTCTCTGAAAGTATTTGTGGTAGTGTGGAAATTGGTATAGAGATTTTGGGGCTACTGGAAAGGGACGTGGCGCTTTCCAAACATATTGTGACTTTTACCTATCTGTAAATATATACACCCAGAATACAGTGTTTTTTTTCCATAATAAATTTGTTTATAGAAATACAGTTGATTTTGCATCAAATGGCGCCAAATTTTGAGTATGCAGTTTTGTAGTTCACTCAATTTCAGTATCATAGAGTGCAAGTTTTTAATGCCTATAGGATACCGTTGATTTTTGAGAATTATTTTCGCTGATGATGTTGCGCATTTTCTCCGTATAACGAATGCATGAAAGTTTTTTTGTATGGGAAAAAAATGCCGAAGAGTGTCAGTATGTAAAAGACTTATTCTGGTGGTTTAACTCCTCCTAAACGACCGAAACGATTCTAATGATAATTTTTTAATGATAATTTTTAGTGGCGCTGGAGCCGAGTTATTGCTAAAAATCGTCGATTCGGAGGCACCAGGGATCAACGTCAAATTACTCCCGTTAAATCAACCATCAGAACCATTGTGGTCCTTGCTTTACGGTGACTAAACCGAATGTGGACCAATGATTCTCACCAGTTTAGAAATTGCCACCAACTATACCATACAGATTGAAGGACGATTCACTATCGAGCCGCAAGGACTTCTTCTCGGTATAACGCTTTTGTCAGGTTATTTAAGACGGCAATGCCTTCTGTCGACCACGAAACCAAACTTGAACGTGAATTGCTGGCGAAAACGTTGGACCAAATGTTTCAATAAAAAACTAATTTTGGGCGGGAAGAAGTTCGCCGGATCTGCTAGTTACATATAAATACCGAATTCCTTGGTAAATTACGCTAACCAAAATAACGAAATAACATCTCTCTATTAGACAGGAAATATTTTTAATTTATTTAAAACTATTGAAAATTTGTTCATCGCTGCTAATAATATAGTCAGTTGGTTTTCAAACATCACATCGAAAAGAAAAAAATAGAGACTTAAAGAGGAAGAAACTTTCTACATTGCTAATTGAAGTAGAAAGTACGACTACTTAATTCGAAAAATTTTAATCAGAAAATGGCAGCCCGCCTTTATGTGAAACCTTTCCGTATCTTGTCCTTACAATGTAATGTAAAGTTTACATTAATATGCGATGTCTAGTTATAAGTTTTCACAAAATATGGTTATCTGCAGGCAGGGGCGCACCCAGGAATATATTTTAGGGGGGCAGTTTATATTTCTGAAGATATATCACCGGAAAATACTGAAAATTTGCTTCAGATAATACCCTCTTTAAAATACATTTATGCAAGTTTTATGTACAGTATGTAATAAATAAATAAACGTTTTAAAATTCATAAACTGCACTTTATTTACAGATTAACAGAACTCAAACGCTTTTAACCGACTTCAAAAAAAAGGGAGGTTATTATCTTGCCGGAATACATAACTTTGGACCACGTGAACCGTTTTCAATAATCCTTTTTTAACCGACTTCCAAAAAAGGAGGAGGTTATCAGTTCGTCGGAATATTTTTTTATTTTATTTTTTTTTTTTTATGTATGTTACCGCATAACTTTGGACCACGTCAACCGATTTCGATAATTCTTTTTGCATCGGAAAGGTAGTGTCTCAGAGGTGGTCCCGTACTAATCTGGTTAAGATCCGATCAGCGGATCATGAGATATATATATATATATTTTTTTTTTTATATGAGAGTTGAAGTCGGTTTTTTTTTTGCTAAAAATTACTTGTTTATTAGAAAGATAGTACCTCAAGGTTCGTCCCGTAATTTGTTTTAGAGATCCGATGATTGGATCATGAAGAAGTTAACGGTACCCCTAAATTTGAATATGAGAATTGAAGTCGGTTGTGTTCTTTCCTTAAAAACTACTTGTTTAATAAAAAGTTCTATAAACTCAAGATGCGCTCAACTTTCAAAAGTACCTAATAAAAAATTTAAAAAAAGAGTCAGTAAAAATAAATTTATTGATTCCATGAATTTTTGCACTTCTATGTTTATTTTTTCGATTTCTGGTTTTCGATAGAGATGGTGATTTTTCACGATTGCTAAATTTTTTTAATATTTCAAATACCGAAAAAATTAACTGAACTCTCAAGAATAACGAAAAATTCATATAAAACGACGGACGAGAAATGGAAAAGAAATTTTCTTCTACCAAAATTTCTTAAATCAGTTTGCAGCTCTCAAGAAAAAAAATGCTCGTATATTTATTCCCTCATGAAAATTTACAGCAAAAGCAAAGCGCTTTTTCAAGCAACAGAAATTATAATAAATATTTCTTATAATTTCCTTGAGAGCTGGATTCTTAGCTTTAAGATACAGATTAGAGGTGCAAAACTATCGATAGTCAGACCATCGATAGTTTTCAATATTATTTTCAAAACTATCGATATATCGTATTTATATGGTTTTGGCTCAATTTTCATATGAAGATTTCCTTCAGAATATATTTCGAAACTACGTTTGGATATTCTTGTAAACTACTGTACACTTTTTTTAATTGTTTAACCGTTCAGTTAGAAGTAAAGTTATTGAAAATTTGAAATGAATTGAAATGGAAAAAAATTGGGCATACTGAAATTTTATATTTGTGGTTTTAGATATCCTCCGTCATATATAATGCATTCATCAAGTAAATTTCAATTTTAGAAGAAGAAACTATTTTTATCTGAGAAGTAATGGTTTTTTATTTACCTTTTCATAAATAGTAAATTGTGGTGGTAGATAATATTGAAAGTTTTGGCATAAATTAATTTGTATCAGTTTTTTAGCGGTATTTTAAAAGATGCAAGGTTTTCCGTCATTTTCGAAATTTGACATTACTCTTTTAAAAAAGTAGCAACCAAATTTTTAGTTCAACTTGGATGTTTAAGAGAAATGAAAAGAAAAGAAGAAATAAAACTAAAATAAATACTGAATCACATGTCTGTCGGACTATCGATAGGACCAAAAAACAATCGATAGTAGGGAAAAATAAAAAACATCGATACTATCGATAGTGCCATCGATAGTTTTGCACCTCTAATACAGATTGTATTTGAGGTTATTAGCTTTAGGGGGGGTTTGAACCCCAAAACCCACCCCTTGTGTGCGCTAATGTCTGCAGGTGAGTGATTTGCCGTCGGCAAAACAAGCACTTTTTATGTAGCCGTACATATGAACACTCGTAACTCAATTGAACCTGTTTTTAGAAGGCAAATTGAAGAATACAAAAATGGCGCACGCACATACATATAAATGTAGATATGCACTTACGTATGTATATATGTATGTATGTATGTATGTAATATGTCCATTGTAGCACGTTGATATGCTCCTTTTATATTTGTCCGCCATTTTTTTTAAACTGGCTCAAGCGTTTGAATGTATGTATGTGCGTTTGTGTAAACTTTGTATGTACACCCCGCTTCAATTAAAAAGGGTGTTTTTCTTAGAGGTGTAGAACTTGAAATTGAAGTAACATAATGGGATTGCGTAACTCTCAATTGAAAATTGACATTACTAGAAAGACATTATTGTTTAAATCAATCACCGAAAATAGCCATTAAATATCAAGATTTTTATTTTTAAATTATTTAAAATTCATTATTTTAAAATAAGACCGGTTTTGCTTGCTCTCTCGTGTAAAATTTGACCAACCTCACATACGAGGTTTTGTACTTTAACGACGATATGTACATAGTTGACCACAAAATAAAAAGAGTGCGATATTTCGAGCAGTTTTAAATAAATATTTATTTTTTTTATATTTCTTTTTTTATAAAATTCCAGCTGAATATACAACAAACACCATATAAATTCACATTTCAAACTTTATAAAAAAATTTTCCAAAGTTTCACCAACATTTCAAACTTTTTAATCAGAATCTTTACCATCAGACGGCGGAACATAGAATAAAATTTTTTTCTTCTTAATTATGAAAAAGCATCTGTGCACTTCACAACCACATATTTTATAAAGTATATACTCAAATTTAAAACGAGTTGGGTTGGTGCTCTTTCATATGCGTATTTTTTTTTATTTAGCACGTTTTTTTTTAATTCTAAAAATTTTTCCCTCAGTGTTCAATGATCCTAAATGTATTCACACTAAAACAACATCCTCATACATAGTAACATTACAAATTTGTAGGATATTTTTCTAGAGATTTTTACCCCGAAAATTTGTTACAAAAAAAATCGTTAAATTTTAGTATAATAAAATGCAGTCAGTGGTTAGCAGTGCCCGCTACCATTCCGCAGGCCCTGGGGTCAAGCCCGGGTTCCGACCAACATCAAAAAAAAAAATAAATAATAAAAAATAAACGGAAAAGTTTTTGTTCTAATAGCGGACTCAACGTTAAACTGTAGGTTCCTCCCCTTTGTGTGACAACATCAAGGCGCAATCCACAAATCGGGGCAGAAGCTCGCTCAAACGGTAACATATTGTGTAAGCGCAAATCTATTATTATTAAAGTGCAAGTTTTAAGTGGCTAGGACTTACCGCTAATTTTTAGCAATTTTTTTTTTTTATGAAAGTGTTACGCATATTTTTTCTACAAAGTAGATAGGTTAGAAAATTTTTTAAAGGGAAGCAAATGAGCAGCACGTTGCATTTTATTATACTAAATTTTAGTGAGCTACAAAATTCAAATCAAATTTTTTCTTAAGCTTTTGATGAAACTTTGCAGAATTAATTTTCATAGTTTTTGTAAAAAGTCGGAAATTTGGATTTATGTATATGGTTCTTGTTGGAAAAAGAGCTTTACTTTCATAAAAAAATAATAAACGTTAAATAAACAAAAGCGAAATAGCCAAACCTGGCTAATGTTGAATGTTGAACTCTAATTTATATTTTGGTCACTGTAAGTGTTCCTCAATTCGAAGCACATACATTCATATTAGAAAATAATAACTGTTTATGTAGAAAATTACTATCATATACCAATATCACTTAAAACTGGTTCATAGGCACGCCATTTTAGTGAGCTGTCAAGGCGTGGAAATACCGAACACCGAATACGGGACAAATACAGGACATTAAAAGAAATACACAACATTTGGCGTCCCGTATAAAATAAATAAATCACCAGGACAATTGGTCAAAAAACAGGACTGTCCCGTGTAATGCAGGACGGATGGTCACCGTATCTATAACAGAAACCACATAAATAAAAGTTGCAAAGTTTTCACAAAGTTCACCAAAAATAATTTAACTTAAAAAAAAATTGCATCTACATTTTCGAGGACCTATGCAGTTTTTTGTAGTCTATTAAATTTTAGTACAATAAAGTGCAAGTTTCAGGTCACTAAAAATTACTGTTTATTTTTTTAGATATTTTTTGTAGAGGGTGTTGAGCATTTTCTTCATACGTTATATTTTGTAAAAATTTAGAAATTTTTAAGATTTTTTTTTGTAAGTTTGCTTTTTTTTTGAACTTTGTGCAAGCTTTGAAATTTTTATTTATGTGGTTTCTGTTATATGTCGATCGGACTATATTTTAAATGAAAATAACCAGATACGTGAACCGGGTTTGAATCGGAAAACTGCTTTTGTCTATTAATTAACTGAAGCATTAACCGAACCGAAATTTGCTACAAATGTTTGACCCGCACCGAAACCGAAACACTTTTACTAAAGGTTTGCATAAAGGTTGTTTTCCACCAAAGGACGCTATATAAAAGCTACACAACGGCATTTTTTTTTTTTTGCAAACTTTCGTTTTCGTACGAATGTCACGTCCGACATCATGGAAACACCCATTCCTATGCATATCGCTCATTTACAAAAAGACTGGTTCAATTCAAAAA
>NW_023458556.1:24197410-24211554 GCF_013731165.1 Rhagoletis pomonella
TTACCCATATGATTAGCATGTGCTAAGAAATAGTTTTTTCGCATTTTCTGGCGAACGTGTAATTTTGAGTTGTGTCATTTTTGAAGATCATATGCGATATGTACCACCGACAGACAAAAAAAGTTCGCCATACAACTAGTCTAGTCTAAAGTATTTTTGCAAGGCAATCGGGGAAAAAAGTTTCTATTTTTGAAATTAAAATTTTTGGTGTTACCTACATTCGGCAATACAATTTTTTTAAATAGTTCTACTGGAATAATCGAAATACTTTCGTAGCAAAAGTTTAGTCATTTTCGGCGGGCTTTAATTTACTAGCATTAGAATGGTGCGTTAAAGTGATAGAAACTGAGATTTGGTGGGTAAGTACTAGAACTCAGTACATGAGGCCAATGATATTTGGAACAAAAACATCGATATATCCTAATTTGAGATCCGACTATAAATACCGAAGATATTAGAAATGTTAAAAGACGACCCTAAAGTTCGACAAATAAATTTTTGTTTTCGAAATTGCCTTGCGAAGAATGTAAGGGAACTTTTTATTTCTGACGCGGTATAATGTACATATGTACATACACTTGTGGTCAGCTGATTAAGTTAAGTGACATTTTGACCAGTTTTGGCTATTCTTCTTTTGTTTATTTAATGTTTATAATTTTTTATAAAAGTTTATCACATTGCATAACCAGCACCACATAAATCCGCATTTCAAACTTGCAAAAATTATGAAAATTCAACAAACTTACACAATTACACCCAAAAATTTTACTTTTTTTTTTTTTAATTTTTAGAAAAATTTTAGGTATGCAATCTCGAAACACATATTTTTATATTTAAATTTAAATTGAAGGTATATCTCTTTTCGATAGCACATATTTTTAAACAATTATGCGGGAAACCAATTAACCGGGTATCAATTAAGCAGAGAATACTGTATATTATTTACATACAGTGGCGAGCATTTAAATAGGGAATTCAATATTGATAAATAAATTTTCTGAAAAAATATGTTTGAACGCATTTATTTATGGAGTTTTGAAGAACATATTAAATGTTGCAGAAAATAATTCAAGTTTTCCTTAAATTAAGTTTTACATATTCTTTTTGCAATGGTGGAATATGCGAGCACAAAAATAGGGAAATCATTTTTTGTTGATTTTCTTTTAACAAAACTACATTCAAATAACTTTGTTGTTAATATTTGGTGACTCCTCCTTTCTTTCGTATAACTTCTGCACAACGTCTGGTCATAGAACTTATTAAGGATATGCACCGCGCAACAGGAACACTCTTCCAGGATTCTTCAATAATTTCATATAAACTATCCAAATTCTTTGGTTTTTTTGCTTTTATGTCTTTCTCAACGTCATTCCATAGGTGCTCAATCGGATTTAAGTCCGGTGATTGAGAGGGCCACTTCATAACGTTGACATTGTTATTTTCCAAGAATCGTTTTGCTCTTTTTGAAGTATGTTTTGGATCATTATCGGCTTGAAAAATCCAATCTGCGGCAAGTTTTTCCTCTGCAAAGGGTAGTAAGTGGTTTTCAAGTATGGTGACGTAGACGTGTTGATCCATAATAGCATTTATTCGGCAAATTGGTCCAGGACCGTTGATTGTCATACCAGCCCAAACCATTACGGAACCACCTTTCCCTTTCACAGTCGGTTTTACGCACTTCTCGTTGAATTCTTCCCCGATTCTGCGTCTAACATATATTTTTCCATCCGATCCAAAACGGTTATATTTACTTTCATCAGTAAATATTACTTTTGACCATTGTTCCGTGGTCCAATTAACATGCTCCTTCGCAAACGCTAATCTTGCCTTTCGGTTTTTTATGGATATGTATGGTTTTTTACGAGCAACACGTCCATTCAAACCGAACTCTTTTAAACGACGGCGTACAGTATGGACACTAATTTTGCAATCCAGTTCCGGCGAAATTTCGGCATGAATATCCACAGCGGTCCGAAAACGATCAGCTTCCGAGAGACGGTGAATTTTTCTATCTATGCGATCAGAAGTTTTTCGTGGTCTTGGATGTCGAATTTTGTTAGTAAAGCTGGAGTTCACCTTTACGTGTTTAATGGCTTGATGGCAAGCATTAATGGAAACTCCAACTATCTCGGATATTTCCTTGAGTGATTTATTTTCACCGCGTAAGCGCACAATTTCTTTGCGTTGAGCAGTCGTGATGTGTTTGCCTCGGCCCATGTCTGAATTAATACTGATTGATTATTTCAAATGGAAATGAAACATAAACAGTTACTTTAAGGTCATAACATAAAAGACAAATAGCAAAAAATATTGAAAGAAAACGGTTTCCCTATTTACGTGCTCGCTCCGTATGGGTCACTTTTAAATATTTTCCGTTATTCTGCGCCGACAATCAAAATTATTGTATTTGTTTCCTTAGTAAAAAAACATTTACTACCTGAAGAAGTTATTTTGTAAGCAAACAAAGGAAACAGGGTTTTGATACAGAATAAAACCTTTTTGTCTATTACGCACATTAAATTCCCTACTTGAATGCTCGCCACTGTACATCTTTACACTTCTTCACTCTCGAAACAAAATTTTTGTATGTTTATTATATCACTAATTAGTTCATAACACTACTACTTTCTGAAGTAATTAAGTAGCAGCTCTGTAGATATACTTACAAAATAACGTCTGCAACGCTTAACAATTTTTACAAATTGACTATCGTCGCACTGTTGATTATCAAAACAACACAGAAATACTTACTAAGTATGCACTTACTAACTGTCGGCACAAAGAATTCGTTTAGAGCTAGTGACGAACCGCTTACGTAGATAAGAGATAGCGAGATGTTTACAGAGCACTAAAATCCCATCTGCATACATATGCACATTAGGGATGTTTCGAATGTCATAATTTTCGGAATACGAATGCGAATGTTAGGAATAACATTAAAAAGGCTGTAATCAACTTTAATCATCGTCATTTATAAATTATTAGAACATTGAACCAGTTTTTAATCTATAGTGTGTTAATGTAGTAGTCAATGTGCAAAAGGGGCATAATACATTTCAGAAAAAAGTACTTTTGCTGCCTTTTCTCCCTTGAACCATGAATAAATTTTTATTCATCATTCAAGTAATTTCAAATAACGAATAAATTTTTATTCTTCATTCAAGCCCTTTAGAATGTTGAATAAATTTTTATTCATCATTCAAGTAATTTCAAATAACGAATAAATTTTTGTTCATCATTCAAGTAATTTCGAATGAAGAATAAATTTTCATTCATTATTCAAGTAATACTGAATAACGCATAATTTTTCATTTATTCATTCTTTCTTGATCACAGTACCAGGTAGACGATCATGGTAAATGTGCGTGTCTTACATACATATTTATTGTGTGTGAAATATTAGAAAATATAATATCAAAATCTACACCTGTGAGGTAGCACCGTTCCTTTAAAAAAATAATTATAGAAATCGGTTAACGTGGTCCAAGTTAGGCGGTAACATACATAAAAAAATAAAAAAATTAAATAAAAAAAAACAAAAAATATTCCGACTCCTTTTTGTGAAGTCAGTTAAAAACTCATACGGGAAAGTCATTGCTTTTGTAAGTTTTTCTAAATATCTCGAAAACTTTTAGTCTTACTTAAACGCGAGATACTAAATTAAATAACGTTTCAGTTGGTATATCGTCTAGTTTATTACAATTAACGCATTCCCTACATATTAACAGCCAAAGTTTAATTTTCCAAATTCATAAACTTCGAATAAATTGCACGAGGTAAAGATATGTTTCAAATTAATCTTTCGTGGCCAATTGTAATTGGCTTGGATCTAAGACAACATAATATTACTATTACAGTACGATCAAATGTCTTTTATTTTTCCCCCTACAAAATAGACCTAGCCTATGCATGTATGTGCGTTACGCCCATGTACACATTCGCATTCGCAAAATATTCGTATCATTTGATGCGAATGCGAATGTTTAAAATGATGCGAATGCAAATATTCGCAACATCCCTGACGCAAACACGTAGAACTTTCGCGTTGCGTTCGCTTTCGCCTCGTTTTGACAGCAGAGCAAGTAATGCTAGTGCTTGCTACATTGAACGCTTGGGACCGAATGCTTTGGCCTTTTAATTAACATACTGACGAAAAATAAATTAATATTTCGTATCAATAATTGCATTAAAAACGATATTTCTTGGCCGAATTCAAACAAGAACACCGATATGTCACATTTTAAGATTCAACTGTAATTGTCGCAGATTTGACAAAAAATGTAAAAAGGGATTTTTTTTTAAACTTTCTTGCAAAAATACTTTAGACTCAGTGGTGTACGTCGAACTTTGTTCTCGTTGTAATGTATGTACATTAGGGTGGTCCAAGGGCTTGAATCTAAAAGATATTTCGCTAGGTTGTGTTGTGTTGTTCTACACCGAAAAAAATATACCCCTATTTTTTATTTTGAAATCAAAAAATATTTAGAGAGTGCTCAAAGCGCTCAAAGTTTTCTATGTATTTTATATGGGGGAAAAAACTTTTCGTAAAATAATGGTATAGAATTTATGAGAATCAATATTTCTCGATCGGAAACTCTGTTTCCCTTCAGGAGATTCCCAATAGGGTGTGGCGGCATTAAAATTCCGACTTTACTTTTTTTTTTGGACCATCCTAATTTACATACATTACAACGAAAACAAAGTTCGACGTACACCAATCGCGGTTGTAAAATTCTGAACAAAAAGCAAAACAAGAAATTATAAGAGCTCTGCAAAATGGCGAAGGAATGAAAAAAGTTGCTGTAAAATAAAAAAATCCTCAATCTACCCTCACTTTAGCTTTATAAAAGGAAGAAAAACCTATTTGGAAATTCCGTCGAAAATAAAAAATGTCAATAACTCCTATTTTTTTTGATTTTGGGCCATTCCATTGAGACTGATGGAATATTTGTAATCAATTGTGAATTATAACAATCTCGATAGATAAATAATGTATAAAATTCCTTTAAAAAATACTAAAAGATTTCTAAATTCGTATTTAGGGACGCTAGGCTCTAGTGGCACTGCTTTGCGTCTTTTGTACTTACATATTTTGCAAAACTATGGACAAATTTCATTCATTATTTTAACTTCTTTTATGTTTTCTTACGCCAGTACAAGTAATCCGTTAGCTCAAACGCTTTGCAATCACTTTTTTCGATTTTAGAGTAACTTTGGCAATCAAATTCGGATAACGTAGTTGCTCATATCCGTAAATCTAATATGGGAATCCAAAAATGTAATATGTATTTCAATTCGATTTCGGAATAGGTAGTAGGGAAAATGCGTTTTCGGACGAAAATACTTTCGAATCGAATTACAGAGTAACCGCCCAGGTAAATACAAAATTATATACAGTATTGGCCAATACAATAGCACCCCCATTTCAAAGTCATATTGTTTGCCACTCATGTTTATTTATTTATTTTTAAGAATTTTCAATTAAAATACAGTTCGTTCTCTCACAAAACTCACATAAACTCAAGTTTAAAACTTTTTAAAAGACCGCAAAAAAGTGCAACAAATTTTCACCCAAATATCAAACTTTTTTCTCAGAAGCGGTAGAATTTTTTTGAATACACAGTTTTATAGCCCATTCAATTTTAGTCTCATAATGTGCAAGTTTCAAGTGGCTAAAAATTACCGTTGATTTTTTAGAATTTTTTTCGCCGAGGATGTTGCGGGTTTCTGCCATATAAAAATAAATTGTCTTTAGTCGTTATATGGAAGCAAATGAGACAAAAAAAATTCTAAAAAATCAACGGTAATCTTTAGCGACTTGAAACTTGCACATTATTGGACTAAAATTAAATGCGCTATAAAACTGTGTACTGAAAAAAATTCAAGAGTTTCTGAGAAAAAAGTTTGAAATTTAAGGCAAAGTTTGTTGCGTTTTTTTGCGGTCTTTTAAAAAGTACTTGGGTTTATATGGGTTTTGTTAGAGAATAAACTGTATTTTAATTGAAAATTCTTAAAAACAAATAACTAAACATAAGTGGCAAACAATATCGCTTTGAAAGGGGGGTCCAATACTGTATGTAGGTATGTCGCATCATTGCTGGGAACTAATATTTTTGATTCACATCAATAGTTATCCTCAATACTTAATCAAAATTTTGGGCGAAATAGAAAATGCGTAAAATGTCGACATCATTTAGGTATCTACATACAAAATCAAAAATCAAAGTTTGAAACTTGCACTGCATTAGGCTAAAATTGTATGGGCTATAAAAATGCATACCCAAAAATGTTCTAAAGATTCAAATTAAAAAGTTTAAATTTGATAAAATTTTTTTGAATTTTCCCAAATTTTGTATAAAGTTTGGTTTCGGTTAAAGCTTGGGCGGTATTTTAATAGCAAAATAAAAAAAATTTACATGGAAAAGCATTACGACTATTTAAAAAGAATCAACACGTGGTCATTTGTTTGAGCCACTGTACATATATCCGACACTAGATATCTACATATTGAGGAACTACATTAGCTTTTATACCAATTCTGCACCACGAAAAATACACTTGTGGCAAAATTTTAGCCCATTATCTTTTTTTTCAGTTAGTGCTCGCAAAAATAAGAATTTTCAAAAAAAAATCTCCGCAACTTTTTTTATAAAAAAATAAATAAAACACACCTTGCGCCCATTCAATTTTAGTATCTATGTACACAGTGGCGGATTTAAATATTTGCCGCCCCTAGGCAATTCATAACTTGCCGCCCTTTTTTCACGAAAAAAAAAAATATATATATATATCAAATATGATTGTTATTGTCAGTGCTTTATTACAATATAGTTCGTTAATAATGAAATACATAACGGAATTAACAAATTCGACATCAGCATGGATAAGGTATTCAACAAAAACCCTCTCTCAAACACTTCTTTTTCACAGTTCTTTACGTCTTGATTTTTCAGCTGCGAATTCGCGGATAATATCTTCACAATCGATAGATAGAAACAAATCTGACTCTATAGTCAGCAACGCAAGAGCATTCAGTTTGTTTTCGCTCAGTGAAGATCTGAGATAGTTTTTCACGCGTTTTAAAACTGCACTGAAATGCTTTAGAGGTTTGGACAAGTAGAATCCAATTATCAGGACATTGAAGTAGCGCTATGCGAGTATACAAAATAAAATCGCTCATCCGGAAGATTTTTTGACCTCGCGCAAGACAAACAGAAGACCATACACAGATACACTGCCTAATTTGACATACGACGGAAGCTGACCTTCAGATTATTCACGTTATGATACACTTATGAAAAACTGGTGGGCTTGGAATCAAGAATTTTCTCGAAAATGCACGCTCATTTTTCGGCAGTGTTGTCAAGTGTGGTAACCTTTTAGATGATTCTCGTTCTCGGGGCAGCGTGTCGGCTGTTTCTTTGCGTCACGCGCAGGCGCGCCGTCGGGTTCCTAAGCCGCGTGAATGAAAATTAAATGGAAATTTCAACGACTGCTATACTAAGGAAAACTTCGCAGCGTAATTCTAATTTTGAATTGTATTGAATGAGATGAATCATTAATAATATTTTACAGACACAAACACAATTTCAAGTGCAGCTGAATCCAAATAAATTTTTTTCTTTTAATTTAGCTGTCTTAAATTTTGCCGCCCCTTAATTCTGCCGCCCTAGGCTTCAGCCTATGTTGCCTGTACGATAAATCCGCCACTGTATGTACATACTTGTATAATAAAGTGCAAGTTTAAAGTAGCCAGGGTCTATCGTTGATTTTATGGCAATTTTTTTTTTTGTTGATGGCGACAGACATTTTTCTCCATACGAAATATGTTTGACAATGTTTTTATTATTTATGAAAAAAAAATTTAATTGAATGGGCTAGAAGGTTTTTTAAAAAATTTTTATATTTAGATTTTTATAAAAACAAGTGATTTTCAAGAAAAAAATACAAACGACTTCAACTGACATACAAATTTAGGAGTCCGTTAATCCAATGATTGGAACTAAACCAAATTAGTATGGGACCACCCTTAAGCTTCAACCTTTCTGATAAAAGGAGTTTTAGAAAGCGGTTCACGTGGACCAAAGTTATCCGGTAGCATACCTACATACATACATAAAAAAAACTACAAAAATATTTCGACTTTTTTGAAGTCGGTTAAAAAGTAGCGAGAAAAACCTGTTTCATTGAAAACTCTTATTTTTGCTAGCGCTTATCAAAAAATTAAGTTAGAGGGCTGACATTTTACCCAACGAAATTTTGATATAGAAACGCAAGAAGTAGTCCTTTTATTTAATACAATCTGATGTACATATGTAGGTGTGTATTTCATAACTGAACCAGTATCAAGGCACATCAAACAACTAATAGCATGATTTTAGACTCTAGAATGTCAACTTAGATAAAGAAAATTTGACATTCCATTGGGTAATATCTAGGAAACAACAAGTAATTTTTAGCAAAAAAAAACCGACTTCAATTCCCATATAAAAAAAAATATATATATATATATATCTCATGATCCGCTGATCGGATCTTAACCATTAGTATGGGACCACCTTTCCGATGCAAAAAGAATTATCGAAATCGGTTGACGTGGTCCAAAGTTATGCGGTAACATACATAAAAAAAAAAAAAAAAGATTTTCGACGAACTGATAACCTCTCCTTTTTTGGAAGTCGGTTAAAAATGAGACCAAACGCACGAAAAGTATTAAATCAACTGCTCTGGTGCCGCTATGTGTTCAGTATGCCTTAACCAGTTGTAAAAATTGTGTTCATTATGCCTTAACCAGTTGGTATAAACTTATTTTATATACATATGTTTTTTTTAGTACACAATAGAAAAATAATAATACGTACTTACCAAGCAGAAGAGAATAACTACTACTAAAATCTTCTCTTTGGCTAGTGGAAGCCACGCCCTCGCAAATGCATAGATATCGCTCTCTTTCATTAGCAATATACATACATATATACATGTTTTAACAATAAATGTCGTGGCCAATGAGAAAGGCCAGTTTCTGTGATCAATTTACTTGTATCTAAACATATATACATAGGCACATGTGCACACCCTCGCCAATTCACTTCCACATGGATACCTATGTATATGCTTGTATGTATGTATGCACGTAGGGTGAAATGTGAAGTATGAGGGTACAAAAAAGAGTAGTATGCGTATGTACTGTGTCTCTCACCGGCTATTCACTCGTTTGCCAATGAATGGCGCCCATCGCTATAGCCATTGATACCTACCACAAGCAATGTGACCCGTGCACACGACAACACTCGTGACTCACGATTGCAAGAATGAAAAAGGAAAAAAAAAGAAAATGGTGGTGGCGGCATGATTTAAATAAAATGACGTCGTAATGAAGGTTGAGTGAGGAAAAGCGTAACCGATGGTCGTTCATTTTGTTTTCTTTGCTGTCAATCGTCATTTTTTAATTTGGTGTTGCATGCATACCGTACGTTAGTACGTGCATACGTATGCAAACACAAAGAGATGGTACATAGTATGAATGTAGATACTTAATAGTTGTATGTATGTATGTATTTAATGGCTCATATTTCATTACTATTAATAGGTAGATATGTACGTATGGAGTAGTAGTGCGACGCCGCATACTTATAAAAGCTATTTTTTACATGTTCTACTTTACAACTGCAATGGTTGTGATAAAATATTTTAAACTAGAATATTATAACAAACAGGAAAGTAAACAAGAAATCGGCACTCTTCTTTAATTTTGCCTTTTTATTAAGCATTTCCCTATATGCACCAAAAACTAGCTGCCCATAATTAGGTGTTTTTAAGTTATTTGACTATGTGTCAATGTAAAAATATAAAATTCTTTTCTATTCTTTTTTTTATTAAATTTGTTGGTAAACAAATATTAAGCAACTCATCAAAAAAAGTACACAATATATCGTACAACTGCCACGAACTCATAAATCAATTTGGTCAATATATCGTACATTTGCTGCACATAAATATGCAGGTATGTTGATATATTTGATGTAATGACTTTTCAAGACTGCAGGCGGACATATTTTATATCCCAAAATTGTAGGCTTAATTTATCTATTGCAAGAAATACATATATGTGGGATTAGTTTACGGACAGTACTTACGATGCTAGGACTAATTGGCCATTCAGAGTTAGTAACATAGAAATGCAGCCCTACATAACGAATAGAGGAATCTAACTTATCAAACTATTTAACGAAAGGCGTTAGAGAAGAGAATGATACGAACAGATCAGACTGGACATTGCATTGTCAGCCGCCATCAAGCGCAGAACAATGTTCTGCTAGTGTTAAGTTGTTGAATTGTAATATGTGCGTTTTGTTAAATAAACAGTATGTAATATTAAATTATTAAACTAAATAGCCGCGTTTTTGTATACGAAGAGGATGAAACGGGAAGGCCATTCCTACATATATACCTATATATATATTTTTATAATTTTATCGCACAACCACATTCATAGATACAGTAGACGCTCACAAATTAGAACCACTTTGTTTTTAGGGTGATTCTAATTTCTGAAAAATTCTAATTCCTGGACGTTTTTTTTATTTCAATAAAACCTTAAAATTTAAGTCAATTTGCATTGAAAAACTACAATGAAATTTTGTCTTACTAAATTTTATTCATAAAAACGAGAAAACATAAGGTAACAATCCAATATACATATATGTATTTATGCGCTAAGTCAAAAAAAGGTCCAAAAAACAAAAACTCCAATTACAGTAAATATATTTTTTTTATCAAAAATACATAAGAGATCGATAAATATACATTAAAACAGCCAAAAATTAATCAAAAACTTCGTAACTAATTTGCAGGCATGTAGTCTGTTATTGCTGTTTGCTTCTTCCTTTTATTTGTTTCTGCAATAACAATCTCATTGCGAAGAGCTAGCAGATTGCTTGTGTGCTTTGCGGAAAACGATTCACTATAAGTACACCATTTTATTAAATTATTGACGCTTTCAATGGCTGTAGAAGTAGAGACAACTGGTAAGACCTCCCGGTCATCAAATTCGCTGCTACCTGAAGACTCATCATCGCTATTGAGATCATGTGCAGGGTCGTCATCAAGCACATCATTGTTCCATATTTCAATTTCTGGTATGCTAATGTTATTAGTTGGCTCTATTTCTGTTAAAAGTGCTTGAGCTGCCTGAAGAGCTCCATTGCAGTCTTGATCTTTTTGCAGTAGCTGTGCTAGTGGCACATCATCGTCATCACTTTCATACTGATCAGAGTCCCAGTTGTTCATCTTTGACCAGGACTTTTTTATTACTCTTTCTGGAACATCATACCAAGCTTGCTTTAATAGCATGATTGCATTTCGAATTGAAAAGGATTTCAAGCGAACCTTGAGGTCACCTCCTTCAGCAATTAATTGAGAAAGAAGCATACTTCTGTAGTTTAGCTTGGTTAACTTAATAGGATTCTGATCCATTGGTTGTAAAGTTGCTGTTACATTTGGTGGAAAGAAAAATGCAATTATATTTCCATCGTCGCTTTGAAGTTTCTCAATTGGTGCATGAGCAGAGCAGTTGTCAATTAGCAAAATTGCCTTCGGAGGCAAATTATTTTCCTGAGAGAAACGAATCACCTGTGAATTGAAAATATTTTGGAATTACTGAACCTAAAAACAAAGTTTTTTCTTACCTCATGAATAAATATCTTGTGAAACCAATCATGAAAAATCCGAGATGTCATCCAAGCATTTTTTGAAAAGTTGTAATGGAGTGGATTATTGAATCCTTGGAAACTTCTTGGTTTTTTTGCTTTTCCAATTACTAATGGCATTAATTTATGTGATCCATCAGCATTTACACCAAGTAACACTGAAATTCGTTCCTTCTGGATTTTATACCCGGGGGCGGTTTTCTCGAAAAGAGAGACGTATGTTTTGTCAGGTAAACAACGGTAAAATAATCCGGTTTCATCTACATTATATATTTGTGACTCCATTAGCCCCATCTCATCGACTTTTGCACGAAATCTGTGAATAAACGGGGTGACTGAAGCAACATCACTAGAGAGAATCTCGCCACAAATTTTTAAAAAACGTATTCCGTGTCGTTTTTTAAATTTGCTAAACCATCCATCACTTGCGCTAAATGTACTTTCATCTTTATCGGGATATTCCACTTTGAATATTTGTTTGGCTTTCTCCTTTAGTATTGGCCCAGTTAATGTACACTTTTTTTCGCGTTGATTTAAAAACCACTTATAAAGACTTGCTTCCATTTTTGGATATTCAGCGATATGCAATGATTTTTTGTTAGCCTTATGATAGGTATTAGAAACAGCGCTTAAAATTGATGATTTCATAGATTTGATATAGGTGATTGCAGATGGCGCCACATCAAATTCTAGGGCTAACCGCTTCCCTTGAATACATTGGTCAAGCTTTTCCAAGATCTGCACTTTGGTTTCCAAAGACAAAGTATTTTTCTTACGTTTATTTGGCATTTCAACGAACGACTTTTACTTTTAAGCAAACAATGCCGAAACACGTGCACGCGAATCGAATTTCAAACAAAAACTAACAAAAACTGTACAGATAGCGACGAAAATCCAACGACTACCGAGCGTAACATGAATAAATTGGGGATTCCCCTTTTTATATCTATTTTGCAACAAAAAAACAAAATACGCTCTGAAATTAGAATTTTCGATTCTAATTTCAGAGCGTGTAATGTATTCAAAAAGTTGATTCTAATTTCTGGAAATTCGAATTACTAAGAGTTCTAATTTGTGAGCGTCTACTGTATATGTATGTACATATGTTTTAGTTTGAAATAATGTCACTGAAGAAAAAGTATTTTTTGATAAAAGGGATTCAGCATAAAAAAACACAAAAATATCAATAAAATACAAAAAACACAATATTTTTTTATTCTAAAGTAATGTTTTTGAAATCATATCAAGGTTAATTTTTTTGTTTACAGTCACAATGTAACTGAGGTTAAGCCCCAGAGAAGAAGCATAGAATATTAAAATAATTTTTTTTAACAAAAAAATTAAAATAAATAAATACAAAAATATGTATATTAAAACTACAAGAAAAAACATTAAAAATAAAAAACATCACTATACACGTGTACTTACAATAGCTTTGCATTTGCTAATTTAAGTCAACCACTTCGTGCAAATTGTAATTACAGTGACGAATAAATTCTAACAGTTATCAAAATTTGCATTATATTTCGTTTTATTCCAACTACATAGTTAAGAATAGAAACGTAATTTTAATCTCAAAAAGGTTTTATTTAATTTGAAAAAGGTTTCGCTTGATTTGAAATGGTTCTATTTAACTGAAAATGCTATATTTATTTTCAGTAATTTTCATTAAAAATATAATTCAATCTATAACAGAAACCAAATAAATCAGAGTTTCAAAGCCTACACAGATTTCACAATAACACTGTACAGCACTCGGCTGGGTATTGGACCAAACCAACTTTTTTTAAGAGATTGAGTCATAAGTAAAAAAATAAGTTCTCCGTTTTTCGAAGTTAGCCTCCGAAATTGAGATATGGGCCTTCTAAGTTCGTAATTGGACCTTTGGTAAAAAATTATTTTTAATTATTGCATGTAAAAAGCAAAAAAAAGTAAAAGTACAGACGTGGTCCGCCTTTTTCTCTTATTTTTATGGTTTATAACTTTTTTTGTGAAAACTTATATTAAAGGTGTTATAACGGGTCAGGGGTCCGATCTTCGAAAAATTAAAAACTTAATATTTTAGAAATCTTTGAACTGATTTTTAAAAGATCCGCATCGTTGTAAAGGTAATTTAACCCCCTTTCTTCTGGTATGCATATTTGTATACTTCCTATATAAAAATGTGGAGAAAAAACACATTTTAAGGAAAAAATAACTTTTTTTGTATAAACAAATATTTTAACCAAAAAAATTACTAACCGATTTTTAAAAAATTGGCATCGTTGTTAAGGCGATTAAACCCCCTTTCGTCTAATATGCATATTTGTATACTTCGTATATAAAAATTGGAGAAAAAACACTTAAAAGGAAAAAAATACCAATTTTTTCTTATAAAAAAAATTTACAAAAAAATTACTAATTGGTAATAAAATTGAATACCGTATTTAAATAAAA
>NW_023458556.1:24211654-24218839 GCF_013731165.1 Rhagoletis pomonella
TTTTTGTTATTTTATGGCCTTATAACAATTATATTCAACAATTTTTATTGAACTTGAGGCCGTTTTTTAATGAAAATTTAGTGGTGATTTCCGAAATAGCTATCACTTCTACCATTTTCTCAAATTATTGTTGCTTTTCCATAATAAGTTTTTCATTAAAAAACGGCCTCAAGCTCAATAAAAATTCTTGAATATAAAATATTTTTTATAAGAAAAAATTGGTATTTTTTGCTTTAAATGTGGTTTTTCTCAAATTTTTATATACGAAGTATGCAAATATGCATATCAGAAGAAAGGGGATTTAATCGTCTTTACATTTTTTCACTTACCAACACTACCCTTGCGGTCGCGTTTTTTTTTAACCGACCTTGCTGAACTCTGATAAATAGCCTAGTTTGTGTTGTTGCTTTGCACGTATTTCATCATTTAAGTGAGTGTTCTGTTTTAGCTCGGTTGCAAAAGAATGCACCTACTCTTATAGTTGAAAAAAAAAAAATCTTTGTATTCACAAACGACCCATCTTCTCAAACAAATTACAATTGTATTGTTGCGTTGTAGCACGGAAAAGCATACGTACGGCTAAAACGAAATAGGGGATTTTCAGAAAGGCTAAAAAAGTGGGAAGTACCAATACCATGAAATTTTATGTGTAAGCATTTGTTCTATTTCGGAATTCGTTTAGGTAGGGTAACCACCTTTTCAGATACCCAAACGCCGATATCGAAAAATATAATTATAACCTCAGTAAATAGTTTTGCTTCTTTCGGAACTTTTTCATAAAGCAGTCCATACACATGTGATATGTGATTTGTTGGAACGTTTGTGCGTTGCTGGCGCATTTTGTCATGACATTTTATTTTGAAATTTTGAAGTAAAAGAATAAAACGTTTTAATTAATTTAAATTTAAAAGGACACATTGCCATTTGACAAAAAAAGAAAAAGTAAGTACATAAGGGAAAAGCAAAAAGCATACGTAAGAAGTTTTGCACTTGTCATTTCGATACTTTTTAATGTGTTCCCATGTGAATACTTATTTTTTTTAAAAACCATTCATCCATCGATTTAATTCGTTTTCTGCTTTATATATATTTTTTTTTGTTTTGTTTTGTACACATACATATAATGACACGTTTAAATTGTTAAAATGCAATTGCTTCATACGCTAAGTTACTGCTATTTACTTCTCAATGTTCCTTTTTAAACCCTGGAGGTTTTGTCGAATCGACGACGCCAATTTAAATTTTTTCGAAACTGTCCGAAAACTTACACTTTGAAAATGTAATTATTTAGCATATTTATTAAGTAAAAACAAATTAAATTTTTGGTTTTAATTGAAAATAGGCTAAATAACGAAAATATACTCAATTTACCACTTTATTGGGACCGTCGCACGGTGATATTCGATACGCATTTTGTGCCGCCTATAATTTAAAAAATGAGTATATTCACATGAATCTAGCTGTACAGGGGTTTCTGAGGTCGCTAAATTCGAATCTGAAGTCAAATTAAGAAAAGAAAAACAAAATAGCCGATCCAATATGGCGCCTGAAATTAAAAGAAATATCTATTTCATGTTTACGTGTGTCTTACCAGAAATTGTTTGAGAAAATTAATTAAAACAAATCTTCCGAAAAACTTGCAATATTATATGGCACAAAATCAGAGCGCTGTGTTAACAAATACTTTCACAATGATCAAACAAGCAAGTGCAAAAGATCGGGACCCATTTTGAACATATTTCGTTAGCTGAAATAATAACATAATCGAAAGTGTTAGTTCGCGATTTTACTATAAAACGTCATTACGGTTATTATCTAAGTCTTATTTACAAACTCCTTGCACGGTGCACTGAATCCACGAAAGAACCGGTTTTCCTATGGAACAGCCGAACAATCCGTACACCGTAGGGATGTCGGGAAAAAAACCTCGATGCATCGAAAATATTGATGCTTTGCTTCGATGCATCGATGTTTTTTGAAAACTGACATCTCTAGTACATTGAACCGTCATTTCAGTCTTTCAATTGTTTAAAAAGGAAGTCACTTTGACCAAAAAAATGTTAATTGCTACAAAAAGTTCTGTTAAAAACATAATAATCTCAGTTGCAGTAATTTATTGCAAATTTCGTAAATTTTGCCAATAACATATTATTTTAAACACATGAATTACATACATATATTTCAAGAAAGTCATTCACAGAATGGTTGAATTAATCCTACAAGAGATAAAATTTCAAATTTCAGTCTTGAAATGGGCTGCATTTTCAACCCATTCCAAGATATCTCGTCTTGTCAAGTATTAACATTTTTAACCCAACCCCCGCTATATGTAATTTATAATTTTATAACTTCGCGGAGGCCTTTAGTTACTACATGTAACAAAACAAAAACGTTACCATAAGCATAAACAAATGAATGTCGAACATACTAAATATAAATTTCGTTGTACTAGGGCGTAGAGTTTTTAATAAAAATAAAATAATGCCATGTACGTCAGTCCTTCATTCAACTTTTAAAAATATTTTTCATTTGAATTTACAGTGTGTAATAACTTTTTTCTAACCTTTATTTTTACAATCTTTTATTTAACTTTACTTGTACATATAACTCATTTACATCAATAGTGTCATAACTCCAAAAAGCAAAACTCGAGAAAAACGGCTTAAGAGTTTTTAATTTACATATCTATGGCTGAGTGTAAGATTAACATATCTCTGCAGCTCGGAAACGCCCTACTTCAAGAAACTTTTCAAGAACGCCCTACTTCAGAATTTGATTGAAGAACGCCCTAATATAGAATTTTATTTAAAAACACCCAATCTCAGAATTTGATTGAAGAACGCCCTATCTCAAACGAAAATATATTGAAAATGTGCTGAGATACGGCGTTGAGGTAGGGCGTTTTTGAACCGAATTCTGAGATAGGGCGTTGTTGAAAATTTTTCTGAGATAGGGCGTTTTCGAACTGGAAGATCTGCACCATTCGCTCGATTTTCAAAAGTGGGGCATCGAATTAAGCGATTGTGTAGATGTGCAAACTGGTTGCCACCTGATACAAAATTGCATTCAAACAATTTAATAGTAAGTGCCATCAGATCCGAACCGTTCGTTCGATTTTCAAAAATGAGATATCAACTTAAGGGATTGACCTGCTGATGTGCTGCAAGGTTTTCTCTTTTCAAAAGGAGATGCCACATGTTAAAAAATTAAATTCAAATGATTTAATAAGTTAAATCAATTTTTATTTTTTATTTATTTAATTTTTAAATTTAATTTATTTTTATATGGGTATCAATCGAAACGGGTTTAAAAAGGCTTTATTTCTTAACTTCATGTAAAAGGTTTGCCACCTGCTTAAAAACAGGAATTCAATATGAATTAAGGAAATTAGATAATTAAGTTATGTATCACCATAAGGGTGCTAGACGAAAGACATTTAAGAATATTTCAGTTTGAAAATAGTTTGGAAGAGGGCTGCCACCTATTTGAAAGCCGGATTAAGTTATACACAGGTTATATGAAATATAAAGACAGAGTGCTAGAAAAATAGGAAATAATGAAAACGAAATGGACAACAATTTTTTCGAAAAATTATCTTTTCTAAAGTAGGGCATTTTCATCTCGACGGCTGTGCTGCCAACAAACCCGTAAAGGGGGTTCCGGAAATTTGCAACGATCGTCGAAAAGCCAACGCACCCTCAGAGAGTGACATTTTGGTGCAGGTTTTGGTAGCATAATTATTCTCAAAAAGCAACGAGATTTTTTAGACGTTTGAAACTTGCACTTCATGCGACTAAAATTGAATGGGCGACAAAACTGCATACTCGAAAATTTTCTAGAGATTCTGAATAAAATTATGAAATTTTTGATGATTTTTTTTTAACTTTATATAAAGTGTGAAGCTTTGATTTATATGGTTCATATTACAGAATGAACTATATTTTCATAAATAATTGATGTAAAAAATGTTTCATGAAAATAACTGTGAATATAATATAAAAACAAGGCGTACACTTTTATTTGTCGCCTAGTGTAAGTTAAAGGTTTTGTTAGACTCATACGTCTTACGTTTCGATATGGAGGCTATGCTCAAATGTTCTGCCGTATCAGTATATATGCAGGTAGTTTCTTTACTTGAGACTGTAAATGCAATGCTTACGGCATCCGATTCTATGATTGTTTTGGGCGATTTAAATCTGCCACACATTTCATGGAACATCATTGATACCGATGTTGTACCAGTTTCATCTAGAGATAGTTACAATGTATTTCTGGAGGAAATGGCTGAACTTTGCCTCAAACAAATAAATATATGTCCAAATAAGTTTGGAAAGGTCTTGGATCTCGTTTACGTTGATGATGTTCCGAAGGCCTCTATTAATCGGTGTGATCCCATAGTTTTGCCGGAACATGCATATCATCCTGCTCTTGAGTTAAGCTACGAAGTAATAAATGAAATACATAATAATAAGTCAAGTTCAAGTACTAGATATGTTTTTTCGAAAGCAAATTTCAGGAAAATTAACAAAGAACTTTCAAAGTTATCTTGGCCAATATATAGAGATGACGTGGAGCGTAGCGTTGAGCACTTTAATGATACTGTTTTCAATTTGTTTCGAAAGTATGTGCCAAAACGTAATATTGTTCATGAAGAACCAATACAATTATGGTTCACTAAAGAGCCTAAAAAATTTAAAAATAAAAAGTCGCACTCTTTTAAACTGTATAAAAGAACGGGCTTACAAAGTGATTACCTAAGGTACTCAGTTTTGCGGCATAGCTACTTTACATTAAATAAGAAATGTTATAATTCATATTTATGTAAAATTAAGAAGAATTTAATTGACAATCCTAAATCATTTTATGGTTTCGTAAATTCAAAGCGTAAGGCACATGGTTTTCCGTCCGCTATGCATTATCGCAACACTGTATCTAGCGACAGCCAACTCATTGCCAACATGTTTGCTCGGTTCTTTAGGTCCAATTATTCTGTAGACTTCCCTATAAGTGGAGACTATCCGTACGAGCTTTGTCCAATCAACTCTGCTTATATTCCAGTAATATCTTCCGATGAAGTTTTACACTATTTAAAAACCTTAAAAGCGTCATTTAGGCCTGGACCTGATCATATTCCGACCTGTTTTCTTAAAAACTGCGCTGAGAACATCTGCGAGCCTTTAACAGCTCTATTCAATGTATCACTTAAACATGGCGGTTTTCCGTCAGCCTGGAAGGAGTCGTTCATAATACCACTTCACAAAAACGGCAGCAGGTCTTCTATAGAAAACTATCGAGGCATAGCGAAACTCTCCGCTATCCCCAAATTATTCGAAGCAATTATTGTTAACCAGCTGACATATTCTATATCTTCTTCAATTACACAATCTCAACACGGGTTTTCTAAAGGAAAATCTACTATGACTAATTTATTGGAGTTTACAAGTCATGTCTCAAACGGTTTTAGAGAATATGCTCATACCGACGTAATATACACCGATTTCAGTAAAGCTTTTGACAAAGTATGTCACTCGTTACTCATCCGTAAACTCGACCTAATCGGCTTTCAGCCCAGTCTTCTTCAATGGATCTCATCTTACCTCTCTGATAGAACACAAAGAGTTATTGTTAATAATTGTTCTTCCAACATCATTAAAGTTTCTTCAGGGGTTCCTCAGGGAAGCCACCTTGGTCCGATTCTGTTCCTGATATTCATTAATGATATTTGTTCTATAATAAAACATTCAAAAATTTTAATGTATGCCGATGATGTGAAACTTTTTAAAACATTGTCCTCTATCGAAGAAAGGCCTTTGTTACAAGCGGATCTGAACAACGTGGTTAGTTGGTGTAATACAAACTATATGCCACTAAACCTTCAAAAATGCAAAGTTATGTGTTTCTCTCGGAGGGCTGTTCAACCAGCTGTTTATTCAATATCAAATTATAATCTGGAGCAGGTGTCCAATTTTGTCGATCTTGGTATCACAATGGATTCCAAACTCAATTTCAACCATCATATTAATGTCACAGTCAATAAAGCCAAAGGCGTTCTTGCATTTGTAAGGCGATGGTCAAAAGAGTTCAAAGATCCTTATGTTACAAAAGCTCTTTTTACCAGTTTAGTTAGACCTATACTAGAAAACGGATCTATTGTTTGGAATCCCCGCTACCAAGTTCATTCAGAAAGGATTGAATCAATTCAAAAACAATTCTTGCTTTTTGCATTGCGTAATTTTAACTGGGATTTAGATTACAATCTCCCCCCTTACACAAGTCGTCTAAAGCTCATAAATTTGCCTACACTCGCAAGCCGTAGAGAAATGCTAGGTATAATATTTATAGTAAAATTAATGACAGGCTTGATTAATAGCCCGGCCCTCCTGGCTGAGGTAAATTTTAATGTTCCTTCTCGAGTGTCAAGACACTTTCGACCTCTATTTTTAAAGCCATGCAAAACTAATTTTGAACTAAACGAATCATTCCGTGGTTTATGTCAGGATTTTAACTGTCATTCTAGCACGTTTGACGTATCGGACTCGATTTTTACTATAAAGAAAACTATTATTTCCACTCTCAATAATTGAAATACTATCTTTAGCATATCCAATCAGCTGATGAATTTGATTCTGTAGCTGAATAGTTTTAGATCTCGACACTTAACAAACTCCTGTTTCCACTACTCGGCACCAAAAAACTAAAAAACAAAAAAAAAAAGGTTCCGTACGTCATGTGGACTGCGCCCCTCGTGTCGGTTGGGCGGGAATGGAGGGTAAAAAGCCGTTGGGATTATTTATTTTAGAGCTTTACGAAAACGCTTATTGCACGAGAACTAATGAAGCGATTTGAAATAAAATTCTGGCGTTTCAAATATATCTTCAATTCCAAACCTATCGACAGATTCATTTTTGTAAGTAACCAATTCGGTTTCTGTCGTAGAAACAACGGTAAATATTGGCTTATTTTGGGGTCAATTTTGAGCCTTTGAAGTGCTCCAGCAGCTTTTGATTTGCAGATATAACTTTCATTTTCAGGATAGAGATTCTTTGGAGCAATAGAAATATTATCGTGTACAGATTTTATATAAATTCAACAAATATTGAGCATTTTAAGGCAACAATTTTTTGAAAAAAATTGAAAATTTTTTTTATTACCAAAATGCTCGAAAACCGCTCGAATGATTTTGTT
>NW_023458556.1:24218939-24229777 GCF_013731165.1 Rhagoletis pomonella
TTTTTTTTTTTTTTTTTTATGTATGTTACCGCATAACTTTGGACCACATCAACCGATAATTCGATAATTCTTTTTGCATCGGAAAGGTAGTGTCTCAGAGGTGGTCCCATACTAATCTGGTTGAGATCCGATCAGTGGATCGTGAGATATATATATATATATATATTTTTTTTTTATATGGGAGTTGAAGTCGGTTTTTTTTTTTGCTAAAAATTACTTGTTGTTTTCTTTAATCAAAGATTCAAGAGTTCTCCTTTCGTTTGGTATATGGGAAGTATGTATTGGCTGATGTGTCTTCTAAGTATGTTTATTTGGTTCAAATATATGGGCATAAATGATTTTCCATACGAAATCACTTCGTCATAATTTTGCAAACACGTGCTTGCGCTGGAAGTGTGAGGAAAGATTAAAATAAAGATAATTATGGAGAAAAGGATATAGACAGAGACTCAGTCTGGGGACTATTACGGGATTTTAGAGATTTGCGGAATTCTCGGGACTTATCGATATAACAATCGATATTTTATCGGTTTTGTTATCGAAATTTGTATCGATATTGTTATTGATTTTGCTATCGATATTTTCGGAACATATCGATATAATAACCGATATTTTTTATCGATTTTGCTATAGATATTTTCATCGATTTTGTTACCGATTCTGTAATCGACTTTTTATAGATGTTGTAATCGATTTTGTTATCGATTTTGTTTTTGATATTTTTATCGATTTGGTAACGATATTTTTATCGATTTTGTTATCGATTTTGCTTTCGATATTATTATCGATTTTGCTATCATATTATCGATTTTGCTATCGATTTTGCTATCGATTTTGTTATCGATGCTTTTATCGATTTTGTTATCGATATTTTTTTCTTAGTGTGTACTTTCGTTTTTGATATGGATGTGCTCTTAACCATACCAGGTATTCTACGTTTAAATTTAGCGGCTGTGTCTCCGATACAGCCTGCAGACCAAGACGAAGGCGCTGGACTGTTCCTTGTTTATATAGAAGAAGAAATATTGTTGCACAAAGTTTGAAATTTGGATTTATATGGTTTTTGTTAGATAATGAGCTATACTATTATACAAATATACATACATACAGTAAACAAACAAAATAAAAATAGTCAAAACTTGTCTCAATGTCGCGACCCTATTAATTTGTCCGACACTTTATGTACATATGTACATATGTATAATATGTATAATATGGAAAAAATCAAGTCCGAACGGAATCCGTATTTATTTCCAACTAACAAACAAACCTTAAAATTAGCCTATTTCATAAAATTACTTACATTCAAAATTATTTTTATTTGCAGGAGATCGGACATGTTCGTGAAACCTTCATAGTGCTATTTAAATAAAAAAAATTCACAAGGTATGACATATTTTTGAACGCCCATTATATTTTATCATTATTTAAACATAAGTAAGTACACACACGTGTTTGTAAGAAAATGATGCATGAATACTAGTGGTATTCGACCAGCGCTTGAAATTCAACCCCTAAAATTAAGGGGAGTTGGCAGAGTTAAGGTGAGTTGAGCTGAGTTGAATTGTGTTGAGTTGAGTTAAGGTGATGTGAATCGAAGTGAAGTGAGTTCAGGAAAGGTAAGTTTAGATAAGTTAAGGTTAAGTTGAAGTGAGCTGAGGTGAGTTGAGGTAGCCGAAAACCGAGCAGTGCTGAAAAGGTAAGTTTAGATAAGTTAAGGTTAAGTTGAAGTGAGCTGAGGTGAGTTGAGGTAACCGAAAACCGAGCAGTGCTCAGTCGAATGTGCAGAAATCTTGTCCTAAGGGTAACATCTGCGTATTGCACCATATCGCATAGTGCGAGTCTAGTTCTCGCAAATCTTCCTCCTATTGACTTGCTGATAAAGGAGAGAGCTGAGGTATTTTCCGCTATCTTAAAGGGCAATAAGAAAAAAAAAAAAAAAAAACATGTAGACAAAAAAGCCTTGACGAATGACAGTCACGGTGGGAGCAAGCCGGAAAAGGCCGATGGACACACAAACTGATTCCTCAACTGCGGGAACAGGAAAATAAGCGGGATAAATGCAACGCAAATCTGGATGAAAGATTAGGTACAGAAAATCTCGTAATCATTATGTTAAAGAGCCCGGAACAGTGGAAAACTTGCGGGCAAAGAAACCGTACCTTCCGAAAATCTCAGAAACCTGAGAGGATGTAGTGGACAAGTGGAGGAGGTATATTCTAAATAGGCGTGGCAGAGATATGTATACTGCAAATGGCTACATCCTGATGAAATCCGAAAGTGGTGCCGAAATGTGAAAGCCAGATGTTTCGTATGGGCCACTTGATGAGTAGCAACCCCACTCCATCGTCCGTTATTTTAAAAAAGGTGAGTTGAGCTGAACTGAGTAGAGTTGTTGTGAGGTGAGTTGAGGTGTGATGAGGGGAATTGAGGTGAGTTGAAGTGAAGGGTTGAATAGCATAGCATAACATAACATAACATAACATACCATAGCATAATACCTATAGCATAACATAACATATGTTCATTCTTCAGTTTTGTCTGTCATTTTCTATAGTTCTATCTTCGCCTTTATCGTTTTTATACCCAAGCGCACTTGTGCACAGGGTATTATAATTTTGTTCGCATAACGGTTGTTTGTAACAGCCTAAAGTAATCAATAATAGATATAGACAAATGTATACATAAATGATCAGAATGATCCGTGTACAAGATAACTTGAGAAAAACTTGAGAGATATCTCAACGAAATTTGGTATATGAAATTTGGTATAACGGTATTTTCGAAAAATGCAAAAACTATGATATTTCAGTAAATATGGATTCAAATTGTTGAAAATTAGAATGTGAAGCAGAATTTTGGTGCGAAATAATATTGTATGAAATTTGACCCCGCCCACTTTTCTAACTTTTTTCGCATAACGGTTGTTTGTGACAGCCTAAAGAAATCGAGAGATATATACAAATGTATACATAAATGATCAGAATGAAAAGATAAATCGATTAAGCCCTGTTCGTCCGTCCGTCCGTCCGTCCGTCTGTCCGCGTACAAGATAACTCGAGCAAAGATTGAGATATCAACGAAATTAGGTATATAGCAACCTATACCTTTATCCAAGGTAGGTTGCTATTGAAAATGGGCGAAATCGGACTGTAACCACGCCCACTTCCCATATAACAGTATTTTCGAAAAAATGCGAGCACTACAGTAGTTCAGTAAATATAAGTGGCAAGATTTTTAAATTAGAATGTGAAGTAAAATTTTGGTAAAAAATTACATTATTATGAATTTTTTAGAAAATGGGAGTGATCTCGCTATATCTCAGTAGCCGCTTCACCAATCCTTACCAAACTCAGCGCGAGCCTTGCCTAGAATCTAGCTATCTGTATTATATCATTCACCAAACTCTAGTGATGCGGTTTCATTACTTATCTTCGCGAAGTTTTGAATAGTAACTCAGTTCAGATGAGAACACTGTAATTATTGAAGATTTCAACATAAATCTAGTTAAAACAACAACCTACAGCAAACAGCTACTAGAGTTATTTCAATCTTTTTCAATGTCACAAAAAATAGACTTCTACACCAGAAAAGCAGAAGATGCTGAAACAATGATAAACCTGCTGTTTACAAATAGCAACAATATTTCTTGCAAAAGAATGGCAATGCATCAGATCTCTGATCATGAGACAATATATTTTAAAGTAAACATAGAAGCACCCTTCAAAATGTGAATGAAAAAGCTATACATAGTATCTTGGACAAATTATTATAGTGAAAATCTAGTTCACATTTTAAGGCAGTACGATTATAGTGAATTTTCAAGGTTGAATATCGATAAAAAAAAAGCCAAATTCTTAACAGATATTTTGTCTTATGCAATAAACAAATGGTGTGATAGTGAGTTATCATACCTTAATAAATGTAAGTGCAATCTTTATAATATTGCTTTAGAAACAGGGAATTGGAATGACTACAATGGTATTAAGCATAAATACAAAAAGTCAAAAAGGTCAAATACATGAAGCGTCAGACAACCATTAACATTGGAGATAGTAAGGAAATGTGGAAACATCTTAAAAATCACATAAGTATGTCAAAGGAAACAAATACCATAAATAAAGTTTTAATACATGACAATGTTTACACAACCGAGCATGAAATTGCACAAGCATTGAATGACTACTTTGTAGACAGTATCACAGAGATCTGTTCAAATATTGAAATTATCGATAAAAAATTTTCTATATTTCCGAATTTCGCATACAAGTTTAAATTTAAAGAAATAGAATTTGATGAAGTAATAAAAATTGCTGGTTCTTTCGAAAATAGAATTGGAGGAAGAAAACTTTTATCTGAAGGAGTCATAAGAGATGCAGTAACTTATATAGGATTCTTCTACACGCAGATAGTTAACGAGAGCTTAAAGAATGGTGTTTTTCCAACTTCTTGGAAAACATCCACTGTCGTTCCAATAGAAAAGGTTAAAAATACCATTAAAGCTGATGCGATGCGACCAATAAACACGCTAGCAAATGATGAAAAAATACTTGAATGTGTAGTAAAAAAGCAATTGGTACAATACCTCGAAACTAATAACATATTATACCACAACAGTGGCATTTAAACAACAACCCACAATTAAACTTAAGTGCCATTTAAATATTCATTTGAAATTGTCCCTTAGAGGGAAAGTATAAAATAATGGTATACAGAGCTATAATCGAACTACTACTAAATTATTGCCCACCTATATTATGCATAATTACTGAAAGCCAGATTTATAAATTGCAAAAGCAATAGAACCGAGCAATGAGATTTATTCTTAGAAAACGGTTTTTACACCCCAATCAGAGACATGTTATCGGCCTTTAATTGGTTAGGTGTTAAGCAACAACACTTCTATTACACTATGAAATTCGTTAAAAAACATTATAGATGGTAACTTGCCAGAATATCTAAAAGGTAGAATAAAGTATGGCAATGATATACATAGCAAAAACACCCGTAAAAACGGTTTTAACTTACCCATATAAGGGTTTAAAATGTTATAATGAATTACCGAATAGTATTAGCCAATGTAAAAACTTAACTGAATTTAAACGAAAATTATTTGAAACCTGTAAGACTGTTTCAATATAACTAACGTGTTCTATCTCTCTCCTCGCTAAGATCCTGTTTCCATTTACTTTCGTCCCGTGAAATTTTAAATGTATGTATACAAATGAATACCCTTACAAATAGTCCTATCAGGCTTAAGTATTACATTATTAAATACTAGGTTAAGCTTATAATTAAATATTGTTATGATTTATGTTCAAAAGAACCGTAAGAAATAAATAAACAAGAAATCTTTTGAAAAGCTTTTGGGATCTGGCTGTAACCACGCCCACCTACCATATAACGGTAATTTACAGAAACACGAAAGCTGCGATAAATCAGTAACTTAAAATCGATTGTTGCAATAACCACTTAGCAGGAAATTGGATTATTATAAATTTTTGGATAATGGGCGTGGCGCCGCCACCTTATGACCACAAATGTGTATATCTGAAACCGATTTATCAATTTTTACCAAATTCGGTGCACTTAATAACCTTAGTGCACAAAAGCAATTCGCTTTTCCCCACTTTCCATACAACGGTAAATTTCAGCCACACGAAAACACTGATATTTCAAAATGACTGAGGACGCTAATTTACTCCAAGTTAATAGTTACAATAATCTGTTAACAATAAATAAGACTGTTATAGACTTTTAGGAATTGGGCGTGGCACCGCCCACTTTATAACTGCAAGATGTATCTCAGTAACCACTTTCTCGATTTCTCCCAAACTTGGTTCAATTATATCATTGGTGACAGGTAATAAGATCAACGGAAATAAGGTCAATTGACAGTATTTCCCACCCTGGTGCTTTATTTTATTGCTAAATGTGAATAATTAAAAGGAATGACACCTTTTTTGGCACTTTTATTTTTCTATTTGGCACATTTTGGCACTTTTTTATCCTCAATATAGCACCTCATAACTAAAGATAGTTGGCAGCCCTGATTGAAAGATTCCTGGTGTGTGTTTCGGGCTACAACTTGTATGCAGTAAAAAAAGCATATAATTTTTGTTTCAAAAGTGTGTGAAAACCAATCAATTAACTTGTACGATCTCGATTCCGATATTAAATAATCAATAATTGTTTATACCCGCATTTTGGCACATTGGCTCGTTGAATGTGCCATCTAATAAATAGTGTCGTCATTCTCCTTAGCTGCTTTTAAATGATGTCGTCACAAATTTCTGGCGGAGACATGAATACAGTGTAAGAAAATTCTTTTTCTATAATTGTTTCCTTATAGAAAGGTTGGTTTCTTTTCCACCTTAGACATTCCGAATTCGTTCAAAATATGCTAATTTAAAACACGGAATTCTTTCATCAATTTAAAACACAGAATTCCTCTGGAGTTCTTGGACATGGACTGTTTCTTCAATTTAATAGTGTTCGCTTTATTTTTGTGGAAACGAAACATGTTTTGCAAGTTTTGGATCATTTCTACACTCTTTCTTCAAATATTTCTCGTATTCCAGCTGTGCGCAGGCGTTTAGTTTTTCGCATCGTGTTTTTACATATTCGTAATTTAAATTTTTTTAATAAAATCAATTGGTGGTAGTTCATGATTGTGTGTGGATTAATATCACAACACTGAAGATTTGGCAATAACCTTTTTCATCTATTAAAAAACAACACTTACGGGGCAATGTTTATTGTAAGAACAACATTTTTTTCTATGAATCGACATACTTTAAGCATTGTTGACGCTATTTCCATTTGAATGAGGAAATAGCGTCAATGACTTTATTTCCAAAGTTTTGTTGACTCTATTTCGCTTTTGAAAAGGTAATAATGTCAATTGACTTTATTTCGCACCAGGGTGGGATCTGCATACATCTGGAACAGTTCCCGAAACATACTGGTTGTCCTGTCGCATTGAATATTCTTCATCATGATAAAATTGTTCGCAAAGCCAGTTCAATATTAAATAATATTTTCATTTTTTACATAAATTTGAAGGAATTGTGACTCAGAAAGTATTTCCATTTCTTCGTTGCGAAAGGAAATAAATAAGGTGACCATTTTGCTTTTGTACTCTTCAAATTGAGTGGTCATATCATAATTTCTGTATCTTATAATTTGTTTTTTACTGAGTCTCTCGTACTCACTGTTGTCATTAAATTTCTCTGTGCACACGGAACCGAGCAAGAGGGAGGCCATTTAATATCTGGGGCCGTTATTCATATTTATCGATGAGATTATCTCTTCAAAGTTCAGTGGATTCGCCATTGAGCACTGCCAGTTCCTTCTGTGCTTTCTGCAATCTTTGTCGTTCTATAGGCCATGATGTTGGGATGAATATAACTGATCTAGATGCTTGTGACAATAACTTTCGAAGCATCCACCAAGCTGCTTCTTGGCTTAAAATTTCCACGGAGTTCAACAAACCGATGCTAATTTTTGTCGTAATTTCAATCACCCCTCAAATCCGGATATTATTCTGTTATTTCAACGATTTCTCGCTGTAAATTACTTATTCTCTTATTTGATTTATTGACGTGCTGCACTATGTACATTGCAAAAGAATATTCGCCTAAAAGCGACTGCAAATCCATGTTCAATTCTTAAATATTTAACAGAAACGGATTAAGCCATTTTTTGCATGGTTCTCGCCTTAAGAATACTTGTGGCTGATTGATTCCCACAGAAAGTATTTTATAATAATGTTCATTAGAGGTTATATTGTTGCTACGATTGATCATTTCTTCGTAATCCATGATTTCGTATTGAGATTTAATTTTTGTGTAATGATCGGCGTAACTAGCGAAATCTTCTATTCAGTATTTGTGTTGATCGTGAAGCTAGAAAATCAAATCGACATTTTTGGGGATGGTTACTCTCTTTTTTATAAAACGTTTGTAAATGTGTGTTTATGGATCTGCACTTGCACTTTCTTTGTCTGCCTTCGGTGGGTTTACATATGTATTTGTGCGTTTTCCTGCAGCCAGAATAACCCTGTGGGGAAAATCTCTAGTTCTGAACTGGTGCGCTTCTAGTACATTTAGACCCAGTACTGGTTCGCGATAAATCTCTTTTGCATGCAAGCAACTGGCGAATTTAACATCGCGATGTCCTAGGAAGTGTCAATTGCCCCCCCCGCTGCATCCCTTTTTCGATAGTTCCGAACTAGTCCTAAATTCTATAGTTACGAACCAGTTCTAAAATCGACAGACGAAAGAAAAAAGTATCATGATTTTTCAGTCATTTTGGTTCTTCCGTGTGTGCGATTTTAAGTTATTTTGGAAGAAATGTGTTTTCAATTTGAAATTAAATTTGTTTGAATGAAGAAATGTACGTTTACATACCTTTAGCTGTAGCTGAGTTTGCAGAGGTGCTCGCTGTTAGATTCCAGACGGTCCCAAGATGCTGAAATGTTAACACAAATTTTGGTTTTGTATTACCAAGCTATGAAAAAGCATCTGCGAAATGCAAAATAGAAGCGTATTTGAACGAAAAAGCCGCCGAACACATAAAGCCATGTAAAGTAAACAAGCCCACTGCTGCATCCCTTTTTCTATAGTTCCGAACCCATTCTAAATTCGTCACTTTAAATATAGATTTCTAGTGAAAAAAAAAACGGAAAAAAATTTGTTTTTTAAAAGTACCACTTTCCGCCGATTTTGGACTGGTGGGGATCTAGTTCCTATCGGACTAGTTCCTTTTTGGCGATAAAGACGTAGTACGGAACTAGAAATTTGATTCACTAGTCCGCGGTTTCCCTGCAGGGAAAATATGCGCATGTGGTCTTCCACGATGTTGGAGTTCCATTGGTTTAAAATTGTCTGTATTGTCCAAACGGGCATATGCCCGCGTTTGTAGAAGATCCATTAATGTGTTGACTAATTTGTCAAAATAAATAGCACAGGTGACAGCATCCTCATTGACGAGTGTACTCTTGTGCAACCACTTTAATGCAGCTGCTTTATCCTCAAAAATTATCCGTCAGTCTTTCATACATGATAAAAAAAAATAGGAAGGTAGAACCGCTGAGAGGAATTTTTCAAATTCTTGACGTTTGCAAGCAATTTAATTTTAAAATTTTACACACACAAACTCACACACACATTCTCATTTTCAATCTCAAACAACAACAACTCTGAACAATTCCTTTTTTTTACTCTCAATTTTATACGATTTTAAAATGTTGGCAAACTTCAAAAAAAAAAATCATGGCCGACGCATTGAGAGAACGGTTTTACCTTACTATGCTTTTATCATGCTTTCATATTTTGCAGCAATTTTGGGAGTAGAATCCATCCAATTTCGTTCGCACTCATAGTGAAAAAAGGTGTTGGCTTGCCAAGTTTAGGAATCAGGGCCAGAAGATCTATTTCACGGTGAGACCAATAGTATGCAGAACTTGGTAGCGCTTTCAAAATTGCTACATTTCTATAGCGGAAATTGTTGCTATATTCCTCCGATTCAATCTGTTGCTGCCTTCCTCATATTTTTCACAGCCATATACAACAAATTGCGATGAGTATCCCACGTCGATCCATCCGTCTAATTTCACTCGTTGTCATTTGAAGAGGCGTAACTGAAACTCCGCTCCGGAATGTTATCTTGTATCCAAGGCATCGGCGTAGCCAGAATGAAATTTAGGGGGGGGAGGGGCTCGACCCTATTAACCTGGCATTTTAGGGTACTCTTTTATATATATATAAGGAAAATTTGAAAGTTAGGGGGGGGGCTCGAGCACCCCCCTGCCCCTACATGGCTACGCCCATGATCCAAGGTATATATGTACATATATACATACCTGGAAAATATATGTAAATCCTCGGCGTAATCATTGAATAGTAAGCTTTTTTTGGATTTTGAATTTTTCCTGACGCAAGCCCCAAATATTTGTCTTTCTTCGCTTATTCCATCATTTGGTATTTCTCCATCGTTTATAGAACCATCCAGAACTGACTGATCAATTTCTATGCTTTGAAAAAGCTTGGTATCCTTGAGGAAGCTTAATTTAGCTCGATTTTTTTTTTTATTGACCAATACAGAAACATACATATTTAGCTTGTTTGGTGAACTTTAGGTTGTTGTACATGTACATGCATGTTAATATCATGGCCGTCTTCAATGTTGCGAGGCACTCGTTTTACTATCGTGTCGACGTTAGCAGGAATATTAATAATCTTTTTATATTAGGGTTGTTAATTTTTCAGCAAAGGAGAAAAGGAGATTCGATTACTCATCCTAAATCCTGTGTTCGAATATTTGCACGATGACAATGCAATAGCGGTCGGTAGCGTAGATTTTTGGAAAACCGTTACTTATGGTACGATTTGTTTCATATTTAGAACGTTTATTACTTAAATAGAAAGAAATAAACCCAAAAAAAATTTTGCCGGTAGGAGGTGCACGGGTCGACTTTTCTTGTTTTATTAATCACTTAAAAGGGCTTATCTTTAAAAATTTCTTTTTAAATTACTTGTTTTAGTTCAACTTTTAAACTTCGTAATCAAGTTACCTTTGGAGGGGTATACGTTTCTGCATAGTCCTTTTCAGAGCGTTAACATCCTGCTTTAAACAAATAGTGGTTACCAACAAAGAAAATCAGTGGTTAATGCTACAAAATGAAATTTTACGATACTGTACACATCTATGCAACTATTTAAATACGTACGTACATACTTATATACATATATATACATATACAGACATTGCTAATCCATTTCGCATAGAGAAAGAAATAGGGGATGAAATTTTAATCTTCCTCTCAAAATGCTAAA
>NW_023458556.1:24244777-24259400 GCF_013731165.1 Rhagoletis pomonella
CATGTCTTAAGTATGCAGCCAGGTAGATCTCGCTCTTCGACAACAACGTCTGCAACAGCAAAATAAAAAGAAGCAGCAGCCGGCAGACTTTTTACCCACCACTCTACTACTCTTACAATAAGATTGAAAACTAGCCATTAGATGTTTGCAATAGCTTTGTGTTGTTTGTTGCTACATACCTCTTCAGTAGTGTAGTATACATACAAATATATGTAGTATGTTCCAATATACATACATATATATTATTAATATTGGGGAAATTATTATAGCTACTTCAATGTACATGGCTTGGACGCTAAGAAGATAAAAAAAGAACAGGAGTTAAGGACACAGTACATTTGAAAATGAATTGGAAAGCATTTGGATGGGATTCATCGAAGAACTAGACGTGCTCTGAGGATAGTTATAGACTCTTATTAGACTCACTACTTTTTAAGTTTCATAGTGACTTACCGTTCCCCCAAGACTTGAAAGGTGACGCCGAACTCTGCCTACATACTGCCGTTGTAATTATTGTCCATCGCTAACTATTTAGAACCGGCTACATATGTATGTACTTCTCTAAATCCGCTATTGTAAAAACAATACTGAAATGGATGCAGCATAAAGCATAAAGTCGCAGTGCGATCCTCATTTCGTCACTTTTAAGCTTATATCTATGTTTTTATGTTTTCCTTAGCCCTAAGCTGATATCTAAGTTCTTATCTCAAGTTGATATTTATGTTTATTTTATTTTTTTATTAGTCCTGAGGGCCCTTAGTTGATTTTTCACTAGTTCAAGTTAATATTTATTTTATAATTTTTTTAATTATTCATGCTGTGCTAGATTTTTATAATCCTAAATTTAAGATAACCTTATTAAGAAATATATATTTAAACTAAATCTTCAAAAACTACAATTAAAATAGCATTTTTTTTATCTAAAAGATTAAAATTGATGTTTCGAGGGAAGCTAAGAACCCTAAATTTGTCTTTTACTCTAAATCGGTGGACACTAGCTACTTTATATCCATAGCTTAACAGGTTAACCACACAATACGGTACAATAAATATAGGCGCGTCTAAGTTAATATGGTTTGTCTGAGCCAGGATAGTTTCAAGATACATAGTTATTCAAGTTGAGATAGTCTTTCGCATGGCGTCCAAGATTGGATGGATGGCTATCGGCCAGTTGAGATAAAGTAGCTCAGGGCTATCGAAATATTTTAGTTTCCCCCATCAAAATTCCTTATACAATAATCTATCTTTTTTTTAACCGACTTCAAAAAAGGGAAGAAGCTTATGAATTAACCGGAATATATATTTTTTTTATGGACCACCTGAGCCGTTTTCGCTAATCTTTTTGCTTTTAACGGAAAGATGGTACCTCAAGGGTGGTCCCATACTAATTTGATTTAGTGCCGATGCTTGGATCTTGAGGAAATTAACGGTACTGCAAATTTTTTACATGCGCATTGAATTTGGTTGTGTTTTTTGTTTAAAAATTACTGTTTTAGAAAATTTAAATACATGGAATTCTAGATTTTCTTTCTTTTGTAATGCCTTGTATCCATGCCCGTTTCGCAGCCACTCAACTTGCCCTTGCTTCTACTGTTTGCTTTATTTTTTTCCACCTCAGTTGTCTACCCGCAATGCACATTTATCAAAGTAAAAACCAGTTTCTTGGTTGCGTAGCTCTTGCTGTTTGTAGTTGCTGCTGCTGTCGGCTACTACACACTATCGATGTACATATGTATACAGTGTGCCCTGTGTGCTGTGAGGGAGCACACAATTTTGCAATGCACCAGGCCACCACTCGAGTTGCTTGGTTTGTTTCATATTGGAGACGGCTGGTTAGTTCTGTGATGTGTACCAGTTGTGGGCGACTTCATTGCTGTCTGGCAATGGCGGTGCTGTTGTGCTCAAATATGCGTTGCTGCTTTTCGAAGGAAGTAAGGATACAAGGAAATTAAAGAAAAAAAAGTAGATTAAAAGCAGACACAAGCTGATATTGGGAAAAGTATCAGATTACGGGCATGAGTTGAGAAAGCGGGAAACAAAATGAGTTTCGAATTGTGGTGGTGGTAGAGCAGTAGCAGCAGCAGTGGTGGGAATACACTACAAGTCCCCTGTGGGTTACCGTACACCATTAAAGTCGTGGTTGTTGCGCGACGAGCGAGCATTGAATGTTGAAAATCGAAAAATTTGCTACCACTTCCTCGTCTCTGCCATGCTGGAAACGCGTAAATTATGGCAATAATAAGTAGGTAATTTTCGCTGTGTGATACATTGGTGGCTTTTAAATGTGCTTTTAATACATATTCATTTAAGGGTTTGTCGGCTCATTCAACCACCCAACCACTTTAAGCACTTCACGCTATTCATTGCCATTTAATGCACAAATTTTCTTGTTTCACATTTTGTGCGCTCTCAGACTGGTTTTTCGTGTACTTACCATGCATGCGTTGCGTAAACTTTTCTGATAGACATGCTATGCCATTGATCTGGCAACCCTGCGCACAGTTTTACCAATTCTTTTCATTGCCACTCTCTCTCTCCCTCTCCCGCTCCGAGCGTTTGCCTCGCACATGCTTGCACATCGCATACGAAATTTCCGCGTATACATATTTGCCATTTCCTTCAAACGAGGCGTCCATTAAGCGCGCACGTGTCGCCATCTCTTTTTAGCGCACAGCCGAACGATGGCGAACCGGTTTAGCGGGATTTTGTTGGTTTCTTTGCATTGCGGCTGGCTATAAGAGACCGGTTGGGGTACACCATATTTGACAACTGCTGCTGCTATAGCTACGCGAAAAAGGCACAGAATAATCGATAAATTGTTGTTGCTGCATGCGATGTTGGTGAGTAGCTGTGAGTGCGTGTTCGTCGTATACACGCCTGGGAGTGGAGAGTGCATTGACGGCTGCGCCTGGTTTTTTCTGTTTGCTTTGTTGCTTTTTTTTTTGGCGCTTTGGTTTCACCAACCACCATAGCAGCGGCAACAACAACTGCTATTGTAGCGCATATTAACAGTCATAGCAACACGACTTGTTGGCGCAAGGGCGAGTTTTGCGCGCCGCACCAACAACGCCGTCGACGACGACCACGACCACGACGTGTGAGTTTATGCTTCTCTTTCTACCCGTCGCACATTTTAATTGAATGAGCGGCGCAATGAAGCACTACACAGCCGTCAATGCGCGAACGAAATGAACGCCACCACCGTTGCTACTTTATCAGCTGCCGCGTTTACTTCCGCTCTACACTCTCCGCATCTGCACCATTTTTGATCGGAACCGCGCACTCCACCATCCCAATACGAACTTTTTGTTCATTATAGAAAATCATCAAAAGAATGGACGCCATAAATTTGAACAAAAAAGAAGAGTCCAAGAAATTGAAGTTATACGATACAGATATGTACAAGGTGTAGCATAGCATAGCCAAGCGGCAGCAGCAACAACAATAAAGTAAGCCTCGGCAGTTGTGTTGTTCGTGGATGTGTTGGGTGGTGGGGTGAAGGGGAGCTCTCTGCTGATTGTATTCGTTCGTGTGTGTGTTTGTGGGGGAAGAGCATAAAGCAGCACAGCACAACATTGAGGTGGCGTAGCGTTCGTTTAATTTTCATTCCAATGTGAATTGCGAAACGTCTGCCTTTTTTGCTATAAACATTTTTTTGTTGCCTTTTTTCGTGCTTTTCGTTTTCTCGCTTTTTATGCGGCTTTTATGCTGCCTCACGAAGTTCAACTTTTTATTTATTTTTTTTTTTTTGCCTTCTTTCCTTGGTTGCTGTTGGTTTGTTATTGGCGTAAAGTATGTTTCACGCGTAGTGGCTTGTCTTGCCTGCCTTTGACGGCCTTTGACTGCCGCCAGCAGCACGATCAGCCATCATCGCCTCAGCATAGTCGATCCGATCCTCTAGATTTGCACTTCTTGCCTGGCGACAACTGTTTTGCAGGCAAGAACAAATGCAACAATGAGAAAAGGAACAACAACAACTACATTGCTTAGCGCTTAGTTTGTGAACGTACATATGTATGTAGATATGCATGTAGGTATGCTGCATAACATGCAGTGGCATCAGTGCATCGTCGGACAAACAGACCGGCCGACCGGCCGACCGGCCGACCGAGCGACCGATCGACCGACCGACTGGCATTGAACGGCAGGCAGGCAGGCACGCAGGCACGCAATCTTCACCGGCCACAAAGTTAATGTTGTGTCCGTCGATGAGTTTTAGTTTTTCGCTCTTGTTTTATTGTTGTTGCTGATGTTTCTTTTATGCTTCTTTATGTTCTTTGTTGTTTTTTTTTAGCTTCCCTTTTGCTGACTCGGGTTAATGATGATGTTGCTGATATTTCATTTTTAACAGCAGATCTAAAAGAATTAATAGCATTGTGCAACGCAAAGTGCCACAAAAACAACACACAACACATTCGAACAAAAAAAGAAGGATACGATCTGTTAAGGAAAAGCAAAAACATTTAAGTCGTAAGAAAGACGTTGACAGTGTTCTTTGTTTCGTTTTATTTCTTTGATAATTTGATGACTGCAGGCGGTGCAGGCGCATTCGTTTTGGTCCTAAAAGGGCGGTCATGAAATGTAAAATTTTATGTTTCATAGCCGGCGCTTTGCACTTTTCACGTTGTAGTAAATTTACAAGAACAGTCGAAAATTAGTTTTTTTTTATGCTCTCTTCCTTATTTGACGTGTAATTACGTTTCAGGTGTGTATGTATGTACAGTAAAGTGGTCTAAAAATGTATGTGGAAAAATAAGGTCGGATTTTTAATGCCGTCACCCCTAAGATTGTTCTATACCGAAAAAATATACCACTATTTTTATTTTCAAATAAAAAAATTTAAAGAATGATCAACGCGCTCAAAGTTTTCCATGCATTTTATGTGGGGGAAAAACAACTTTTCGTAGAAATAGTTTAGAATTCGTGAAAATCAATATTTTTCGATAGGAACACTCTGGTTCTCTTCAGGAGATTCCCTTACCATTTTTAATGGTAACTATATTTTATAGTTCCTCCAAAACCCCTAGAAAATGCCTTGGGGGCCAATAAAAAATCTTTAATATTAAAAAATGGTTAAATAAACATTTGGAAATTAATACCGGAAGTCTCCTGAAGAGAACCACAGTTTTCCGGTCGAAAAATATTGTTTTTCGAGAACTTAATACCATTTCTGCGAAAAGTTGTTTTTTCCCATATAAAATACATGGAAAACTTTGAGCGCTGTGAGCAATAGGGTAAGTATATTTGTTTTCGGTGCAGAAAAATCCTAGGGTGTGGCGGCATTAAAATTCCGACTTTATTGTTTTTGGACCGCTCTAATGTACAGTGACACACAGAGAAGTTCTATTTTGCAAAATTTTTTTTTTAACAATATTCAAAATGTTTTTCGTGGTAATTTATTCGTTAACTTTTTATAACAATACAGCTCATTCTACAACAAAAGCCATGTAAATCGAAATTTCAAACTTTGGAGAAAATTAAGGAAGTAAATTTTCATCAAAATTTCAAACTTTTAAATCAGATTTTCACAAAAAATCGAGTATGCTGCTTTAAAGCCCATCCAATTTTATTGTAACAAGGTGCAAATTTAAAGTTTTATAAAAATTTGCTGAATTTTCCTTAATTTTCACCAAAGTTTGAAATTTTTATATACATGATTTTTATTGTAATGAGCTATAATTTTATAAAAAATTTGCCATTATGAAAAACATTTTGAATATCGTATAAAATCAATACAAAATACAAAAAGTCTGCTACCTACATATATAGAAAAAAGTTCTCAACACCGAAAATTAACGGAGTTTTTTAGCGACTTAAACATTACACTAAACTAAAAATTAAAGAATCTGATTAAAAAGTTTGAAATTTTTATAAAAAATTGCTGAATTTTCTTTAATTTTCTACAAAGTTAACATTTTTTATTTACGTGGTTTTTGTTGTAGAATAAGCTATATTTTTATAAAAAAAATAGCAAAACGTGTTTATATGGAAGAAAATGCTCAACACCGTCAGCAAAAAAAAAAATTAAAAATCAAATTAAATGGCCTATAAAAATATTTACGTGAATTAAAAAAAAAATGTGATAAAAAAATTTTAATGGCCTTATTCATAAAAAATAAGGTAGCCTTATAAAAGGTTTATAAATTGAAAAATGTTTGAAAACGTCAATTTATAAAGCTCTTTAAACCTACTTTATTTTTTATGGATAAGGCCATTAATCTATAGCCTGTAGCCTTTTTTAATGTATGTAAATTTGCTGAATTTTCCATAATTTTCTCCAAAGTTTGAAATTTTTATTAACATGGTTTTGTTGTATTTGTGTATTTGTATTAATGAACGAAAAAAATTTACCATGAAAAACATTTGGAGTCACTATAAGTATATAGATACTTATCTGGTACGCACCGAACCGCATTATGAGTACTTATTACTTAGTGGTAGTAATTTTTATACGGTCTTTTTCAAAAAGTAATCACACTGCTTTCTTTGTACATACATATTTCACAAAGGGAATACCCAGTTAACCCTTCTGTTTCGCCCGTTATAGTTGAGCGAACTAATTGATATTATTCGTAGCCAAGGAATGCAAAATAGCCATTTTGATCATTATTATAGACATCCACCGAGATTTGTTTAGAAACAATCGGACCAAAACGAGATCTAAATAACAATTCTAGTTCCAACTCTGAGCCAAGAGTGTTCGTAATTTTCCACCGGAATTATAAAATTTATTATATTTTAAGACTTCTGCCAAAACATTTCGGAAAATATTAAGATTTACGTGAGCAAAATCGATTTGAAATAGCTAGTTTTTAAAAATATATATTTTTTTAATGGAGACCCTCATCTGATGGACGTGATTTTTTGGGGGAAAAATGTAATAACTAATTTTATTTATAAGAATCGATTTTTGGCGGTACATATTTTTGCAAATCGGTCCAACTCATGTAAATATTTGCCCGAAATATTTTGGCGGAAGTTTTAAATTTGTTCATATTTAAAGTTTTATAACATACCTCTGTGATTGTACCTACTTATTCTTGCAGCTAGAGATTGAAATGAGCGTAGCAGATAAAAAATACAAATCTATTTGACTGAGGACATAACATTTTTGTATTTTCTCCAAACAGTGTAATCAATATAGAATTTGTAAGACGCTTATCTAAAGTAATAAGAATATTTTTAAATATTCCGAAGTCTTTTGGTTTGTTGGGTTCATACTTTCTGCCGCTGTTGTATTTTTCACCACCTATCATTCTTTTTGTGCGTATCAATATACTCTTACACTTGGTAACGCAATATTTGCGTGCGCGGTTATGTTTCCACATTTCTTTCATTTTTTTTTTGCAAAGCTGGTGACAGCCTTTGGCTCTACCCCGCTCTTTTGCGCGCACATACACACACGCCTCACACAATGATCCACCAAAAAAGCAGCATGAATTGTGCTCTGGCAGTTGAAAGGGTTCGTGTGGCAACATACTGCTAAGCTTAGTCTGCGCTTGTCATCTACAAATGCTGTTCTTGAGTGTACGCTGCTGTTTCTTACTCCATGCTTTTTTCGTGTTTTTTTTTGTTGCTGAAACTCAATGTTAAGGTTACACAGCAATGATAGGCATAACCACAGTTTCAGGGGGTTGGCTTGGGAGCGAGGCGGTTGCTAGCAGTGGTGGTCGTCAGAGATTTGCGTCTATAGATCTTTTATATTACTCGCACGGAGTACATCGTATAGAACAGGCTTTCCCAAAGTGGGTGCCGCGGCATATGCCTGGGGTGCCGCAAGTGGCTAGAGTATACTAATGATGCGGGGTCCATACTTAACGCAAGCGGTTTGATCAAACTTCAACATGGCGGCCAGAAAATCCATAAATTTTGATTTTTATTAAAATTACCTTCAGCGGCTCGTCAAACCCCATACGCAACTCAAATGGCTTGCAGCAATGGGATATTTCGCTTGGTTTGTCAAGCCGCTTGTGTGGTGTATTTCGCTCTTAAGCGTAGTTCCCCAGTACGTTTTGTCAACGAAAAATTTAATCATAAAATTTTCAGAAAAATAGCTGAAAACGTACCCTTTTCGGATTTTTTGATGGCTGGGCTGTTCTCGTAACAAGCGCAGCATCTTCGCGCACGTGTATATGTTACTTATTCTTTGACCCCTTTCAGACACGTCAAATCTTGATTTCAAGTCTGCTCGTTCGTAAGCGAAGGAGGTGTGACGAATGTACTCTTCCCCTCTCTTCTCTCCTCCTTCGCCTACGAACCGAGCAGACTTGAAACAAGACTTGACGTGTCTGAAAGGAACTTCACAATCACACTGTAAAAGAGCGTATCAACACGATTTTAGAGGCAGTCGAGAACGAACTTACAAAAAGTTTGAAAACTTTGTGAATGGGACTTAATGTTCTTCTCGTGTTAGTGCGGTACCCATTCGAAAGTACTCGAAACTTACACCACTAGCGACGAAATTTTTATAGCTATCGACAAATTTGTACAGATAAATGGTTTGAAATGGAGCAAGTGTGCGGATATTTGCAGTCGTTGGAAAAACGAAAGGAGTAATGTCTAGGATGAAGCGCGAGGCAGAAAACGCCATGTGAAGTCACTGTATGATCCGTCGGTATTCCCTAGTCACTAGATTTAAGACCCGTATTGGATGACGCTGCGCAGATAACAGAGGCCTGCGAAATTAAAATACATCTTTGGTTTTTCCCATTTTAATGTGACCCGAAAAGTTAACCTACCGAGACGATAATAAAAATTTTTGAATATGATTATCGTTAATCTCTTCATGATTCAATGATCGGATTTAAACCAAATTAAATTGGGGCCACCTGTGAGGTAACACCTTCCCTATAAAACAAGAATTATAGTAATCGGTTATCGTGGTGCAAAGTTATGCGGTAACATACATAAAAAAATATTCAGACAAATTAATGGCCTTCTCCTTTTTGTGAAATCGGTTAAAAACAATGGTGCCGCGGTGAAAAAAGTTTGGGAACCCCTGATATAGAAACATACACACATACATACATATGTATGTATTTAGCATGGATGGATGGATCTGTTGTAAAAATTTAATAATGGGAAAGGTGGTGATTTTCTTCCGGATGCTGCTGCTAGCAGTGTGTGCATAGACACACACATACCCACCGACACATGTCAATCCAATATGCTCAAAATAGCCGATTTTGCTTTTGGGAATATATAGCGGTAGTGGTGCTGTTGGTGGTGGTGGTCTTGACGTCGTTGCCCTGTAGGGAAATGTGCTAGTGCCGAACTGGTTCGGTTTTGGAGAATTCAGAACCATGGCTAGTACGCGTTAATTGTCTGATACGCGCTAACAGCTGGGGAATTTAACATTACGATGTCCTATGAAGTGTCAAGGGCCAACCGCTGCATTCATTTTTCGCTAGTTCCGGACTAACTGGTTCTAAATTCGACTTATAGATTTCTAATGAAAAGTAAAAAAAACAAATGCTTTTGAACTGGTGAAAATCTAGTTACCATCAGACTGGTTCATTTTTGGCCATAAAGAACTAGTACTGAAGTAGAAATTTTATTCACTAGTTTGGGTTTCCCCTGCACGGTGGTGCCGGTGTTGCTAATCGTTCCAAATTTTGCTGCTTTGTATTTAGCTTTGTTACTTTATCCATGCCTAGGATTTAACGCAAAGCCAATCGTTCAAGTACAAATGGGAATTTATGTACATACATACACAGCATACGCATATTCGTATAGTATTTGTTGTTACACTTCATGTGCACTTCGTCTATGCAGCAGCAGCAGTCGGCGGTTACAATATGGTTTCTGCTTGCACTCAGGCCATCTTCATGGTAAATGCAATATGTGAAGGGCAACCATGACGGTGCTATTCTCAATACAACAACAATATGTTTGTACTTTTCTAATCATCATTGAAAGCAATAACTATGCGAATATTGCAAAAATCTGTTTGCTGTCATCCCTGTAGGGATATTGGTTGCTTGCAAACTATCATTTGTTTGGTAGATTTGAAACTACATAGTACTTAGTGAAAAAATTTTGTTATATAAAACCAAAAACAGATTTTGTGTTATCGGGACGGGATCAGCGACTTTTACATGTTTTGTAAAATTTTGTTTGAAAAAAAAAATACCAAAGACAGTTGTTCTATAGTTTATGCAACCACTCAGTTTTCGCCACCGAAAAACGTTTGACATTGGGGACTCTACACAGAGTGAAAACCACCTAATAAAATAGAACAAAAGTAAGCAGATATCTATGGGTTTTCTTCAAGAAGAAAACGTACTTATTTTTACTGTAATCAAGAAGACATTCCCTCTATTTTTATTATTAGGCTGCCTAATTAAAAGTTTAAAACAGAAAATGTAAAAAGTCTGGCTGACCAGTCCTCGAACTCGTGACCTACTCAATGCCAATCAATATCGACATTTGTTGCTAAACTTTCATAAAAACTAGCCATAATTTTTAAAATCTCACCGATTTGAAATCGCTTGAGTTTCTGATATTTTCATATAAGAGACGACTAACTACCATATTTATTTGTATTGAAAATATTAAAATAAGTGTCCTGAATCCGTAAAAATTTTCCTACTGGGGCGTTACTCTATTAATAATAACAACAACTACGCATGCCAATTCCACTCCTTGCATACTAAATATTTCTTCTTTCTCCATTCTCATTGTTTTCATTTATTTTTAGGCTTCGTTGCCATTTATGTTATCCTTTTTGTTTTTGTTTCTCTTTTTCACATCAATTTTGCATTGCGAATCCCCTTGTGAAACGCAATAAGAAACACAGCAGGCAGGTGACCTGCGGGTCAGTGGTGTAAGAAAATTGGTACGAAAAATATCTGCATACCTACATTCATAAGTACTTTCTGCAATTTCATGTTGCCTCCATTGTATTGCTGCCTTTATTTACTACATACATATACAGATTTTGCAAATGCTGTTGTCGTTTTGTAATTCAAGAAAATGTTGCAATTTTCATGCTGCGCGCTTGAAAAATACACGCATACGCATGTCTACTTATCCGACGGCTTTTGACATTTTCACAATATTTGCTTACTGCCTCGAGTTGCCACTACGGTTTTTCATTGCCTGTGTAGGTTATTAAGAAGGAATGGCTATCTTATTTACATAAACACATACGTATTTTTTGCAGGTCTAGCTAATCGGCATAGTTTCTTTTTTTTGTAGAAAGCACTCGTACTGCTCTAATAAAGAGCCGATTGCTAACAAAAAGGCTAAAATTGGTCCGCTTATCTCAATTTCACAGTTTGACCATAGCCTGAGATTGTAATAAATATACAACCACTGTTTTTGTTGTACACTTTTGAGCTACTAAATCACAAAAATTCTTCCTAAAACTTATTTCAAAATTGAGAAAAAATAATTTAGTTGGCCGAATAAAGTGCTCAAACCGAAAGTATCGATACAGTACTCCGTTAAAGTATCGCTGTAAAAACATCGGGTACCCCTTAATATCGGTATAAAAATACTCCATATTCCAAATATAGATACCAAATTCACAAAATTAAATCTGAACATTGGTCTAATTTTCTTAAAAAGAATGAACACTTTGAACTTTAATAGGTGTTTGCTTATGTATAGGTAGAGGGTAAGTGTATTAAATGACATCACCGATGGCGCGGGTTGAAATCCCGCCACATGCCAACCTAAGATAGTGCTCTTTAAAGCCCAAATATATCCATATTGCTTTACATGTATGTAAATTCCAAAGTATAGACGTATGGGCTTTTCCAGCGGAAGGTCATAGTACGACATAGATTTGCAAAAAATGGAACCGCTAGGTAAAGCTGAAGTCGAAATAAAAAAATATATTAGACATAAAATTCATGTTTTATTTGCGCTAAAAAATCGTTGAAAAGCAATATTAACAAAAAAAGTTGCAATGAATACTTTAGTAGCGTAACGTCATGTAATGCCACTTCAGTTTCTTCGGCTGATAAAAAATTAGAGCAGATTTTTACATTATATGTGCATTTTGGAACTTAAAAAATTTACCTTAAATATTTCAAATATTACTACAAAAAATTTTATACAAATAGGCTTGACCAATTCCCAGAGTTGTTAAATTTTTCATTTTATATTATTAATCACATTAATTTTGTAATGTACATTTATGATTCGATACGATACCAGTGTTCTGTTACTCGATGCCAAAAAATATCGTATCGAGTAAAAAGTATCTGTATCGAATGGCAAAAAAATCGATATGGTATCGTATCGTATCGAAATTCGTATCCCTAAATATATCACATTTTTTATTGGAATAGTTGCAGGAGTCGTTCGACGGTTGGAAGTTTTCTTAACCCTTCGTTAGGCTGGCGAGTCTGGCCAGACTTTTTTCTATGTTACTTGTTACGTCAACGTATTTATAAATGAGACTTTTCCGAAATTTGTTTAGCTATTGTCAAGAATTAGCAAACAAGTCAGTGCTGTCTTCGACTATGCCTACGCCTTTATATCTTTCATGAACGTCAGAAAATTGTACTTCAACCGATTACTGCATTTGAAATTAGTTGTTTGGAAGCTAAACTAAAATTTTATATTCATTGCATATATAGAGGTGTTATATAAACAACTCACATCTGAGCAATTAGGGGTATGGAAGATATGCAAACTGGTAACAAATTTACTTAAGGGTTTTAGCTACCTACGTAAAGGAGTCATATCGCAAAAGCTTGTATCTGAACAATCAGTGGTATAGGAGATATACATAGCTTATACAACACCGATCTTCACGATTTGCTTAGTGACTTTTTGTGATTTCTCGGCTTTAGCCCGCCAAATGAAGGAGTTTTGAAGTAAAACCCCATATCTGAACAATCGGTTGTATGGGAGCTACATATATGTTATAGTGGTCCGATTTTTCCGGTTCCCACAAATAATTAACGCATTATAAAAATACATCCATCCGCTCATCAAATTTCAGGCAGATATCTCGAAAACTGATTTACTAGATTGCATTGAAACAGACAGACAGGCGGACATGGCTAAATCGGCTCTGCTCGACGTTCTGATCATTTTGGCAAACATGTATGTGGGTCTATCTCTTCTTCTTCTGGTAGGACCAAAGTTATAATAGATACCATTTCATATTCATAAAAGCTATAAAGATAAGTGTAAGGATATTTTGCTATTAATATCACATTCATACGGATTTTTTTAAAGACTTTGATTTTTTCAATATATCAACAATTAAACAAATTATTTAAAAATTCAGTGTAACAATAGGGCAAATGAAATAAAAATTTCTGTGAAATTAAACAAAACTTTGTGAAAAAGTAGGAATACATATTGAAAATTTTCCTTTTAAAACTGTATCCTTGAAAATTTAAAACAGTTATTTTCCAAAAACGTCTTTATATTTTAAGGGCTCATATGCACACTACCACATCATCGAATTTCGTCCTTCTAACTTTATCAGTTTAGGATATAAAAAAAATAATGAAATGGCATTTTATATACGTATCCATCGTTTTATTTACAATTAAATTCACTGAAATCATATAGGTAATTTCATTACATAGTAAATATATGCACATTAGAAAAACACTGAGTTGAAAGTAACAGATGACTGAATGGCATAAAAACGTCTTTGAAAAGAAATTAATTTCCATCGCGAAAACATCTTCCTTACTTTGACTGCACCATCATTACTACCAAAGAAAATTTTTCTCTAACGGCGACAGTGCCCTTCTTAACATGTTAACGGTTAGTGGTTAGCGCCTATTTACATTTAGACCCAGTACTGGTTCGCGATAAATCTCTTTTGCATGCAAGCAACTGGCGAATTTAACATCGCGATGTCCTAGGAAGTGTCAATTGCCCCCCCCGCTGCATCCCTTTTTCGATAGTTCCGTACTAGTCCTAAATTCTATGGTTCCGAACTATAGTTCTAAAATCGGAGGACGAAAGAAAAAATTATCATGATTTTTAAATCTTTTTGGTTCTTCCGTGTGTGCAGTTTTAAGTTGCTTTGAAAGAAATGTGTTTTCAATTAGAAATTAAATTTGTTTGAATGATTGTAAGAAATGTACGTTTACATACCTTTGGGCCAAAGGCTTTGGCTGTAGCTGAGTTGGAGGTGCTCGCTGTGCTTGCTTAGATTCCAGACGGTCCCAAGATGTTGAAATATTAACACAAATTTCGGTTTTGTATTACCAAGCTATAAAAAAGCATCTGCGAAGTGCAGAATAGAAGTGTACAAACCCCCGCCCCCCCCCCGGTGGAGGGAAATAGGCATACAAATTCTCCATCATTTAGTTTATGATAATAATGGTAAAAAAAATTTAAGATCCAAAATATTTAAGATCTCTTTTCAGAGATAGTAGTCGAGAGATCTAGGTTTAATTTAAGCCAGGAAGGTTCTATCACCTTCTGCGTCCTGGCTAGAGCTTTCAAAATATTGCAAAAACCACGATTGTTTTGCACTGAAGCTGATGGAAACTTTATGCTTACGGATTCGTTATCAGCACAAAAAAAAAATCTATCAAAAACAGCTATGAAATTTGCCGTACGAAAATTTTTGTTGGGCTGTTATCCTTTAAAGAATGAGCAAAAATTCAGATTTCCGTTTTTTCTACAGAAATTTGTC
>NW_023458556.1:24259500-24260864 GCF_013731165.1 Rhagoletis pomonella
TTGCGCTTTAGGAATACTTTACTATATGTACTCAAAATATGTACCGTGGCTTCCATCACTCCGGCAAACTTGCAGTAATTGGCCTCCTTTCTGAAAAAAATTATTGCATTTTACGATCAACCTCTGCAAATCTCCCAAAGTCTTACGGTTGAGATTTTCTCACACAAGAAAATAAGCGATCTTTTCTCTTGATCTTTTCCTTGATAGCTCTGCTCAAAAGCATCACAGGTATCTAATAATGGTTTAATCTGGTTTTAGGATCGTATTCGCAGGAAATGCAAATCAGGACAATCGAATTGTGGATTTTCGACTTTTACATGTGGATATTTCACAAAGGTATTTCCTCTTGAAATCAACGCAGAGCAATTTATCCTCCAAAATGGAAGTTATTTCTCTCGAGATATGTAAACGGAAATCTTCACTTTGAAGGACAGTTTTCATTAGCACTCATGGCTTTTTCTTTTGCATTTGTACCATTCCCATATCTTGTAAACATTTGGAATTTGCTTTATGTGTGGCTATGAATCGCTTCTAAGCTCTTCTAACGATTGGTATACATACATACATTGATGCTTATTCACCGATGAAACATTCGCTCAATTTTAATGTTGGTTAATGAATGTTAAGTCACATGTGCAGTCACTACATTTGAGACGATCGGCTATTCGGTAAGAGAAAGTCACAAAAAGTTCACCGAAAAAAAAGAGATGCCCAGCTGATAGTGTATTCCAAATGGAGATGAATAGATATGTATGAATGTCATATTGCTCTCGCTGCTCCAACAGTCGCAATGGCCAGGTGAGCAATGCACTAGCGTGCACTTTTCCTTTTTGTTTATTTAATTTGGGGCTTTTTAATTGTTGTTATTAAAATTTAATTGTCCTATCTAATGACGTTTTCGTTTCTACCGATAAATGTTACCTTCTCATTGCCCTCTAAGCACAAACACTGTTATTGCAATGAAAATGCACAATTTTTTGTAGAAACGAAAACGCCATTATTTTTTATATAATTTTCTTTTGATTTTTAGTTTTTGTTTGAAGTCATTTTTTTATTCAATTAAATTTTGCTGATTTTCCTAATAAAATTGTTGTTAAATAAATATTTCCTGGCTTCATTTTCGCTTTTTTGTTGTGACAGCTCAGAGCCAGCTGATTAATCAGCTGACTAGTTTTTAGACTATAGATGTGATACAGCTTACCAAATATGTAGTCTCAAAATCGTTGTTCACCACGAGAAGTCGCCATTAGTGACTAGAGACTGCTGACTACCGGCATAGGAGCTGTTAGTTCGAATCCAATTTGCAGAAATGATATTATATCCGAAATTCTTAAGTTAACAATGTTACAATTTACAAAAAAAAA
>NW_023458556.1:24260874-24271238 GCF_013731165.1 Rhagoletis pomonella
AAAAAAACAAGAAATACCTTTTCGAAATAAACTTCAATCCACGACGATCCATCGTTCAACGCAAAATTGAATTGAAATAACTTAAAAGTTTGCATGCAGCATAGTCAGTCAGTTCTGTTCGGCTTTTCCTTTCCTTTTCAACTTATAAATACTTCACTTTACACACACACGCACACAAACAGTGAGCAACAAATTGAACAGAGCAAGAGATACCAAGGTGGACAGAGAGAAACAACAAAAGTGTGTAACTCAAATGTACGAACAAAAATGCTGAAATTAGCACTATGTATTAACGCAGCTAAATTTTTTCGTGCGTATTTTCTTGTTTGTGAGTTTTTTTTATTATAATTTGAGTGCGTCTATATTTTTTTGTGTTAATAAACAAATAGGTCAAGCACCTGTATGCGGGAGCTTAGGGACCCTTGTTGCTGCTATACAAACAGGCCACAGTTATGTATGTATGCGTACGGAAAGAAACGCCAATGCAAGGTAGTCTCCAAAAAAAAGTGGCTTCCACAAAATTTCGTCAGAGTTCAAACACTTTAAACAATTTTTTGTATACACTACACGCTACACAATAAATACTTTGCGCTGGTGGCGCTTATACGAATATACATTTATATTGTGTTAATATGCTAATGCATTCCGTAGCTTCGTTTTTTTTTTCTTCTTTAACTACTCGAATAAATAATTCACTTTAATTTTTATGCAGACGGCGACACTCCCCCGGCCATACACTACAGCACTGCATGGGGCTTGCTAACATTGAGATTTTCATATTGGCGGCGCACACCAACAACTGAGAGCGGCGGCTAGACTGGCTGCTTTTTGTTTGTGTAGTTGTTGCTCGAGTAGGCTGGCTGGCTGGCTGGCTCTCGCTCTCTCGTTAAATAAGTAAAAAGTGCATAAAACTGAGGCGGTTTTTTTTTTGCTTGCTAGCCTTTTTCACATTGAGAGAGCACACACACACACACGAGCGGCAATAAAATATTGCAAACGGAACGAAAATGCGACTAAACTCGACGACGTACAGACTTCAACTAAACCAACTGACACGGCAACTCTGCTGGTCTGCTGCCTGCAGCACTACGTCCAAAGAGCAACAGCAGCCGCATATACATACATTTTTCCAACAATAACAACATCGCCATTAAGAAAAACAAAAACAAACGTAATTCAGCCTACAACAACTGAGCAGCCAGCGGGCAAAGGCGATGGCAGCCAGACAATGGAGCAACAACAACACAATGTACGGTTAGAAAAAAAAATGAAGTACAAAAAACAACAAGAACAAAATTGCGCTTGTGCTAAGAAAAATTGGCTTACCAGCTTTGCTGGGCCAACGTGTATGCGTGCGAGTAGCATAGCTATAAGCATACGCGCGCGCTATATGCATCTCGTTCGCGCGCACACAGCCAGCATAGGCGAGTAAAACATTTTTTGGGGTGATTGTAATCTGCCGCTACACACAGGCAAAAGCAGCCGCCGCCACCGCGCACAGCAGAAACAAAAGGCAGAAGTAGGCAAGCGAAAGAAAAAATGTCATAAAATACATCTGGCGAATTTGTTATGCCCGCCACCGTGCCTGTCCCCTTCCATTCCCACACACACACACACAAGGCAAAGGCCTGCCAACATCTGCTTTGTTGCTGTTACTTTATGCTCTATGTATATATTGTGCGATCGCTGTTACCCTCTTCTTTATTAACGAAGAATGCTTGCTTTCAATTAACACAATGACGGCCAAAGCAGGCAGGCAGGCAGACAAGCAGCAAGCCAGTTCGAGCAAGCAAAGAGACAACAGCAACGACCCGCGCGCGTTCTTCATTTTTCTTGCTTCGCTCCTGCCCGCTGTGCCCTGCTTCAGTGCTGAGCATGCCAACCGCGTTCAAAATTTTCGTATTCGTTAGTGTTTGAGTATGCGTGTGTTGTTGTTGGCGCATATATGAACGCGTGTGCAGCTGTGTGCGCGTTGGGGTTCATGGTGTGCTACCTACCTGCTAAAGTAATTTATTTTTATGTCGTTTTTGTTGCTGCTTTTCAACAGCACGAACGAACGAATGTTCGAATCACAAAATAATTCCATCCATGCGCAAAGCAATTCAATGTGCTCGGACAACGAAACGAAAAAAAATATATGTATTGTGTATAGGTTTGAAAAATGCGGCTAAAACAACAAATAATGACTATCGAGCAGTAATTTGTCTTCCTCCCCTTTACACTTTTGGCGCTGCCGTTGCGTGTAGGTCTTCTTCCTTACGAATTTCATACGTTCACAAGCATACCACCAGCATATCTTTGGTTGAAAATCAACAAACTTGTTGTTTTTGCTGTTGTCTTCGTCTACGTTGCTAATACTTTGCGTCCGCACAACGACTGGTTTTTATTTAAAAAAAATGTTTGACGACTTTTGGTTTGCTCGCAAATGAACGATTTCGAGTTCCCATTGAAATGTTTCGAGCAAATAAGTGTAGATATTGAGCGAGCGTGCTGATAGTGGCAGCAGCAACCCCATTCCATTTTTGAATGTTACATTCGTTCTTAGATATTGTAGTTGTTTTTGTATTAGATCCATACTTCATTTCGTTTTTAATGGATTTCTGGTTGTACGTTTTTCTTTTGTTTTTTTGCTCTTCGCTTTGTTGGACTCGAATTGACTTGCTGGCGGCGTGCATATTTTTGGCCGAGCGAGTGCGCATATTGCGTTCCGCGATCCTCAACGTCGCCGTCGTCGTCGACTTTCTGTCATTGCCGCCATGTTATTTTTACTTTTCATTTAATTGCATATTGTTTGTTGTATGTACGCGCCGTTGTCGTTACAATGTCGTTACTGCCTTCGCTGTTGTTGTTGTTGTGGTTGTTGTCGTTTTAGTTGCTGTAATTGTTTTTGCGTCGCTGGCGTAGATTTCTTCATTTTTATTTTAATCTTTCACACCCTGTTGGCTAGTGGCTGCTGGCGCTTTTCGGTAACACAGTCACAACTGCCGCTCCCGCCACCGCCATCGAGCTACACTTTGCCTATTAGCTAATGCGCTTATGCGCTTTTATCACTCTTTAGATTAGGCATACATACATACATACTATTTAGTACTGTATATGTGTATGTTCAAGGGTATAGTTGTTGATACTGTTGCTGTCATTTTCGTTCCCAACTGTACATTGCTGACGATGACAAATTCAATATCAATATGAGCGATGGAGATGACAATCGCTCGCCTTGGGTAGCATAGCTTTTCTCTTGCGTCTCTTCGCCAATAGATTTGGAAGCGCATGCGCTGGAACACTTTAGCCAGCCGCTGCTCCCGCAACGCTCTTCGAGACGTTCGAGGTCGAGTAATATGCCGCTCTGGCATCGTCAACCCTTCGCCTAGTCGATGAAAAATACTTGTGTAGGTATACCTACATACATACTATTTATTCGAATAGCGATTTAGCTGTGGGCATGAGAATCCAATTTGCTGTGGTGGTATCGGTGGAATACATTTCTTTCATTTTCTTCAACTAGAGTTAGCAGATCGGATGATTAAATATGTTATCGGGGTGGGAAACTTTTAGAAGTGACGATTTTGAAATGCTCCATGCCACTTCATTCCCTATTACATACAGCTACATACCTATATGTATGTACATATGTATGTATGTACTACATGCTATTAGGTTAGAGTGGCTGCTACCGTGCAAGAGTAAAGAGGCGCATATGGGCTCGTTAGCGGTTAACCCCAGTCTTTAATCTGTGATTCCAGTATATTTCCGTCCCAGGTAGCATTTAGATGCCAGCCTGTGGATAACATTTCTGCATTCAATGGATACTTAGGACGTTGAATACAGTACCCGTGCGCTTGGTGCCGGGCCACTTTGGGATCGAAAGCCACGAGGTCGCTGTGGCGAGAAGGACCCTAAACTGCCTTCATGGGACCGGAACATTGTGTGGTCTTAATTGGTCGTCTTCGAGATAATAATTACTGGTGGTGGGTACACACTGAGCGCAGTAAGTACTGCGAGCCGGTGGGGGTCATAGACGCATGCTACTGACCAGGTTAGAGGTTGTTTGTCTCTAAGCCTTCTTTCTTCAAGGTAGGCAGCGGTAAAAAAGAAGCCAGGCAAGGAGCGAGACTTAGGACCCGAACTTGGGAGCCTTACCATCGGCAAGGCTTCCGATGACGACGATTAATTGTCACAGGCAAGCAAAGTGGATGATACCGGGGTACCTATTTCACGTCTGTGGCAGCCAGCCAGAAGAAGATGACAAAGAAAAAGCTAAGCCGATCTCTTTAAAAAGATTTAAAAAGTAAATTAACGTCCGTAACGAAGAGGAACAAAGTGACTTTGACCCCTTACACTACGAGGACCGAGAGTGACATGCTGGTCGCGATGGAACAGACGTCACTCGACAACATTCAAATTAAATTTGGGTGACATGCCAAAAGCCACAAGAGAGGAAGCTAGCGGTGGTGCAAACTAATCACTCCACTTCGGCCTCTCTCGGATTGATGAAGTTCATCCTGGACAAAGGCTTGTACAAGGTAGGCGCACTAGGCTAGGGATGGGCGGCTACCGTTTGTTCACTCCAACGAAGAAGGTAAGATAGGTCCTGTATACTGGCTAGAAAGAGCTTTAATATTAAATTTCTTTTCACCTCATACAGCGCTGGCGACCTCATAGCGTTGGTATGTGAGCACAGGTGTTCGCCAACTGGTGTCACCCGCCCGGTCCAGTGCACTGGATTTGGTCATTGGCTGCGATGCGAATGAACTTAACTAACTCCAACTCAACTTAACTTAGTTTAGCAATTTTTTGGACTTAGGACAAAATTTAACCTACTTATTCTTGACTAAGTCCAAAAGTCCAGCCCTATGAGATTTGGGCATTCCGTTTACAAGCTGCGCTCAGATTAAAGGGGGACTGGTGTGCTGCAAAGGGATTGTCATTACACCCTCTGAAGTCAACCATTGTCCCATTCACCAAAAAATTTAAAGCCAACTTGACTAGGCCCACCTTAGCAGGGAACGAAATTAAGTTCCCAAAAGAGGCGAAGTATCTAGGTGTAACTCTGACCAAAAGAATCAATTGGAACTCACATCTTTCGAATGTTACCAGCAAGACTACAAGGGAATTTTATCCCTGTCCGATACTTCATGGTAAAAAAATTGGGGAATATCACCCAAACTAACTTATTGGTCTTTTAATACGGTTGCGTGGGTGCCACCCTGAGAAAACTACTCCGCTTGGTCTGCGTGGCCATCATTTATGTATAATTGAAAGAAGGCCTGGTGGAGCGCAAATGTAATCAGCTTGAAAATTAGGATTTTTTGGGGTCACTTGGAGGAGTTCAAGCCATTTCTGGAGGATACCGCTTTCAAGTTCACAGACATAATGCTACCGACATTATCCTTGGAAAAGCCCTACAAGGTGCGAATTTTTGCAAGGGACTGCTGTGAAGTGATAATATCTATGATTGACAAAGGGAGCTAAGTAGGATATGTATACCGACGGATCTTCAGATGAACGATGGAAGTACTGGCGCAGGACTACTTAAACCAAGATTCCAGAAAACTCCGCCAATGGGCACATATCCAACTAGTCTTCGCCAGCGAAGCATGTGTTCAAGAGGGACAAATGGGTCTAAATAAATATTATGTCGAATAGTCAGGACCCCAAATGCACTGTCGGAAGTCAAAGGGAATAAGGCAAGGAAAAACATAGGAATACTCTTAGAACTTAGCCGGGAGGGTCTTAAAGCTCTTACTGGCTACCTGACAGGACACCGCAAGTTAAGGTACCATTTGAATAAAATGGGGCTTTCAGAGTATACTCTATGTGACTGCCCGCGTATAATGGAACTCAGACTGATACACCTTGGTGAACGATTATCTTCTCCAGTAAAAATTTAAAACATGGCACCTTTGAATGTGCTCAATTTCTTAAGGTTGGAGTGATTTTAATTAGGGTTCACCCAACGTAATAATTATAATAGATAACCTTATATCGTATTATGTAGCATGTCTAAAAATATAACTTTAACCACAAGTCATCTGCATAGGCAATCGCCCCACAGCCTGTCTTCTAGCAAGTCGTTTACGATTACTATGCAGAGCAGAGATGAAAATTCCGGCCTGGGTGCCTCTGTTCACCCTACGACGCTACCTCACTGAACTGCAACAGTTTAGCCGCAGAGCAATTGGTTGTCGAGGCCTATTAGTTTCGTTTTAACCCCGATCTTAGCTAGTGATTTCACTATTGTCTCCGGCAGGACGCTTTTAAAAGCCCCCATTCGATGTCGGGTAAGGTCTATTCTGCTGAGTGTTTATTTGCTAAGGCTTCTTGTATTACCCTTACAATTATGCGCAGAGCGGTTTCCACAGGAAGTTTCTTATGTGCAGGCCAATCAGTCTATCTTGCGTCTTCAGCAGAAACGAATGCTGGCCTGAAGTCTTAAGTAGGTAGCCAGGTAGGTTGAAGTTTCTCCTCATACTATCAGATTTAGCTCATTACACATTACATCTGCTGCTTTTCGATGTTGCATACTTTTAGGCCCCACTGATTTTCATTTAGAGAGCTTTGGCGTCGAAAATTTTGCGTAGCGATTGTCAGAATTCCACTGCAGATGAAAGCCAGCCCACCTGGGACCAATGGAAATCCAATTTGTGATATCACATGGATCCCGAACCCACAGTCCTTTTTGAACTAGTTGGTGGAGTCTACGAGATGGCTGCGCTGAGATCACCGACAATTCCTTTCTTCAGAAATGTGTGTCTTCTCCTGCAGAGAACCGGACTATCGCAGAGTAAATGCCTATTTCAGGCTATTTTTCTTCGTGACAGCTTCTGCAGAAGTCATAGCGGTTGAACGAGAGGTGTTCAGCTGTCTGCCTATCAAGATTTGTTCTGCTAGTAGTCCAATAGCCATTGGCTTTCGGCCTCTACTGAGGGTGAGGATATCTCTTGCTTTTCTCATGTCCCATTCAGGCCACATAAATTTGGTTGTGTTTCAGTTATTAATATGTCCCCATGTGGTCTCGGCTTCTTTGCGTAAGTGTTCCCTTAGTATGAGCGTGCAGAGAGCTCGCGACATGCCTTTCCTTGTTGTTGTTGTTGTAGCGACTTACTTAATCCTGCCTAGATCGGTTTGTCACGTTGTCATCAAGCTCAGCCGACGGACGGCCCAGGAAGCGTGCAACTCGGACGGAGTAGAACCAAAAGCAGTGGGGTGTTAGCTGAGTTGGGTTCTGCGGGTATGTGAAGAGATATTTACACTAATGCGGAGACTCTCCACATGCCGGACATAGGACAAGTATATCAGGATTTATTCTGCTCAGGTATGAGTTGAGCCTGCTGCAGTAGGCAGAGTGAGGTGGGGCAAGTGTGGTGCGGGTCTCCCGAGGCAGTCGAAGCTCTGTCTCCTCAACGGTTGGTGGTGGCATTGCATCCCCATAATCTCCAATCGTATTCATTTTTTCAGTAGTGATGTGCTGAGTCGATACTTTTTAAGTATTGATCGATACTCGGTACCGATTTAAAAAGCATTCAATACTCTCGATACTCGGTACCGAAACGTTTAGGCTTTCAATAAGAACGCATGTAGACCAAAAATAAAAGCGGTTCAGGGGAACCTAGCTTATCAAACGCCAAGTGTAGAGGTTAATAGAGGTTTTATTGCTGATTCAAATGAAAAATATACATATGTAAATTTTTCATCGCCACAATGCAGGGAAACTTTTCTCTGTTTAAAACTTTTTATTTTTAGATGAAGGTTTGGGGCTGGCCAGAAATAGATCCCATTTTTGGTCGATTGCTCCTCTACAGTTGTAAAAAGCAGCTATGGCCTTAGGTACCTGTCTTTAAGTAAAACATAAAGACTCTTTCCTAGAGACAAACGCCACCCTGAAGACACTCCCAAGCAACAACTTTCAAAACATAACGCCTAAATGTATGCCACACTGTCGACAACCTCATAGAAAAATCTACAGCATACATACATATGCATAGCTGCGGTCAAAATAATAGCACCAAAAATTAAAATGATATTGTTTGCAACTCCTGTTTGTTTATTTATTTTTAATAATTTTCATTTAAACTTTTGTTCGACTTATAACAGAAACCAAATAAATAAAAGTTTCAAAATTCCAACTTTTTATCTAGAATGTTTAGAAAATTTTCAAGTATGCAGTTTTATAGCCCGTTTAATTTTATTCTAACAAAGTGCAAGTTTGAAGTCGCTAAAAATCACCGTTGAGTATTTAGATTTTTTTTTGTCGAAGGTATTGAGCATCTTCTTCCATATAACGCATCGCCAGTTATTTTATATCCTGCTTGATTTTATATCATTTTATAATCTAATTCGTATGTGCTTATTTTACTTATTATATTTTTATTTTATTTTATTTCGTTCAATTTAATTAAATTTTTTTTTTTTATTATACTTTTAATTTACTTAATCTTATTTTATTTTATTTAATTTTGTTTTATTTTTGATTCTATTTCATTTAATCTTGTTTAATTATACTTTTATATATTTTTTATTTAATTTTTATTAAATTTAGTTTAAGTTTTTCATTAAATTAAATTTTATTTATTTAATTTATAAATTTTTTTTAATAAATTAATCTTTTATATTTTACAATTTTTTTGTTTTATTACAATTTGTATATATTTTTATTGTTCACATTATTTGATTTTATTTTTTATTACATAAATAAATAGTTTTTTTTTTAAATTTGTTGTATTTTATCTTAATTAAGTTTACATATCTCATTTTATTTTACATACTTTAATTAATTTTATTTTATTTTATTATTTTATTCTATTTTATATTTCTTGTTTTATTTTGATACATCAATTTTTTAATTTTATTTTGCTTATTTTATTTAACATAGAATAAAAAAAATTTGTTTTTCCTTTTTTTAACCGGCCGTAAAGCTCCAAAAATCAGCTTACATAAATTGATACATATATAAAATTCCAAATTTTTGCCCTAGAAAAACAACAACATATTTTTTTCTAATTTAATATTATACTTTTTTAAATTACTAATCTTCTGTATACCATTTAATTTAATTTTATTTCTCATTTTACTTAATTAATTTTTTTTTATTCTATTTTACATATTTTTATTTTTATTTGATTTTATTTTAAGTTTTAGTAAATTAATTATTTATTTTGTTTTTGTTTTTTTCCCCCCTTAATATATTTTAGTTTATATATCTCAATTTATTTTATTTTACATACTTGAATTCATCCAATTCTCGATGTTGTCGTCACACAAAGCGGAGGGACCTACAGTTTTACGCCGACTGCGAACGGCGATTTTATTTTTATGAGAAGCCGTTTTTCATGGCGGAAATACACTCGGAGGTTTGCCATTGCCTGCCGAGGGACGACCGCTGTTAAGAAAAAACCTTTTTTCTATATTTTATGCGATGTTGGTTTGACCAGGGGTTGAACCCAGGCGTTGCGGAGTGGAAGCGCGCACTGCTTACCACTACACCACAGCGGCCGACCAGTTTACTTGAATTTATTTTATGGTTTTATTATATTTTTAATTGATTTCAATTGATGATCAATTTGTCGGAATATTTTTTTCATGTATACATACATATAACTTTGGACCACGTTAACAGATTTTTTTTTTTTTAAGAGAAGTGGTACCTCAGAGTTGGTCCCATACTAATTTCGTTTAAATCCGATCATTAGATCATGAAGAAATTAACGGTACTCCTAAATTTGTATATGATAATTGAGTCGGTTTTCTTTTTTGCTTAAAATTTACTTGTATATATTTTTATTTGATTTTGTTACATGTTTTCCTTTTTTTACGTATTTTATTTTACATTATATTTTCTAATTCCATTAATCTTAATTTATTCTATTTTGTAGATCTCATTTAATTTTATTCAATTTTATTGCATTCTATGTTTTATTATATTTTTATATTTATTTTTTTTTTGTATCTTAATTTTTCAAGTTAAATTTTAAATTACGTAAGTTCCAATTTGTTTTACTTTTCATTTTAACTCACTTTATTTTATATACATATTTTATTATCCGATCAGTTCGTAATTTATTCAATAGTATGTTACTAGGCTGGTCTGATCTAAGTGTTTTGTGCAAATTATTAGTTTTGGTTATAATGTGTTTTTGTATTTTATGGTTCGTGACAGATTTAATTAAACGGAATTGCACCTGAAGAAGCTAAAAATGTTTTAGTGAAATGCTGGGCCAGAGAGTGAAATAACGTAGTTTTATTTGCACAAACACTTAGATCAGACCAGCCTGTTCACTTTATTTTATTTTATTTTATTTTATTATTTTATCTTATTCATTATTATAATTGTTAATTTTTTCTATAAAACAAAAAACATAATTTTC
>NW_023458556.1:24271338-24272333 GCF_013731165.1 Rhagoletis pomonella
AATCTACGCTACCGACCGCTATTGCATTGTCATCGTGCAAATATTCGAACACAGGATTTAGGATGAGTAATCGAATCTCCTTTTCTCCTTTGCTGAAAAATTAACAACCCTAATATAAAAAGATTATTAATATTCCTGCTAACGTCGACACGATGGTAAAACGACTGCCTCGCAACATTGAAGACGGCCATGATATTAACATGCATGTACATGTACAACAACCTAAAGTCCACCAAACAAGCTAAATATGTATGTTTCTGTATTGGTTAATAAAAAAAATCGAGCTAAATTAAGCTTCCTCAAGGATACCAAGCTTTTTCAAAGCATAGAAATTGATCTGTCACTTCTGGATGGTTCTGTAAACGATGGAGAAATACCAAATGATGGAATAAGCGAAGAAAGACAAATATTTGGGGCTTGCGTCAGGAAAAATTCAAAATCCAAAAAAAGCTTACTATTCAATGATTACGCCGAGGATTTACATATATTTTCCAGGTATGTATATATGTACATATATACCTTGGATCATGGGCGTAGCCAGGTAGGGGCTTATATATATATAACTAAAGGAGTACCCTGAAATGCCAGCTTAATAGGGTCGAGCAACAATTTCCGCTATAGAAATGTAGCAATTTTGAAAGCGCTACCAAGTTCTGCATACTATTGGTCTCACCGTGAAATAGATCTTCTGGCCCTGATTCGTAAACTTGGCAAGCCAACGCCTTTTTTCACTATGAGTGCGAACGAAATTGGATGGATTCTACTCCCAAAATTGCTGCGAAATATGAAAGCATGATAAAAGCATAGTAAGGTAAAACCGTTCTCTAAATGCGTCGGCCATGATTTTTTTTTTTTTGAAGTTTGCCAACATTTTAAAATCGTATAAAATTGAGAGTAAAACAAGTAAGAAAGTCTAAGTTCGGGCGGAGCCGAACATTAAATACCCGGCGCAAGTATTAAATATATGTTTTTTTACCCTTCCGAAACCTTCCGCT
>NW_023458556.1:24272433-24272691 GCF_013731165.1 Rhagoletis pomonella
GGTCGAGCCCCTCCCCCCCTAAATTTCATTCTGGCTACGCCGATGCCTTGGATACAAGATAACATTCCGGAGCGGAGTTTCAGTTACGCCTCTTCAAATGACAACGAGTGAAATTAGACGGATGGATCGACGTGGGATACTCATCGCAATTTGTTGTATATGGCTGTGAAAAATATGAGGAAGGCAGCAACAGATTGAATCGGAGGAATATAGCAACAATTTCCGCTATAGAAATGTAGCAATTTTGAAAGCGCTACC
>NW_023458556.1:24272791-24274679 GCF_013731165.1 Rhagoletis pomonella
TTTAAAAAAAAAAGTTATCAAGCTCTTAAAAAATCACCCGTTATAAACAAGTATACTTTTTAATACTAAAAATTGTATTAAAATTTTCTACTTTTACTCTCATTCGAGCGCCAATTTCGTCTCTTTATTCCTTCTCTACACTTTTTTTTTAGCGTTCCGCATGCCTTCTCGCCCCTCCGGCGCTCCCAGCTGTAACACAACATACATCACAGTTTGTTGCATGCCACTAATTCGATCAGCCAGCCACCACTGTTTTCAACGAAGGTAGTAGGAAAATAACAATTTTTTTTTTGTGCGTCGACTTGTGCAAGGGATGTTTCATCCCCTCAACAAACGCTTGCTAATAATGAAATAGAGCAAAATATTAATGTCCCATGAGGGGATGAACCCTTTTGCTTATTTTCATAAATTTTTTTCTTCTGCCTTTCACTTAGTGTCTGTGCTGTGAAAAGGGAAGCCGGAAAGAATTTATGCATAAAAATTTGATAGAAATAGGCAAAAACCAAAAGTGTGCGCGGCAAAAAGGATAAAACTGTGTGATACATAAACAAAAATGTTAATGTAAAATATCAACTCAATTTGATACGAGTTGATGGCGGGCGAGAAAAGCAAAAAAACCCATATGTGTTTTTGATGGCAATTTTTGAAAAGGATGCGATTACAGATGTTAGATGTACTATGTATGTATGTATGTCTGTGCATTAGGGTGGTACAAAAATATTTTATGTATGGAAAATACATTTTTCGTAAATTGCTTTAAAATCGTTAAAATTAAAAATAAATTTCATTTGAGCGAATAAAAATATTTCCCTTTAGAAATCTTCCAACAATAGAATTATCATGCAAATTTAACTCTTAAATTTTACTAACTATTTTTTTCAAAACTTACGTAACCACGAACACATAAAACAACACAGTTTTGTTTATAGAGATGAGATGTATTACACTGTGCGACAATTTTATGACAATTCAACCAGCCCGGACTTTGCTAATATTTTTTGAATCCAGTAATAAAACACTATGGATTTGCAAAAATTAGTTCGTATTTTTTCTTTTATAGCCTTCTAAAGTTTTCATGTCCGGTCGGGACATACAAGTAGTTTTCGAAAAAGTGTAAAAAATTGTGAAAATAAAATCTGAGCGAAATTGAAGGTTAAGACGTACATATGTATGTAGTAAAATTGCGTGGTAAATATTTTCGTTGAACCTTTTAACACAAGAGGCCCCCACCCTTACTTCAAGAAACCCCTCGAAAAGCAAATTTGGAAGTGTGTTAGAGGATTGATGTGTTCTAGAAAATTATCCTTCGGAAAATTTTACTGGGGGTCTTCTCAGGCAAAAACTTCATGTAACCAAGGTAAAAGTCTCTTAAAAAATTTAATCAAAAAAATGTATGCTAAGAAGGAATAGTTAGCCAAACTCAATTTTAATATTTTATTTTTTGAAGAAAAAAACCAAGACTTTTTTTCTTGGCATATTTTTTTATTAAATTGTTTAGAGAACACAACAATCCTCTAACGAACTTCCAAATTTGCTTTTTGAGGGTACCTCCCATCTGTAGTTATTTTTGACATCGGGGAACAAAACTCCATCAACCACTTTGTGAAAAACTACATGAATTTGCTGAACTGCAGGACCTTTGGGGCACGTCTTTCCGTTATCCGATTTTAAAAATTGTTCACATGTCACTTTTTTATGACCAAATCAACCTTTCTGGGGGGAGTCTTGCTTTGTGCATAGCACCAAGCTGCAAAATAAGGCGCAGGCTACTGCACATGCATGATGATATTCATTGGATTGCAAAACTATAACTAAATAGGGGAGCGAAAGGACCACATAAGGACAAATTTCTGTAGAAAAAACGGAAATCTGAATTTTTGCTCATTCT
>NW_023458556.1:24274779-24287733 GCF_013731165.1 Rhagoletis pomonella
AGAATGAGCAAAAATTCAGATTTCCGTTTTTTCTACAGAAATTTGTCGTTATGTGGTCCTTTCGCTCCCCTATTTAGTTATAGTTTTGCAATCCAATGAATATCATCATGCATGTGCAGTAGCCTGCGCCTTATTTTGCAACTTGGTGCTATGTACAAATCAAGACTCCCCCCAGAAAGGTTGATTTGGTCATAAAAATGTGACATGTGAACAATTTTTAAAATCGGATAACGGAAAGACGTGCCCCAAAGGTCCTACAGTTCAGCAAATTCATGTAGTTTTTCACAAAGTGGTTGATGGAGTTTTGTTCCCCGATGTCAAAAATAACTACAGATGGGAGGTACCCTCAAAAAGCAAATTTGGAAGTTCGTTAGAGGATTGATGTGTTCTCTAAAAAGTTTAATAAAAAAGTTATGCCAAGAAGGAACAACAGCCAAACTAAAAAAAAATCTTGGTTTTTTCTACAAAAAATAAAATATTAAAATTGAGTTTGGCTAACTATTCCTCTTAGCATACATTTTTATTATTAAATTTTTTAGAGACTTTTACCTTGGTTACATGAAGTTTTTGCCTGAGACCCCCAGTAAAATTTTCCGAAGGATAATTTTCTAGAACACATCAATCCTCTAACACACTTCCAAATTTGCTTTTCGAGGGGTTTCTTGAAGTAAGGCTGGGGGCTAATGGGTTAAGATGTTCAACGAAAATATTTCCCACGCAATTTTACTACATATGTACTGTCTTAACTTTCATTTTCGCTCAGATTTTATTTTCACAATTTTTTACACTTTTTCGAAAAGTACTTATATGTAGGTCGGGACATGAAAACTTTAGAAGGCTATAAAAGAAAAATACGAACTAATTTTTGCAAATCCATAGAGTGTTTTATTACTGGATTCAAAAAATATTAGCAAAGTCCGGGCTGGTTTGAATTGTCATAAAATTGTCGCACAGTTGGGCAATTCACAAGGTGTTGTGAAGTTATATTGTGTAAAGTTGTGTTAAAACACGACGGTTGTGAACACCTGTTACGATTATTTATTATATCTCAGCACTTAACCTCACATAACACCGAATAAACATAGGTTGCAGAGTTGTATCGTCATGTGTTATTTTTCTTCACAAAACAATAACAACATTTTTACAACTGTCATGAAATATCATGACTTCACGACAAACACGACAAATACGACACCTTGTGAATTGCCCAAGTGTTACATATCTCATCTATAAGTATAAGCCAAACTGTGTTGTTTTATGTGTTCGTGGTTACGTAAGTTTTGAAAAAAATAGTTAGTAAAATTTAAGAGTTAAATTTGCATGATAATTTCATTGTTGGAAGATTTCTGAAGGGAAATATTTTTATTCGCTCAAATGAAATTTATTTTTAATTTTAACGATTTTAAAGCAATTCACGAAAAATGTATTTTCCATACATAAAATATTTTTGTAGCACCCTAATGCACAGACATACATACATACATACATCTAATATCTGTGATCGCATCCTTTTTAAAAATTGCCATCAAAAACACATTTGGTTTTTTTTTTGCTTTTCTCGCCCGCCATCAACTCGCATCAAATTGAGTTGATATTTTACATTAACATTTTTGTTTATGTATCACACAGTTTTATCCTTTTTGCCGCGCACACTTTTGGTTTTTGCCTATTTCTATCAAATGCTTATGCATAAATTCTTTCCGGCTTCCTTTTTCACAGCACAGACACTAAGTGAAAGGCACAAGAAAAAAAATGTATGAAAATAAGCAAAAGGGTTCATCCCCTCATGGGACATTAATATTTTGCTCTATTTCATTATTAGCAAGCGTTTGTTGAGGGGATGAAACATCCCTTGCACAAGTCGACGCACAAAAAAAAAAAAATTGTTATTTTCCTACTACCTTCGTTGAAAACAGTGGTGGCTGGCTGATCGAATTAGTGGCATGCAACAAACTGTAATGTATCTTGTGTTACAGCTGGGAGCGCCGGAGGGGCGAGAAGGCATGCGGAACGCTAAAAAAAAAAAGTGTAGAGAAGGAATAAAGAGACGAAATTGGCGCTCGAATGAGAGTAAAAGTAGAAAATTTTAATACAATTTTTATTATTAAAAAGTATACTTGTTTATATAAAATGGGCTGTAAAGAGCTGTAAACTACATCGCGTCAATTTTGGAAAAATCTGTAAAAAACATTGGAAATCTTTTTTTAACTTTTTAGCTATAAAACTCTGCATTAATCATCTGAAATAGCGCATAAAGATGAAAATCTCCATTTTTAACACTTACTTTACCTATTGACGTAAAATTACCGATTCAATATTTCCATCATTTGATATTCTGATTACATACATATGTACATATGTATACATACAGACATTTTATCAGAGCTCAGACGGTTCCCCTTGCCTTTGTTTTTGCGTACTTAGTCTCTGGAGTCAGGATTTTTTTAAAAGGACTTCGAAATTAAAAAAATATGATTATCTCAAAAAATTATTTAAAAAATTTAGTGCAATGTAGGATGACAATAAGGGTACATAGTATAAAAGAAAAAATTCTGTAGAATTATAACAGAATACGTTTTTTGGTGCATAAGGACGTATGGGTATGGAAAATATCCTTTACAAATTTTTTATTTAAGAAAAATATCTTTGAAAATTTGCTAAATTTATTTAAAAAAAAATAGTTTTTGAGGACTAATATACAGACGACGTCATCATCAAATTTCGTCCTGAAAAAGTTATTAACTTAAAAATATAAAATTTAATAATATTCGTCCTTGTAAACCAAAAAACTTTGTTTCTAAATTCTACAGAATTTTCTCTCTCATTTGGTACCCATATTTTATTTTACATTGCACTGAATTTTTTAAATAATTTTTTAAGTTATTCATTTCTTTAAAATTTCAAAGTCCTTTGAAAAAAAAATCCAGGCGTTAGAGTGATAAACTAAAAACGCATTTTTACTATATTTTTCCCATAGTTTCGTGAGTATATCGATTCTTTCGCGTGTTTTGAAATTTTTTTGTTTTTATCGCACGGTGTAATAATTGGCGCGTACACTTATGTTACTGTTTGGCCGAGCTTCTCCTCCGATTTGTGGCGTGCATCTTGATGTTCTCACACAAAGAGAATTTAAATACACACGGCCTGAAAATCATTTTCCACAAAAAAAAAATTTGCTATATGAAAAAATTTCAGAACTTGAAACGATTGAAATCAAGCATTGATAGAAGGGGACTAACCACTATTTTCTGTCGCTAAGTTGTACATTCATATATAGAAAATGCCAAGTCAAAGGATAAAAAAAAATTGGAAACCAATCATAATTCGGTTGGCATGGAATTTTCCATATACAGCTGCGGCCAATGAATCAGCACCGAAATTCAAAATGATATTGTTTGCAACTGTATGTATGTTTATTTATTTATTTTTAATCAATTTCATTTCAAATATAATTTTTGCAAGCTTTGAAACTTTTATTTATCTATGTATGTGGTTTCTGTTATAGATTGAATTATATTTTTAATGAAAATTATTAAAAATAAATAAACAAACATAAGTTGCAAACAATATCATTTTGAACTGGGTGCTAATACATTGACCGCAGCTGTGGATACATACATGTTAATTTTTTTTTTTTGCCGGCGGTCTTTCCGCTTGCTTTTTATATGAGAAACATGCACAACATCGCATGAAAAAAAAAAATTTTCTAAAACCAAACAAAATTTTTAGCTACTTCAAACTTGCACTTTATTATTCTACTAAAATCCCGTAGCCGAAATTTTCCTTCAAATTTGATTTAAAAGTTTGAAATTTTAATGAAAATTTTATGAATTTTTCAAATTGTTATGCGAATTTTGAATCTTTTATTTATGGGTCATTGCATGTAAAAGAGGAAAACGACGTAAATTTTAAATTTTCTTATAATCTATATTTCAGTAGTAACCTATTGTTAAATGACTACATTTCATTTATTCAAATACATTATATGGTATTTTTTTAAAGGAATTTCGTACATCAGTTATTTATTTATTATCCGAAAATATCTTTAACGGTTGTCAGAGTTCCCGCGACATAGTTATTACTCACAATTCATCACATTCTGGAGTCCACTGTGCCACCAGTCACAATGTAATGGCCCTTATACAAATAGATTTTGTTACAGTGTGAATATGTACATATATGTATGTGTATTAAAAAAAAAATTATTTTAATTTACGAAATTCTACCAATTTTTTTAAGTGGTGGTAAGGTTTGCGTTGCCACAAGTATTTTTGTTCAGTACAAATTTTTTTCTCGTAGTTCCCTGCGGCAACTTTTTTTACCAAATTTTGATAGAAACCTTTTTTTTGTTGGTTTTTCATCATTCTGCATCCCATCTTAAAAAAAGTTTTATGCCTGTGTACATACTGTACTATACATACATACATACATACATCCCTAAGCATGCGTAAATACCATTTATTTATACTCATTATTATTTTTTATTAAAATTGCTGCCTAATCCTTACTTTTCGAATTACTCATTTCTACCCATATCTTCTTCTATTGTTTTTCGCACCTTTAGAACGGATATTGAAAGCGACGTCACACAACCAACGCCAAACAATCTCTACTTACCTACTCAACCTTTGAAGGACAACTCGAATATTAGGATTATCAAAGTCAATTCTGAGTACACACAGTCGGTGGATAGTACAACAGCTGCATTAAAGCAACACCAACAACAGCCACAGGCGACTACGACCATCACCACTACTACAGCAGCAGCGAATAATAGTTTTAACAATCATTTGAATAACAATAACAATAATAGGAACGCTAATACAGCTAACAACAAAAACAACGAACGCCCGCTTAAGTGTCTCGAAACACTCGCACAAAAGGCGGGAATCACGTTTGACGAGAAATACGATTTCGCTAGTCCACCGTATCCGGATACGCATATTAGTAGCGCCAGTAACGGCAACAACCACTACAACCATAATCCCAACGTCAGCTATAGGCATACTTTAGGAGTGAGCAGTGGTGGAGTTTCATCGTCGTCGTCGTCGTCGTCGTCGTCGCATTCATCCGCTTCATCGACGACCTCATCAGCATCATCCACATCTTCGACTTCTTCGACATTTGTCAGCTCATCAACGCCAGCAGCAAAGGCTATCGCATCCACTTCGACACCGCAGAAAAACTTCACGCTGGAGAAATCACAGAGTCCAGCTCAACAAGTGGCGCCTTCATCGGTGCCACTACAAATCTCACCCGAACAATTACAGCAGTTGCAACAACTGCAACTGCAACATGGCTCGCCATTCACTGCCATACAGGTGAAACAGGAATTTCCTACGCACACTGCCACCACACATCAGCTGAGCGCTGCCGGTGCGGGCGGGGAGCTGAAGCACCCCGGTTTGTTGGATCCCACGCAGGCCAATCAGCTGCAACAAATGCAAATGCAGTTGGCGGATCCTACAGCCGGTGCGCCCGGCAGTCCGGCTAATCAGCAAACACCAAGTAGCGCGGCCGCCGCTGTTGCTGCAATGCAGCAGCATTCGACCACCATAAGTACCATGTCGCCGATGCAGTTGACCGGACAGGTGTTGGGTGATTGGGCACAGGGGCGTACGGTGCAGTTGATGCCACAACAAACGGCGCTTAATTCGGGTTTCCTGTATCCACAACTCGTTTCTGGCAACTTGATACACTCGAATTTGGGACAGCAGCCGATACAGGTGGGTGCTGTTGAGTTTACTTGAATTTTATGTATTTCTTAATCGATGTATAAGTACAATTTTCCTTGTTCTACGCAGGTTATCGCTAGCAAGCCGTTTCAAGGTGGCACGCCTCAAATGATTACCACCACCACGCAGAATGCTAAGCAAATGATCGGCGGTAATGCAGGGTTTCCCAACACCTACGCCATACCGTCCAGTCAATCGCCACAGGCGCTCCTTTTCACGCCCGTGCTCGCACAATCGCCGCAACAGCAACAGAATATATTTAATTCCATGGCAGCTGCAGCAGCTAATGCTCAACAACAGCAACAGCAACAACAACAGCAACAGCAGCAACAACAAAATGCAAAGGCCACAAGCGATGCGCAGAAGGGTCTGCAGCAGAAGGTCGTACAAAAGGTGACAACCACCACGAATACAGTGCAATCGGCCGCGGGCGCCGCCGGTGCTGTGGCTCAGCAGCAGCAACAGCAGCAGCAGTCAACGCAACAATGTGTGCAGGTGTCGCAAGCTACAATGCCGACACAGATAATTAGTCCTCTGCAAAACGCCACTGGCGCACCGCAAATGCAAATTGGCCCATGGGTGCCGTTTTGGTCGAATGGACTACAACAGTTGCAGAATCCAATTATAATACGCGGCACGCAGGCGGATGGTACGCAGAGCATGTTTATTCAGCAGCCGGCTTCGCATCAAACAATACAGGCGCAGCAGCAGAGTCGTAAGTGATAGAGAATTACGCAGCGCTTGCGTTACGTTAACAACAACCCGTTTTCTTCTTTTTCCTTTGTAGCCATCACCTTACAGTGCAACGTCGCACAGCCCGCTGTTAAGCCGCGTCAACAAATAGAAGCGCTCGCGCCCAAACAACAGCAAACCCATCAACAACAGGCACAGCAGCAGCAGCAGACGGCGCAGGCCGTCGTCGCAGCCGCCGCTCAATTGCAGCAACAAGCCGTTACAGCTAGCCAATTGCAGCAGCAAGTGGCGCAACGCGTGCCGCAAATATTGCCGCAAAATGGCGCTCAGATACGTCCGGCTAGTTCGGTGTCGACGCAGACTGCCCAAAATCAAAGTTTGCTAAAGAAGATGCGCACCAAGCAGCAGCCAGTGCGGCCAGCACTGCCGACAATGAAGACTGAAAATGGCCAGCCGCAGCAGCTGAAGCCCCAAACGGTCGCCACGGCAGCTGGGTTGCAGCAGCAAGGCGCAACTATGCATCAGGTGGTTACGCCTGCGGGTAAAATGGTTGTGATGTCAACCGGGCCGCCGATAACCATACAAAATGGACAGGCCATACAGCAGGCCACCACGACTGGCCATGTCGACAAGCAACAGCAACAGCAGCAGCAAATTCAAATACAGCAGATGCAGAAGCAGCAGCAGCAACAACAACAGGCTCTACTGCAGCAGCACTTGCTACAGCAACAATTTGCATCGGCTATACAAATGCAACAACAGCAGCAACAACAACAACAACAGCAACAGTTGCAACAACACCAACACCAGCAGCAACCGCAACAGATACAGTTGCAGGTGACGCCACAAACATTCATCACACAGCAACAGCAAGCGCAACAACAACAACAACAGCTACAAACTCAGTTGCTGCAACAGCAGCTAGTTCAACAACAACAGCAGCAGCAGCAACAGCAACAGCAACAGCAGCAGCGTGAGCAACAACAGAATATAATACACCAAATCGTCGTGCAACAGCAGCCACAGCAGCAACAGGCTCAGACTCATGCCCAGCAGCAGCAGCAGCAACAACAACAATCACAACAACAACAGCAAACGCATTTACCACCGCAGATTGCCGGCGTACCCTTCTCGGTGTCGTCTTCGACGCCATCAAGCATAGCCTCGTCCGCAGCCGCCGCGTTGCAGCAACACGGCGTCTATCAGTCGAAGGCCTCGACGCTGCCAACAACGTCAGTGGTGACTATCACTAATCAGGCTGGACCATTGGTCACCAGCACCATTGGCATTAATCAGACGGCACAGCTGCAGCAGCAACAACAACAGCAGCAGCAACAGCAACAAGCACAGCAGGCGCAACAACAAGCGCAGCAACAGCAACAAGCACAGCAGGCGCAACAACAAGCGCAGCAGCAGCAACAACAACAGCAAAGTTTACTGGCCGCAACTCTTGCCGCCTCGCAGCAGCAGCAGGCACAACACCAGGCGCAGCAGCAGCAACAGCAGGTACAACAGGCGCAACAACAAGCACAGCAGGCGCAACAGCAACAAGCACAGCAGGCGCAACAGCAACAAGCACAGCAGGTGCAACAGCAGCAGCAGCAAACCCAAATGGCTCCGCCATCCGCTCACCCACTGCCACAGCCCAGCATGGTTTCCACACCCACACAGAGTCCACTGCTCGGCCTCACATCAATGATGAACGCATCCATGGGCGGTAGCATACAGTCCTCGCCGGTTACATCAACTGCTGCAGCGTCAGCCACCATGTCTTCGCCTCTAAATAGCGGCGCTGGAGGTGCTGGTGGTGTGACATCCGTTTCCTCTTTGCCCAGCACACCTATCAAGTCGCTCGCAAATGACCAGCAGCAGCAACAACAGCACCAACAACAACAGCAGCAGCAGCAACAACAGCATCAGCATCAACAACAACAACAACAACAGCAGCACCAACAATTGCAACAACAATACAAAAACACTTTGTCCATGCAATCGACCTCACATATGTCGCTGTTGGGTGGTATTGCATCAGAAGCCACTCGCGCAATGCAAATTTCATCGGCCACTTCGTCGGCCAATCAAAATAATCAAATGAATACCAGTTTAAATAATAATTCCACGGTCGCGATTTCGGTTGGAGCGGGAGCGACATCAGCGTCGGCGGAATTGAAGGAAGCAGCAGCAAAGGCAGCATTGGGCTCTCCCAAAGTTGCCGCACCTCAACAGCCGCCTATCATAGAATCAGCAACGTCGTCATCGTCAGCGTCATCCACAATGCAGCAGCAGCAACAACAACAGAACCAACATCAGCCACAATCTAACATAACTAATTCTACGAGTGTTAGTGGCACTGTCGCTACTGTGGCAACCACTGCCAATTCGTCGTCGTCCTCACCGAATGCAGAAGCAGCTAAAACTCCAATTGCAATGGATACAACACCGCCACCTGTAACGCCGCCAGCAACCACCACACCGACTACAACGGCGGCGGCATCGCCGACGAAAAATGTAGCGAATGTAACCTCCATTACGCAACCTACCACATCGTCGCCAACTAAAGGTAGAGTGAATGCGGTCAGATTTATAGTTTCATAAATTTTATTTTGTTATTTCTTTCGTTTTATTATTATTATTATTATTTTTATATACATCTGTGCATATATGTGTAAACTTGTACTTTCATATTTTTCTTAAATAAATAAAAAATTTGAATAACTCCTCACAGGCACTGTTGGTAATCGCTCAAATGACCCCATCAAAACCGGCAACGCTGAGGTTGAAAAAGCCGCAGCAACTGCATCTTCTGCAAATGATGAAATTACTACTCCAGCTGCTAAGCTAACGAATGCAGTCTCGACAAGCATACCCACCACCATGCCCAAGAACACTTCCAGTGTGGCAAGCGCAAAAGTGGAAAAGGACCTCCCGAAAGCCATGATCAAGCCCAATGTGTTGACACATGTCATAGATGGTTTTATAATACAAGAGGCCAACGAACCATTCCCCGTGACACGGCAACGCTACGCAGATAAGGATGCGGACGACGAACCGCCCAGTAAGTATTACCATTTTTCCCCCACATTATACTCGTTAACTCCACAGTATACTAATCTATCATTTTGCAGAGAAAAAATCGGCTATGGACGAGAATTCGCACAATGCTATCAATCAAACCAACGGACAGACTTCTCTACCACCCGACATGATCGCATGCGAGCATTGCGGCAAACCTGAGCACAAAGCTAAGCTGAAGAAGAAACGTTTCTGCTCGCTAACGTGTGCCCGACAATCGAAGGCTTCCATGAGCGAGCAACCAACAGAGGCGCCCACACAAAGCAATACCAGCAATACTGTGGCAAGCAACCAGAATGCTGCTGCTGATGCCAAGGCCATTGCTGAAATCTCCAGTATTACGAGCAACGCAAATAATGCTGCTGCACCTGAGAAAATGCAAACTGAACCCATACCGTCGGCGCCAGTCACTGCCTACAGCAATAGTGCTGCCCAAAATGGCGCTGCTAGGCTTGAAAATGCAGCAGCTGTTGCTGCCGTTGTTGCTGCTGAGGCGCAACAGGTGGCCAATGTTGCGGCCGCCAATGCTGTTGCTGCCGCAGCTGCAGCTTCTGCAGCAACTGGATCTGCTGGTGGGGCGCATGCAGCGGCCACACCTGCCGAACGCCCGGCAATGGCCGATTGGAGTGTGGCTGAAGTATGCGAGTTCATACGCCATTTGCCTGGCTGCTTGGACTATGTGGATGATTTTGAACAGCAAGAAATTGATGGACAAGCCTTGATGTTGCTCAAGGAGAATCATTTAGTGAATGCGATGGGCATGAAATTGGGACCAGCGCTAAAGATTGTCGCAAAAGTTGAGTCGATGAAGGAGCAGACGCCAGCGCCTAGTGCCGATAAAGAAGCACAACAGTAGAAGCGGTGTTTAAAATTTTGTAAATAAATGATTTTGAAGCGATATTTTTCTTCAATAATTAATAGCATAAAAGGAGTTAAGCAAGCGAGTAAATGCTCTATCTTATATACATACATACATAAGTAGGCTCTGTACATAAAGTAGTCGAAGGAAAATGATGATAAGTTCTATATGTGGGTAACTTTTTTAACTACTACTACTACTCCTGAAATCGAAATAACTATGGATATAAATAGTTTTATGTAAACATTAAGTGTGGAAATATATACATAGAATTAAACTGCGCGCGTTATTTATGCTAAGTGAGATTGGAAGTATCTTTCACTATATTTAAGTATTACTTTAGAGGTTTCTTTTCTGTTATATATATACTGTTTTATTATTCGTAGATTAATCACTTTTTCTCTTCATGTTTATTTGTATTAGACACTTTTATTGAAATTTAGTAATAAATATGTGAAGTTCATTATACGAGTATACATAATTAATATAATTAGCGCCTAGAGTACAGGCTTAATTTCCGCACTGGAGTTTCGCAAGCGTTTAAGGCGCTCATATTTTTTTTTTTTGCGTTGTAGAAAGTGAAAACTCGACAACCTACAGATGTAAACTCAAAGAGTATTTTTATGCTTAATATTAACAATTACGTTATATTTAATGGTAGCTTGTAAACATGTAAATTCAAATGAATACCAATCTAACATTTGCAATTGAAGCATTATCGAAATAACTAAATAAATGGCGTTCACTACCAGTAAGTTTATGTGAAAAATTCGTAAAAAAATGCTTTACTTTCTTTGCTAAGGATAGAACTCAATACCAGGATTTTTAGGTGTTCAACGCTTTTTAAGTTTTCAGCGTGTATCTGAGTAAAACACTGACAACCTAAACAGCGTTTAACAACAGAAAAACGTACCGGAATCACTCACGTTTACACAATATGCTCGGTGTGTTGGTCCAGAATATACCGTAACGTAACATCAGTCAAGAGCAATTCCCGCCTTGGCTGGTGCCACTTTAGGCCATTTTTCGGACTGTGAACTACGCGATATTGTGTTGCTGAGTCGCTATCTTCCCCCGGGGCGCCGCCCACTACCACCCCAAGGCAGCACCCCCTTCAGCAGCACACCCAGCAGGCGGCCGGCAGGCATAACAACTCCCTAATACCACACATTGCAATCAGTCTCCCAAGGCACACAAAGATCCTACAGGTTAACTGTAACGGACTACAGAGCAAGATCGAGGATATTACCGTCTTCATGGGCCGGCATGGAATACTAATAGCTGCGGTCCGAGAGACGAAGTTGCACAGCAATTCAACACACCTAGCGTTCATTATACACCACCATCCTCCCATCGAAGCAGGCATCGACCGCGGGTATACCACCCTAGAATGCCAGAGTATTGCTATTCGGCCAGGCGATCTCGAGTTGGAAATATTTAATGCTTATATACCCGCTGTCACCAGCAGGATATCACCCTGAAATAGGTGCGCTCCTCAGAGGTGAAAACCGTATGGTAGTCGGTGACTTCAACGCGCACCTCGATCTTTGGCACTCAAGCCTGTCGAATGATGGTAGGGGAAACCTATTGGCTGAGCAGATAGACTATTCGACATTCTGCACACTGAACGACGACGCACCCACCAAGATTATGGGCAGCTGCAGTAGCACGCCTGACATAACAATTGTGAGCGCTGGTCTGATAAACAGCACAACATGGCGACCTATGCAGACTCTGGCATCAGCCCATCTGCCCATTGTTATCGCGATTGATAAACCTGTCGACTTTGCTTCATACTGTATATTAACTTTAACAAAGCTAATTGGAACACCAATACCGACTAAGAGTGAGATTAAGGAAGCTTTCTCTGATGGCCTTTGATTACCGCCTGCGAGTGGTCGGTAGGAGTTAATGGGTCGATTACGGATTGCAACCGAACTTCAGTCGGGTGGCCAGTGGCTGAAACGGTATTACAGATGGCAACTGGCAACTGAAAGCTCGCAACTGAGTTGCTATACTGGCAACTGCATTTTTGTTTTTGCCGCAGAAATTTTGATTGAGATAACTACGGTTGCATTGCCATCCATAATCGACCCATAAGTCGGAGTATTAAAAGGCAACGTGGGTTTTGTGACACGTGTAGAGCACCGAAATACAACGGCGAATTTTCCTTGCGACAAGCGTTGTTTTAAACAGATTGTTAGTGACAAATTGCAATAAAGATCTCTCTCGATAAATGTGCTTTACATATATATATATATGTATGCTGAGGTACATTCTTCTATAATTTGTGCGGTGCGCGTTGTCACACAAATACAGGGGCATCAGTTCCCTTCGCCTTTTTCTGGATTGTTATAAAGCTTTACATATTCTGCCATAGCCTGAGTTTCGCCCGAAAAAAATTTCACCTGAAAATTTGTATTCCGCCCATAGTAAATACTCGGAAACCAAATATGAAGAGTGAACCGGTTCGGAGAAAATAAAACTCATGATAAGGCTGATTATTTTTCATAGATGTAGCCATTTTGCTGAAATTCTTTAATTTTAAATTTTTTAGTATCTAAGTATATATATTCATAAATACTTACACGAATG
>NW_023458556.1:24287833-24297243 GCF_013731165.1 Rhagoletis pomonella
GGGGGAAGTTAGCGACTCAGCAACACAGCAGGGGCCCACATCGTCACTCGCCCAATATCGCGTAGTTCACAGTCCGAAACATGGCCTAAAGTGGCACCAGCCAAGGCGGGAATTGCTCTTGACTGATGTCACGTTGCGGTATATTCTGGACCAACACACCGAGCATATTGTGTAAACGTGAGTGATTCCGGTACGTTTTTCTGTTGTTAAACGCTGTTTAGGTTTTCAGTGATTTACTCAGATACACGCTGAAAACTTAAAAAGCGTTGAACACCTAAAAATCCTGGTATTGAGTTCTATCCTTAGCAAAGAAAGTAAAGCATTTTTTTTTTACGAATTTTTCACATAAACTTACTGGTAGTGAACGCCATTTATTTAGTTATTTCGATAATGCTTCAATTGCAAATGTTAGATTGGTATTCATTTGAATTTACATGTTTACAAGCTACCATTAAATATAACGTAATTGTTAATATTAAGCATAAAAATACTCTTTGAGTTTACATCTGTAGGTTGTCGAGTTTTCACTTTCTACAACGCAAAAAAAAAAAAAAATATGAGCGCCTTAAACGCTTGCGAAACTCCAGTGCGGAAATTAAGCCTGTACTCTAGGCGCTAATTATATTAATTATGTATACTCGTATAATGAACTTCACATATTTATTACTAAATTTCAATAAAAGTGTCTAATACAAATAAACATGAAGAGAAAAAGTGATTAATCTACGAATAATAAAACAGTATATATATAACAGAAAAGAAACCTCTAAAGTAATACTTAAATATAGTGAAAGATACTTCTAATCTCACTTAGCATAAATAACGCGCGCAGTTTAATTCTATGTTTATATTTCCACACTTAATGTTTACATAAAACTATTTATATTCATAGTTATTTCGATTTCAGGAGTAGTAGTAGTAGTTAAAAAAGTTACCCATATATAGAACTTATCATCATTTTCCTTCGACTACTTTATGTACAGAGCTTACTTATGTATGTATGTATATAAGATAGAGCATTTACTCGCTTGCTTAACTCCTTTTATGCTATTAATTGTTGAAGAAAAATATCGCTTCAAAATCATTTATTTACAAAATTTTAAGCGCCGCTTCTACTGTTGTGCCTCTTTATCGGCACTAGGCGCTGGCGTCTGCTCCTTCATCGACTCAACTTTTGCGACAATCTTTAGCGCTGGTCCCAACTTCATGCCCATCGCATTCACTAAATGATTCTCCTTGAGCAACATCAAGGCTTGTCCATCAATTTCTTGCTGTTCAAAATCATCCACATAGTCCAAGCAGCCAGGCAAATGGCGTATGAACTCGCATACTTCAGCCACACTCCAATCGGCCATTGCCGGGCGTTCGGCAGGTGTGGCCGCTGCATGCGCACCACCAGCAGATCCAGTTGCTGCAGAAGCTGCAGCTGCGGCAGCAACAGCATTGGCGGCCGCAACATTGGCCACCTGTTGCGCCTCAGCAGCAACAACGGCAGCAACAGCTGCTGCATTTTCAAGCCTAGCAGCGCCATTTTGGGCAGCACTATTGCTGTAGGCAGTGACTGGCGCCGACGGTATGGGTTCAGTTTGCATTTTCTCAGGTGCAGCTGCGTTATTTGCGTTGCTCGTAATACTGGAGATTTCAGCAATGGCCTTGGCATCAGCAGCAGCATTCTGGTTGCTTGCCACAGTATTGCTGGTATTGCTTTGTGTGGGCGCCTCTGTTGGTTGCTCGCTCATGGAAGCCTTCGATTGTCGGGCACACGTTAGCGAGCAGAAACGTTTCTTCTTCAGCTTAGCTTTGTGCTCAGGTTTGCCGCAATGCTCGCATGCGATCATGTCGGGTGGTAGAGAAGTCTGTCCGTTGGTTTGATTGATAGCATTGTGCGAATTCTCGTCCATAGCCGATTTTTTCTCTGCAAAATGATAGATTAGTATATTGTGGAGTTAACGAGTATAATGTGGGGGAAAAATGGTAATACTTACTGGGCGGTTCGTCGTCCGCATCCTTATCTGCGTAGCGTTGCCGTGTCACAGGGAATGGTTCGTTGGCCTCTTGTATTATAAAACCATCTATGACATGTGTCAACACATTGGGCTTGATCATGGCTTTCGGGAGGTCCTTTTCCACTTTTGCGCTTGCCACACTGGAAGTGTTCTTGGGCATGGTGGTGGGTATGCTTGTCGAGACTGCATTCGTTAGCTTAGGAGCTGGAGTAGTAATTTCATCATTTGCAGAAGATGCAGTTGCTGCGGCTTTTTCAACCTCAGCGTTGCCGGTTTTGATGGGGTCATTTGAGCGATTACCAACAGTGCCTGTGAGGAGTTATTGGATTTTTTTATTTATTTAAGAAAATGATGGAAGTAGGAGTTTACATACATAATTATGTATGTATATAAAAAAAAAATTAAAAAAACGAAAGAAATAAAATAAAATTTATGAAACTATAAATTTGACCCCATTCACTCTACCTTTAGTTGGCGACGATGTGGTAGGTTGCGTAATGGAGGTTACATTCGCTATATTCTTCGTCGGCGATGCCGCCGCCGTTGTAGTCGGTGTGGTGGTTGCTGGCGGCGTTACAGGTGGCGGTGTTGTATCCATTGCAATTGGAGTTTTAGCTGCTTCTGCATTCGGTGAGGACGGTGAGGTGGCAGTGGTTGCCACAGTAGCGACAGTGCCACTAACACTCGTAGAATTAGTTATGTTAGATTGTGGCTGATGTTGGTTCTGTTGTTGTTGCTGCTGCTGCATTGTGGATGACGATGACGATGACGACGTTGCTGATTCTATAATAGGCGGCTGTTGAGGTGCGGTAACTTTGGGAGAGCCCAATGCTGCCTTTGCTGCTGCTTCCTTCAATTCCGCCGACGCTGATGTCGCTCCCGCTCCAACCGAAATCGTGACCGTGGAATTATTATTTAAACTGGTATTCATTTGATTATTTTGATTGGCCGACGAAGTGGCCGATGAAATTTGCATTGCGCGAGTGGCTTCTGATGCAATACCACCCAACAGCGACATATGTGAGGTCGATTGCATGGACAAAGTGTTTTTGTATTGTTGTTGCAATTGTTGGTGCTGTTGTTGTTGTTGTTGATGCTGATGCTGTTGTTGCTGCTGCTGTTGTTGCTGCTGCTGCTGCTGTTGTTGTTGGTGCGGTTGTTGCTGCTGCTGGTCATTTGCGAGCGACTTGATAGGTGTGCTGGGCAAAGAGGAAACGGATGTCACACCACCAGCACCTCCAGCGCCGCTATTTAGAGGCGAAGACATGGTGGCTGACGCTGCAGCAGTTGATGTAACCGGCGAGGACTGTATGCTACCGCCCATGGATGCGTTCATCATTGATGTGAGGCCGAGCAGTGGACTCTGTGTGGGTGTGGAAACCATGCTGGGCTGTGGCAGTGGGTGAGCGGATGGCGGAGCCATTTGGGTTTGCTGCTGCTGTTGTTGCACCTGCTGTGCTTGTTGCTGTTGCGCCTGCTGTGCTTGTTGCTGTTGCGCCTGCTGTGCTTGTTGTTGCGCCTGTTGTACTTGCTGCTGCTGCTGCTGCGCCTGGTGTTGTGCCTGCTGCTGCTGCGAGGCGGCAAGAGTTGCGGCCAGTAAACTTTGCTGTTGTTGTTGCTGCTGCTGCGCTTGTTGTTGCGCCTGCTGTGCTTGTTGCTGTTGCTGCGCTTGTTGTTGCGCCTGCTGTGCTTGTTGCTGTTGCTGCTGCTGTTGTTGTTGCTGCTGCAGCTGTGCCGTCTGATTAATGCCAATGGTGCTGGTGACCAATGGTCCAGCCTGATTAGTGATAGTCACCACTGACGTTGTTGGCAGCGTCGAGGCCTTCGACTGATAGACGCCATGTTGCTGCAGCGCGGCGGCTGCGGACGAGGCTATGCTTGATGGCGTCGAAGAGGACACCGAGAAGGGTACGCCGGCAATCTGCGGTGGTAAATGCGTTTGCTGCTGCTGTTGTGGTTGTTGTTGCTGCTGCTGCTGCTGGGCATGAGTCTGAGCCTGTTGCTGCTGTGGCTGCTGTTGCACGACGATTTGGTGTATTATATTCTGTTGTTGCTCACGCTGCTGCTGCTGCTGTTGCTGTTGCTGCTGCTGCTGTTGTTGTTGAACTAGCTGCTGTTGCAGCAACTGAGTTTGTAGCTGTTGTTGTTGTTGTTGCGCTTGCTGTTGCTGTGTGATGAATGTTTGTGGCGTCACCTGCAACTGTATCTGTTGCGGTTGCTGCTGGTGTTGGTGTTGTTGCAACTGTTGCTGTTGTTGTTGTTGTTGCTGCTGTTGTTGCATTTGTATAGCCGATGCAAATTGTTGCTGTAGCAAGTGCTGCTGCAGTAGAGCCTGTTGTTGTTGCTGCTGCTGCTTCTGCATCTGCTGTATTTGAATTTGCTGCTGCTGTTGCTGTTGCTTGTCGACATGGCCAGTCGTGGTGGCCTGCTGTATGGCCTGTCCATTTTGTATGGTTATCGGCGGCCCGGTTGACATCACAACCATTTTACCCGCAGGCGTAACCACCTGATGCATAGTTGCGCCTTGCTGCTGCAACCCAGCTGCCGTGGCGACCGTTTGGGGCTTCAGCTGCTGCGGCTGGCCATTTTCAGTCTTCATTGTCGGCAGTGCTGGCCGCACTGGCTGCTGCTTGGTGCGCATCTTCTTTAGCAAACTTTGATTTTGGGCAGTCTGCGTCGACACCGAACTAGCCGGACGTATCTGAGCGCCATTTTGCGGCAATATTTGCGGCACGCGTTGCGCCACTTGCTGCTGCAATTGGCTAGCTGTAACGGCTTGTTGCTGCAATTGAGCGGCGGCTGCGACGACGGCCTGCGCCGTCTGCTGCTGCTGCTGTGCCTGTTGTTGATGGGTTTGCTGTTGTTTGGGCGCGAGCGCTTCTATTTGTTGACGCGGCTTGACAGCGGGCTGTGCGACGTTGCACTGTAAGGTGATGGCTACAAAGGAAAAAGAGGAAAACGGGTTGTTGTAAACGTAACTCAAGCGCTGCGTAATTCTCTATCACTTACGATTCTGCTGCTGCGCCTGTATTGTTTGATGCGAAGCCGGCTGCTGAATAAACATGCTCTGCGTACCATCCGCCTGCGTGCCGCGTATTATAATTGGATTCTGCAACTGTTGTAGGCCATTCGACCAAAACGGCACCCATGGGCCAATTTGCATTTGCGGTGCACCAGTGGCGTTTTGCAGAGGACTAATTATCTGTGTCGGCATTGTAGCTTGCGACACCTGCACACATTGTTGCGTTGACTGCTGCTGCTGTTGCTGCTGCTGAGCCACAGCACCGGCGGCGCCCGCGGCCGATTGCACTGTATTCGTGGTGGTTGTCACCTTTTGTACGACCTTCTGCTGCAGACCCTTCTGCGCATCGCTTGTGGCCTTTGCATTTTGTTGTTGCTGCTGTTGCTGTTGTTGTTGCTGTTGCTGTTGTTGAGCATTAGCTGCTGCAGCTGCCATGGAATTAAATATATTCTGTTGCTGTTGCGGCGATTGTGCGAGCACGGGCGTGAAAAGGAGCGCCTGTGGCGATTGACTGGACGGTATGGCGTAGGTGTTGGGAAACCCTGCATTACCGCCGATCATTTGCTTAGCATTCTGCGTGGTGGTGGTAATCATTTGAGGCGTGCCACCTTGAAACGGCTTGCTAGCGATAACCTGCGTAGACCAAGGAAAATTGTACTTATACATCGATTAAGAAATACATAAAATTCAAGTAAACTCAACAGCACCCACCTGTATCGGCTGCTGTCCCAAATTCGAGTGTATCAAGTTGCCAGAAACGAGTTGTGGATACAGGAAACCCGAATTAAGCGCCGTTTGTTGTGGCATCAACTGCACCGTACGCCCCTGTGCCCAATCACCCAACACCTGTCCGGTCAACTGCATCGGCGACATAGTACTTATGGTGGTCGAATGCTGCTGCATCGCAGCAACAGCAGCGGCCGCGCTACTTGGTGTTTGCTGATTAGCCGGACTGCCGGGCGCACCGGCTGTAGGATCCGCCAACTGCATTTGCATTTGTTGCAGCTGATTGGCCTGCGTGGGATCCAACAAACCGGGGTGCTTCAGCTCCCCGCCCGCCCCGGCAGCGCTCAGCTGATGTGTGGTGGCAGTGTGCGTAGGAAATTCCTGTTTCACCTGTATGGCAGTGAATGGCGAGCCATGTTGCAGTTGCAGTTGTTGCAACTGCTGTAATTGTTCGGGTGAGATTTGTAGTGGCACCGATGAAGGCGCCACTTGTTGAGCTGGACTCTGTGATTTCTCCAGCGTGAAGTTTTTCTGCGGTGTCGAAGTGGATGCGATAGCCGTTGCTGCTGGCGTTGATGAGCTGACAAATGTCGAAGAAGTCGAAGATGTGGATGATGCTGATGAGGTCGTCGATGAAGCGGATGAATGCGACGACGACGACGACGACGACGACGATGAAACTCCACCACTGCTCACTCCTAAAGTATGCCTATAGCTGACGTTGGGATTATGGCTGTAGTGGTTGTTGCCGTTACTGGCGCTACTAATATGCGTATCCGGATACGGTGGACTAGCGAAATCGTATTTCTCGTCAAACGTGATTCCCGCCTTTTGTGCGAGTGTTTCGAGACACTTAAGCGGGCGTTCGTTGTTTTTGTTGTTAACTGTATTAGCGTTCCTATTATTGTTATTGTTATTCAAATGATTGTTAAAACTATTATTCGCTGCTGCTGTAGTAGTGGTGATGGTCGTAGTCGCCTGTGGCTGTTGTTGGTGTTGCTTTAATGCAGCTGTTGTGCTATCCACCGACTGTGTATACTCAGAATTGACTTTGATAATCCTAATATTCGAGTTGTCCTTCAAAGGTTGAGTAGGTAAGTAGAGATTGTTTGGCGTTGGTTGTGTGACGTCGCTTTCAATATCCGTTCTAAAGGTGAGAAAAACAATAGAAGAAGATATGGGAAATGAGTAATTCGAAAAGTAAGGATTAGGCAGCAATTTTAATAAAAAATAATAATGAGTATAAATAAATGGTATTTACGCATGCTTAGGGATGTATGTATGTATGTATGTATAGTACAGTATGTACACAGGCATAAAACTTTTTTTAAGATGGGATGCAGAATGATGAAAAACCAACAAAAAAAAAAGGTTTCTATCAAAATTTGGTAAAAAAAGTTGCCGCAGGGAACTACGAGAAAAAAATTTGTACTGAACAAAAATACTTGTGGCAACGCAAACCTTACCACCACTTAAAAAAATTGGCAGAATTTCGTAAATTAAAATAATTTTTTTTTTTAATACACATACATATATGTACAATTCACACTGTAACAAAATCTATACAAGGGCCATTACATTGTGACTGGTTGGACAGCGGACTCCAGAAATTGATGAATTGTGAGTAATAACTATGTCGCGGGAACTCTGACAACCGTTAAAGATATTTTCGGATAATAAATAAATAACTGATGTACGAAATTCCTTTAAAAAAATACCATATAATGTATTTGAATTAATGAAATGTAGTCATTTAACAATAGGTTACTACTGAAATATAGATTATAAGAAAATTTAAAATTTACGTCGTTTTCCTCTTTTACATGTAATGACCCATAAATAAAAGATTCAAAATTCGCATAACAATTTGAAAAATTCATAAAATTTTCATTAAAATTTCAAACTTTTAAATCAAATTTGAAGGAAAATTTCGGCTACGGGATTTTAGTAGAATAATAAAGTGCAAGTTTGAAGTAGCTAAAAATTTTGTTTGGTTTTAGAAAATTTTTTTTTTTCATGCGATGTTGTGCATGTTTCTCACATAAAAAGCAAGCGGAAAGACCGCCGGCAAAAAAAAAAAAATTAACATGTATGTATCCACAGCTGCGGTCAATGTATTAGCACCCAGTTCAAAATGATATTGTTTGCAACTTATGTTTGTTTATTTATTTTTAATAATTTTCATTAAAAATATAATTCAATCTATAACAGAAACCACATACATACATAGATAAATAAAAGTTTCAAAGCTTGCACAAATTATATTTGAAATGAAATTGATTGAAAATAAATAAATAAACATGCATAAGTTGCAAACAATATCATTTTGAATTTCGGTGCTGATTCATTGGCCGCAGCTGTATATGGAAAATTCCATGCCAACCGAATTATGATTGGTTTCCAATTTTCTTTTTATCCCTTTGACTTGGCATTTTCTATATATGAATGTACAACTTAGCGACAGAAAATAGTGGTTAGTCCCCTTCTATCAATGCTTGATTTCAATCGTTTCAAGTTCTGAAATTTTTTCATATAGCAAATTTTTTTTTTGTGGAAAATGATTTTCAGGCCGTGTGTATTTAAATTCTCTTTGTGTGAGAACATCAAGATGCACGCCACAAATCGGAGGAGAAGCTCGGCCAAACAGTAACATAAGTGTACGCGCGAATTATTACACCGTGCGATAAGAACAAAAAAATTTCAAAACACGCGAAAGAATCGATATACTCACGAAACTATGGGAAAAATATAGTAAAAATGCGTTTTTAGTTTATCACTCTAACGCCTGGATTTTTTTTTCAAAGGACTTTGAAATTTTAAAGAAATGAATAACTTAAAAAATTATTTAAAAAACTCAGTGCAATGTAAAATAAAATATGGGTACCAAATGAGAGAGAAAATTCTGTAGAATTTAGAAACAAAGTTTTTTGGTTTACAAGGACGGATATTATTAAATTTTATATTTTTAAGTTAATAACGTTTTCAGGACGAAATTTGATGATGACGTCGTCTGTATATTAGTCCTCAAAAACTATTTTTTTTAAATAAATTTAGCAAATTTTCAAAGATATTTTTCTTAAATAAAAAATTTTTAAACGATATTTTCCATACCCATACGTCCTTATGCACCAAAAAACGTATTCTGTTATAATTCTACAGAATTTTTTCTTTTATATGATACCCTTATTGTCATCCTACATTGCACTGAATTTTTTATATAATTTTTTGAGATAATCATATTTTTTTAACTTCGAAGTCCTTTTAAGAAAATCCTGACTCCAGAGAGAAAAACTAAGTACGCAAAAACAAAGGCAAGGGGAACCGTCTGAGCTCTGATAAAATGCCTGTATGTATACATATGTACATATGTATGTAATCAGAATATCAAATGATGGAAATATTGAATTGGTAATTTTTCGTCAATAGGTAAAGTAAGTGTTAAAAATGGAGATTTTCATCTTTATGCGCTATTTCAGATGATTAATGCAGAGTTTTATAGCTAAAAAGTTAAAAAAAGATTTCTAATGTTCTTTACAGATTTTTCCAAAATTGACGCGATTTAGTTTAGAGCGCTTTTGTTAACAAATTTTTCTAACTTTTGTACAGCCCTCTTTATAACGGGTGATTTTTTTGAGGTTAGGATTTTCATGCATTAG
>NW_023458556.1:24297343-24332901 GCF_013731165.1 Rhagoletis pomonella
ATTTTTTAGTATCTAAGTATATATATTCATAAATACTTACACGAATGTTTTTCGCAAAAAAAAACAAGAATTTTTAATTTAATTATTTTTCTTTTGCACTGAGACTATATATTTGGTGTGAAAATTTTTATTTAATAACTATTCGATTTACATATTTATGTACTTAAATCTTACACTTTTTTATATAATGCATATGTGAATCTACTTATCCACAATTATTTTACTATAACGGCCGCCAAAAATTATTTTACATAATTTAACTAGGTATTTAGTTGTTTTCTTGTTTTTTCGTTTTTTAATTTTAATGGCTAAGACGCACTCTGATTTAGCAATTTTGAACTAATTGTGAAATTTAGGTGAATTGTTTTTGTATTTGTATTTGCAGCTTTTTTATTATTCTCTTTTTGGTTTTCAGAAAAAAACTTGCGCTTGCGAAAAGGTGAGTTTTAATTTAAGAATTTATTTTATTTTTTCCTTGTGGCTTGCTTGGATCTGCTCTATATTAGAATTGGCAATTTGCTTAAGAGCTGTTATTTATGCATTTTTTTTTTTTTAATTTCAATATTTTCATATTTCATATATTTTCATAATTTTAATTTAAAAACTATGCTACAATTAATAAAAATTGTTGTGTATGTAATTAAGTTTTAAATTGACAAAAATGTACTTTAAGTTTTCTCATTGTTTAATGCAAAAATTTTTGTATTGCATCTTTGGTTTATTTAACTTTCTTTTTAAAATATTTACAATCGACGATTTTCTTTAATCCCTTATAAATTTAATTTTGTATGCCATTTTTATTATTAGCCTTTTTTTCAAAACTTCGCATGTTATTTTTAATGATTTTTTAAGTATTTTGCAGCAGATGACGTTTTAATTTATTTTTTATTAATTTCATTATTTTTTAACCTTTTATTTAAAAAGTTGACGCCCAAATTTATAAAAAATAGAGGATTTTAACTGTTTTATAAATCGGAAAATTCAAATAAAATGACGTTCAAGAAATCGATAAAAACTGCTCTTCAAACAAAATTGTCTTAAAGCAGTTTACAGCTCTGAAGCAAAAATGAATTTCCACTGGATTACAAATTAAAATTAAATTACAAAAAATTAGATGAGTAATTTGGGCATTAAAATAATTCCATATAGTTATGTTTATAAAAAAATAGTCACTTCAACGCGACACTTTTTCTATGGCAAACATGGTTTTATCCTTTCAATTCCCAGTGAAAACTCCGCATTAGGTTGAAATAAGCACATGCATACATATTTATTTAGGTAAACCTATATATATTTTCATTATGCTGTTAAGTAATTCAGTAAATTTACATTGAATCTACAGTATGCTTCTCGTTTTGTCATCCACTGAAATGTTTTTTTTTTTTTTAATATTAAATATGGGATTTCATACATTATTTGGTGATTTATTATTACTTATTATTGTTTCTCTTTATTTTGTTTCGTCATTTTAAAGCAAATTTTATCTCACAGCCTTCTCTTGATATTCTTTCAAAAAGAATCTTACTCAAACGCATTCGGCACATTCGCCATTTTGGACCTTCTCAATCTAATTTTCGTGATTTACGGCAACCAAATTTTCGCAAAAAAAACTTAAATTTTTTATTTTGAATTTGCGCTAAAATAATATAGCCTTTGTGCAATATCTACTAAGTAGTATTGCTACTTTTTGTAGATGCTTTAAAACTAAGTTTAACACCCAATAGTTGGGGTACTCGCGGAATACCGTCTGACGCCATCTCATGCTTTCAAGTTAGAACTGATATAGAGTGAAAAATTCGTGGCCTATAATGAAGTTGACTTCAAAAGTGTAATATAACATATCTTGAGTTGCTGTACAGCTTTCCGAAGATCGCTATCTAGAATACGCTTTTTTCTCCTCACTGAAAAAATGTGCACACCAAAGGACTAAAACAGTGTCAGAGTGACTAAGGTCCACTTTCTGGACACCGTCATAGTCTTATTATGGCGATCGCCGTGGCCGAGAGCGGTTAGAGGTGCACACTACCAACCGGCAGGAACTAGGTTCGTTTTTTTCTAGTATAGGGTGATTCAAGGATGAAGCAGATCTTTGACAGCCAGATTTTGTGATATGTAAATTTTTATTTTTTTTTATTTTGTTTCAGGCAATTTGTATTACAGGCTTTGGCAAACTTAGTCATGGAGCGGTACTCAGTTGCACAAAGCGTAAAAGTGATACAAACGTTTTATGAAAATTGTCATTCTGCAAGCAGTGCAGTGTCCTTTGTGATACCACAGTTATTGGAACTTACTTCTTCGAAAATTATGCAGGTAACGGTGTTACGGCGGACGGTGAACGTTATCGCGACATATTAATAAACTTTTTATGGCCTAAATTAGATCACGTGGACTTGGACAATATGTGGTTTCAACAGGACGGTACCACTTGCTACACAGCGCATGAAACAATGGCTTTATTGTGAAAGTAGTTCCCAGAACGCAGGACCAGAGTGAGGTCAAATGGCCGCCGAGGTTTTGCGATTTGACACCATTGGGATTCTTTCTCAACAGGTGTGATCTATGGCAATACGCCGAGACAATTCAGACTATACCTAAAAGTCATAGGATATTTTTGTATGAGTATCCTGCGGACATAAATACCGTAAACTAAAAAACTACAAAATTTGTTGTATTTTATTTACAAAAGAAAATATGCGCTCTTATTGTAACACCCTGCATTTGGCGGCCTCCCCTCGGCGGGCGATGGCAAACTTCTGAGTGTATATTGCCATGAAAACGCTTCTCCTAAATAACCATGTGCTGTTCCGCTACGGCGTATGACAACATCAATTCGCACTCCGCAACTCGGAGAGGAGGCTCTATGAGGCAACTGCCTTTGCTCAATGTTTTGGCTTCATCCACGCAATGATTCCAAATACTTGACTCTTCAATTGCGAGAAAGTGAATTTGGGACTCGAAAAAGTGACATGGTGTTGATTTTTTTAAATATTTGATTTTTTTTTATCAAATACAAATTTTTGGCTATTTTTTATAAAAAATATTGTTTAAGTTTTAACCAGAATCAATCTTTATACAAAATTTGGGAAAATTCAAAAAAATTTCATCAAAACTTTTAACTTTTGAATCTGAATAGTTATAACATTTTTTTGGTATACAATATTTTAGCCATATATATAAGACTATTAGCTTGCCAGTTCCAGTTTCTTTGGATCCATTACTATACTATTTTCTCCTCTCCCCTCTGATTATAGTAACTTAATCTAATTTATAATTGACAAATCAGATTTTATTTGATGTTTTTTGATTTAAAAATTATTATTTTTGTATTAACTATATGCCTCATTTATAACTGAAAATGGTGGAGAGCTTTATCATAGCGTTATCATAAAAAAGAAAAACATTAATGTATCCTGCATTTAAATGTACCTAATCCGTTAAGAAGGATTTAGTTTTGATTTATTTTAAACTTGTTAGTTAAATATAATTTTTACTACTTATACTAACCATTGTTAAAAACTATGCTATGGCTTCTAGTGATATTTAGATGTTCGTTAAAATTTAAGTTATTTATTAATTGTTTTATTTTAACTACATATTACTTCTTATTTATAATAATTCTTTTAGACTTTTAAGTAAATATCTTTTAATTGCCTTTATCTTTATTCTTAATATTTAGTTTTGCTTGAAAAGACCACAGTTATGAGTTGTTTCGTAATTTATGTAAAAATGTCTACCATTACTCTTCCATTGTCAAGAATGAAAACCAAAATTTTATATATTTTTTGCTTAAAAATAGAAACAATATTTTATCTTATTTTTGTAGTATCTAAAGCTTTCGGCCTAAGATTAAACTCTACTTTTGCCTTTTTAGCTTTTCTTCGTGTTTTTAGTGGCTTACTTTTTTTTATAAATTTGCATTTTTGTATTTTGCTTCTTTTCAAGCGAATTTAATCACTTAAATCTAAATTATACCTGCCTAAATTAATAATATCTAATAGTCATAAGCCTTACTATAAATCCATGAGAAATAAAATTTAAAACTGTGTTTCTTTTTGTGAACTGGATTCGGTCACTTTTTATGTAGTATTGTTGTTATGATTTGGCATTCCGATAATTAGTGGCTGAAGAAATTTTTCCGAAGCGCAATGCTTTATTCCATAAAGACTTGGTTCGGAAAACTTTCCAGTTGCCCTCATCTTTCTCTTCGCATTTGCGTTATTCAAAAATGAATGACCGAAATACTGAAATAATTTTGTGGTAAAAAATTGCGGCTAGATATCCCCAAAACCGATATATTGATTATTCAAAAAATTCTGCTCGTCATCGTAATAGGATCAGAAGTTCTTAAATTTGTTAAAAAGTACCCATGAAAAGGCAACTTTGACAGTCGATGAAAGTTAACACCCCACGACGTATAAGTTGAAAATCGTATGGAAAATACACATGGATTTGTTTACAAAGTTGACAATGGCATCTCGATTTTCAATTAAAGGGGGGAGGGGTGTCATACAATTTTTCATAAGTAGATACTTTTTAACACATTTAACGAACTTCTGATACTAATATTACGATGCACCCAATGCAATTTTTGTTTATTTTTTTTCAAAGCAGCTTAGTAGTAAAAGCCCGCTGATTTGACCAGAGTTTCGGTGTCGCCCTTTAGGGTTAGTTTGTTAGCTAGTTAGTTAAGTGCCTGGGAAACTGATATATGTCGTGTTATTCATTAAAAAGTACAGAGTTCCTACGCGGAAACCCCAGAACTAGGAGTTGTTACCATACAACTATAGGCTACACCGGCTAATGCACTCCCCATCATATTGCAAAGTAGCAAGATATTAGCTTCCTATCTAGCCTGGCGTAGCCTGATATGGCAGGGGGTTAAGCTTACAAGACAAAGTCGATTGAAAAATAATAATAATATATGTAGTAAACAAAACATACAAAATTTTGTTGGTAGTCGTGTTCCTAGATATGCTCTCCATTTCAACATAAAGCCATTGAAACAAGCGACCAGCTATGTGGTTACTCCTATTTTCTGATAAAAGTTTCGCGCCGCATTCCTGCTTGTCAGCGTCTTAAGTTATTAACACTCACACCTATATATTTTCTTTAAATATTTAAAATAAACGTCCCTCTTTCCCCTCTTCCCGGTACAGCTCAATTGAATTGCGCGTCGGAATTTGCTGCCTGGTGCCTTGGAATGATTCGTATTTCTCTGCAGCAGCTGCTCGGCACTTTTCGTCGTACCAGTTGTTCCTGTGTGGGTGATAGTAGCCAACCGCAGCGGTACGAAGAGATTGAATGATCGATTCCCAGTGTTCATTTAAAACCGGTCTAGAGTTGGCTAGAGGCACCTTTCCGGAGGAGGAGGGCCCGGTCATTCCAAGCGCATTTCTGTAAAGCGTAGTCCATGTTTCGTCTATGGGCCCTTACCGCCTCTGCATAAGAGTGTAGCCACTTAGTTATTATTTGGTGACAAAGTGGTTCCGATCTACAAAAAATTTTTCACTCTCACAAAATAAAACATCTCGTCATAAACAAAGAAAATGTATGTGTGTATGTATATCAATTCAGATTGAAATGCAAAATTAAAAATGAAATACGAAATGTAAAATTTTTCAAATAGGACAACTTCCGCGCAGTGTGATAATCTCAGTACGAGCGTTAACTTTTAAAGAAAAGTATTTAGGCGTCGAATTACGAGAAACAAAAAAAAATCTGGAACACTCTAGCATACACAATGCAATTTCGTTATTTTGTGTTAATTTCTCATCGATTTTGTTAACGTTTTTGTTAGTAATATTACAAAACAGTGAAGCCTCGTTATAACGCAGGTGAAGGGGTTGAACAAATGCTTCGTAATTTGGAAAAAATTCGTTATAAGTAAAGTTTCCCTTTTTTATAACGGAGCTCGAACCGCCAACATATTCAGAATTCGATATGTAGAGGCTTTGAGTTGGCATTACGTTATATAGAGCCTTTTTGCTATCGGGACCTTAACCGTCAATATATTCCCAAGGTTTTCATGCTCAAAGATTCTCAATGGTAACTGTGGAACATTTTTGTCGAAAAAATTTGGAAAAAAATAAGGTTTTTTTCAGGGAACTAAACAATTTATTTTTATTTTTATTGAGATTCTCGTTTTTTCAAGGTGTGTTATATCGATGTTCCACTGTATTTGATCGGGTTTCCTAAACCTAAGAAGAAAAATTAAGTCTAAAGAGTGGCGAAGCCATTACCGTTCTATTATATGTACATATAGAAACGCCCTCCCCATTTTTTGTTTATTCCTTTATTTAATTTTTTTGTTGTATTAAAATAATTTTCTGAGTTATACTACTTACTGAAATACATATTAGATACCTATATTTAACTATAATTATATGCAAGTATGCTTGTAAATATTTGGTGTTTTTATGCTTTCAAAGCATCTACCTAAGAATAAAAAGCTGTGAATTTATATGTATGTGTGTACATTAGGCTGGTTGAAATAAATAAATCTAAATTTTTCCAAGTCTCTTGTGAAATATTTTCGCGAGTGAAAAATATGCCTGTTAAAATCGCAGGCCTTAGTATTAAGGTTTACAGGTCGCTCATCGAATATGTAAAAAATTTTACGTTTTTTTCAATTTTCGGCAAAATGTAAAAAAATATAAATTTTTTTTTTTTAATTTTTAATAATGTTCAAAAAAAATCATTTAATTTAAATTATCAAGTTTAACATTTAAGACTGCATACTCAAAATCTTTCGAAGAAATCGAATTTAAAAGGCCGAAATTTCAACGAAAGTTTGTTTGTTTTTGTTTAAATATTGCACAAAGTTTGAAGTTGTTGTTAAAGAATTAACTCTATTTTTTATAAAAATAAAATTAAAACTAAATAATAAATAATAAATAATAAATAATAAATAAATGAATAGTCAAAAATTGTCAATATGTAGATGGCGTATACAACAATACACGCTTTAGTAAATTTTACGTTTCACAAATTGTTAAATGATATTTTTTCAAAGAAAATTAAAAATTATTAAATTTCCAAGATAAATTTTATGACATTTATTGATAGAATTTAACATTTTACCGAAAATTAAAAAATAAAGCAGGGAGAATAAAAGGTATGATTGAAACTAAATGTCGCTGTCGTAGTTTTGTTCTTAAGAACGCTTAAAACCCCAAACCAAAATGAGATCAAAACCTTCGAGAGTGCTTTCACAAGAACGAGAGTAAGAACAAAACTGCCGAGAACATTCTCAATGAGAATCATTTAAGAAGAAAACCCGGGGGAACGTCCCCAAAGCAAAGAATATTTAAGAGAACAAAATGGGAACCAAAGTCTCCCGCACATTCCGGGAAAGAACGAAACGGGAACAAAAGTCTAAGAAACTTTCTCTCAAAGAAAAATTTGGAAACTAAAGTCTCAGAAACGTGCTGACAGAAAATGAAACGGCAGCAAATATTCTCTGAACTATTCGCGAAGACTGGAAGCGAGAATAAAATTTGTCTCATAGCGCTGCCTTAGTTAGAAAGACTTAAGACACGAACTTTACTTGCACAGAAAATGAAAAATTGTTTCATAAATGGACAGGTCACCCTAACGATAGACGATCGGTAAGTGAAAATGATCCACCTTTCCTCTGGCTAATAATTTACAAGCGTGGTTCTCACCGAAAAGATATTTCATCCCCGAAAAGCGTTCCCGGTCCCTGAAAAAATTTTTATATGTGAATTTATGAGCATGTGAGACAGCCTTCAATTTCATTTTAAAATATATATGTACATGTATATCGCATATTCTGGTACTTTGCCTTAAAAACGAATTATAAAATTAAAAAAAAAAAATGTTTTCTGCGGAAAACAGAAATTCGCGCTGAGCGACCGCTAAATCTTAATACGTGTATTAGGGATGCGCTTGTTTTACAAGGGATTTTGAAAAAATATATACATATATTTATATGCGAATTTTTTTGAACCAGTCTAATGTAAATATATATGTGTATTTATTTATGTTCATATTTACAATTTATGTACATATATAAAGTACATTTTTTTCTTAAATTAAACTTACTTTGGGGATTCACAATGCGTCATAAAATTTTTATCGTCATAAAGCCCTACATACATATATTTTCAATGGTTTAAAAATATTTCGTGGTTGCTCGGAATTACCCAAAAATATTCTTGAGCTTAATAACAATATGACCAGCAATGATACCTCGTGAATACCCCCAAATGTGATTCATAGTATCCCAGTGGGAAAAGTAGTAATGCATTACATGCGTGATAAATAATGTAATACTTTTCTTATGAGTTTTAGATTCTATTATTGATCCAAAAAGTTCCAAAAAATTCATATTAAATCACATCCATTCCTCGATACTCGGTAATTGAATGCTCCACTTTTCTTAGGACATCGCCATTGGGGGAAAATACATTTTTGAATGTGAAAATGGCTATTTTACTGATTATATTTTCGATTACCATACATTACTTTTTCCAACTGGGATATATGCACGTATGTATGTATGTATGTATGTATGCTTGTATTAACTCGAATGCTTAAAAGTGCAATTTATATTTATGAACGTACGTTTGTATGTATGTATGTGTGTTTGCTGAATATCTTTAATTTCATTAATCAATCTTCTCTCATCTACATTTAACTTATTTAGCACCAATTAAAAATGTTTTCATGTCTCGAAAATGATATTTTCTAAATATGTTCATTACACTTCATACAGAGTGCAGCATAAGTTCTTTTTTATTGTGTTTTTTTTCACTTGCAAGTCGTTGAAGTAGATATGTTGTTCTAGACTACTTTAGAAACCAAAAAAAGTAAAATAATAGCAAACCAATTGTCACTTCGTGGCCGATAATTGGCGGTTAGCGCCAAATTTCAGCAAGCTTTTCCGCTCTATTTTTTTAGTACATATGTTTGTATGTATTTTTTTTTTAATAATATTTAAGTGCCAGCATAGCAATTAAGAGTTAGTGATGTGTTTTGATTTAATATTACTCTCTAGATATATGTATATATATATATATAAGTTTGTATATTGAATGGTTTGCTGTTTGGTTTATTTTCGATTTCGTTAGATTAGCAATGAGACTAATTTCGTTTTTTTTTTAATATCTGTAATAGTTACATATTGGTTTGAAAATGAGAACCTAGCATGTATTGTTCATTTGTTTATATACACCTGCATTAGGATATCAACTAAACGATTCATATTGTGGCAATAGATTTTCTCTTCAAATTCAGTATTTATTTTTCTTTCAAAATTATTATCATAAGTATTTCTTAATTGAAAGTGTTCGTTTTCATTTTTCTACATTAGATAAATATTTGTGTATTTGCAAGAGTTTTCTTTTATGCTCTAAAATTGCATTATTTTTAATTAAATTAATTTTTCCTTTTGCTAAGATTGATTTTTCGTGTCACATTTTGCACTAATTTATTGTTACTTGAAGTATATAAAAAATGTGCTAAATTCATATGCATAGATATCTATGTACATATATCCTAGACGAGATTACAATTTATTTAGTTGGTATGTATGTATGTATGTAAATACGCGCAACTGGCAAAAATTTGTTACTACACTTTCTTCGATTCGCAGCTTTCCACTATCGCTTCACCCCTAATAAGGCGCTTTCCATTTATATATATATATATATATATATATATATATTTTTTTTAATTTTACATTTTAACATTTAATTATTCTATGCACCTCACCACCCACCATCGCCAATTTCGCCATTCGCTTGAAGTTATAAATTTAAAATGCTATTTGTCAGCACTGTAAACACTATGGTCGATACAGCCAGTGGCGTTATGGGCACTGACGCTGTGCTATTGCCAGCCAATATTTCAGCGCGTTTTCGCATGCGCTCCTAAAATGAATCAAATGTAAAATGAAACAAAGATTAGACAAACACTTAAGGCCGTTTTCACATAGGTTTTCAGTACAAAAATTTAAAGTTAACTGCCGCACAGTGTGGAAAACTGAATTCTTTTAAGACAAAATCGAATATCTCGAGAACGAGAACTGACAGTGAAATAAATGTAACCGTATGTTTTAATAATTCGAGAAAGATAATTCAGAAAAAAGTAACTCGTTGGATACAAAAACTACACTAGGGGTATTCACTATCCGGTGCATACTGTCTCAGCATGCTGCTATCTATGTTTTGTTTAATGTGTTCAACCAACAAATATAATTAGCCAATCATGCTATTTATGCTAACTATGTACCTTGCTAGACAGTATGCACCGTATCGTGAAGACCCCGACTGTCTTTTGAAATTACCTTCAACAAAAATAGAAGGTTTTCAATTTGTTTTTCTTTTTTTCTCATAATTAAAACAGTAAGCAATGAACTTTTTAAAAAGTTGTAAACACTTCTTTTAGCTGATCTTGAGTCAAGGAATCTATTTCTATGGTTGCAAAAACCGAAAAACGTAATTTATATATTTTGTTTAATGTTCAAGGTAAGGCCTCCGAGCCGTTCTGCGTGTTTACCTATGAGGCAGTGGCCTGTTAGAGCACCAATAGTGTGAGAAATATCCTCCCTTTTTGGGGAATTTAGGCTTCGATGGAAAAGGCCAAATTCTTTTAAAAGTATCTTGCAAGTTCATCCACAATACAGTTACCCTCTATATGACCGGGAACCCAAATGATGTTTAGATTATTCTGCTTAGCCATCTCCTGCAGAGATCGGCGGCAGTCCAGCATAATTTTTGATTTTATTGCGACGGAATTCACAGCTTTAATTGCTGCCTGGCTGTCACTGAAGATGGACCCCTCTTTACCTTTTAAATCAGTTTGAAGTTCATTTATAGCTTCGAATAAAGCTGAGACCTCAGCCTAGAAGACACTACAGTAGTCTGGTAGTCGAAATTAACGACTCAGGGCAGTGTTAATTTTTGTACCATCTGTGAAAATTACTATACTGCAGCGTGGAGTATGACATAGTATTTTTTCATCAATTCCTCCCTGCTGGGAATTTTTATGACGCAGTTGCTATCCGAAGCCAGAATTTCAACACAACGATCTTTATAAACCGGCATGAACTTTATTTTTCCTGTCTCTCTTAAGCGGCAGCGACTAGATCTGGTGGCAGAGGAGCCAAAAAGACATTTCAAGTATCATTTGGCGTTGTCAGGATTGCTCCGCTGATGCAGATCATACTAATCCTCTGGTTGGTATTAAGGCCAGGTAATTTTTCTTTAATTGGGCCTTATAAATTACACTCCAAGAAAAACGATCTTCTGTATTTTTTTTACTAAAAACAGCATATAATGAATTTCTGAATGAATGGGACCATGAAAATCGGTTTATTAACGCGAAATGAGCAAAAATATGTATTTAAAGCTTATAAAAAAGTTCATTGCATACTGTTTTCAGGTCAAAAGAAAAAGTGAAACATTTCTATTTTTTAGATAATTTTAAAGGTCAAGGGTTTTTTTAATTTGTCACCAAAATAGTTCATTTTCTCACTGTGTGTCGTTTGAGAGTTAACTGTTCGCTGTGAAAAGGGCCCTTAGTAAACAAAAAAATTGTTTTACCTGATACTTGTTGTCCTCTCCGGGCGGATCCAAGCATTCGAATTCACAACAGCGCTCTCCAACACGGAAATTTTTACAGAACTGAAATTCGAGTTTAAACAAATGTATGTTAATTTTATGTTAGGCGCATTTACATTAACTTTTAATTTACACTTACATAGGGTGGATCACAGTAGATGGCTTTGCACCACAGAGGCTCTGAATGATAGCAAACGCATAGACTACAAACTCCTGGTCCGGGTACGTACAGCATGCCATGATTAACCGAATTACCCTGAAAATCGATGCAGTCCTCTTCGAGAGCAGCTGTGAAAATAGGAAACAAATATGAAATGATTACCTCCTATTTGCTTTAATAGCATAATTTTACTAAACATTTAAATCGCTATAGTAAAATCCAATCACTAATTCCAATAGGTTATAGATGAATTCTTCGTTAATATACAAAAAAAAAACTGCTTGGTAAAGTAAAAAGGCAAAATAATGGAAGGCGTGTCCACTAACTAAAATTACGACCGTCTAACTGAGTCTGATGCAATGTTGAACTGCAAGGTTCCGAATGAAATAATAAGAATTCCAGTACGTTGCAAATTTTTGAGTCGTCTGTAAGGAAAGGAATGTGTGGTGATTGCAACAAAGGTGTCTCTTCCAGCCATCCATTTTCTACCAACTATTTCTACACACTATCACAATCTGGGGTCTTCTTGTTTAAGGAATGGCGTAGTTCGTACTGTCGTTCAGTCCTCACTTATCCCTATGACGAATATGGTAAACATAACGAGCTTGCTTTACCCTGGGTGCCAGGTCACTTACTCGGGAGCTGGTAATGACACATTTGATCATTTGACCAGAGTTCACTCAGACATGGCATACGCAACCAGTTATAGCACTTCGGCCATCGGAGCCACCATAAGAAACTGGGTGAATACTTCCTTCAGTAATGACTACGAGGCATCGAGGGCCAGCAGGTGGTCAAAAGTCATGTTGCCTTCAATTGCAGATTGTACCGAACCGATTTCAAAGCCAAGAACACCATTGGAAAGGTATTTTTCAGTGGATCAGAGGAGTTCTAATAATCTCAAATTGGTTGAAAATTATGGCCAAAATCTTCGTTTAAAAATGCCCGTATTTGTTTACAGTTGTTGTTGCAACCTGTTCAGTTTGAGTCGTTTTCACATTTTGTTTTACTTCGAATTTGAAATTAAACTTTGTGATAAAGTAAATTGTGATGATAAAGACAAAAAGGTGAAGGCACAGTTGAAGATAAAGAAGAAAATGAAAACAATGAGAAATACATAAGAAGTAGGGTAAGTGAAAGGGTATAAAAACTTATTGAAATTTTTCGATAAGAATCGAAATAAATTCAGTCATAAAAAATTGCTTTTCGAAAGTTATCAAGTTACCGAAATTTATCGAAATATCGAAATTTATCGAGTTTTTTTGTTTACTGAATTATCGCGACGTCCCGAATTATTGAAATTGATCAATGTTTATTGAGTTGTCGAAATCTATAGGCACAGAAAAGCTATCCGACTCTAAAAATTTATGTGATTTTAGAAAATTGCCAGGTTAACGAAATTTATGTAGTTATCGATATCACAGTGATAGTTCTGTTCAAACAAGACATTGCCGGAGAAGACGGTTTCACCCTATCTCGGGTATGGGGAATCGAACTGCATCATTCGTTTTTTAAGTTTTCTGCACGCCTTCATACAACTTTTTATTTTGAATGCTTGGCCTCCAATGGAAATTTTTCAAGCGTTATACACTATTTTATTGTTTCTAACTTTTATCTGGTTGGCTTTTTCGGCAAAATTTCCTTGACAAATTTGTTTAGAACGTCTCAGGCCTAAACTTTCGTGAACATACGAAACTCCAGAAAGTAGGGGTTAAAAATACGGGAGGGCCAACCGCCTCTTTGTTTATTTCTAGGAAAAATATATTAACAGCATGATAGACAAATTCAATTGCCAATTATAGATTCCTAAATAAATACAATTTTGCTGAGCATCAATTCGAAATGCAATAATTTTGTTATCAGGGGCCACCAAAGGTGTGATTTGAATTATCAACTTTAAGTACATTCGATCCAGTTATATATTGCAGTTATTGCGCACGAAACTAATCAGAACTAGTGAAAAATTGAAGCTTACGTATGCATGTGTGTATTTATGTAATAAATGCACTTTGTATTTTTTTTTTCTAAAAATAATTTCCGCCTATTTGAATTCCTTGGAATGGAATAATACCAGAAATTAACTGCATTTGTGCGAGAAAAATATTTTCAAAGGTTAAGGTCAACAAAATGTTTGTTTTTCCTTTTTTTGCGCAGAGCAATATTTCGCCGTTACTTATCTCTGCCTTGGGATTGCTTCTGAATATCAGGCAATTTTGCGCCGCCTTTAACGAGCAATTGCAATAACAAGTTTGCCAACCACTGCACCATTGAGCTTTAAGTCAATTTAAAATTGTGAATAAGCATCCTACGCTGCGCCACAATGCACGAATAATCGTTTGAGGGTAGTGCAGTGAGCGGTATCAGAACACAGCTGGCGAACAGTGTTGACAATAAGACAAAAAAAAAAAAAAAAAAAAAAAAATTAGCAAGGGAAAATTGGGTGAACGAGTTAGGCGAGGAATAAGCGTCCTTAGAAGTATGTTTACTGAATGTGTGCGCAAACATATGCTCCTCGCTTACGCACACACGCACACACTTACACATTTTCCTTTAACTAAAAGTCATTATGCTTGCTTGTTTATGGGAGGCAAATGCATTTCCGATGCGAATTAGACGCCTTGCACGTGTTTATTTTGACTTGTCGTCGGGACGGTGGCAGGAAGTCGCTCGAAGTGTCATCGTTCGTGTGGCTTACTTCGCGTTGGTCAATTGCTCTGCGTGAGAGGTACCGAATGCCGCCGCTTGAATTGTGCGCAGATGCGGCGAAAATGAACTTTCACTCTCGGCTGGCGTCGAACCAAGTTTGGTCGCATCAAATAGCCGCATCAAGCCTCCGCATCGAACAGATGTTGTGCGTTCGCCTGCATCCATGTGCGCTGGCACGTCTAGCGGCAAACACGAATGCAGGATTACATGTAATAGTCGCCAACAAAAAAAAAAAAACGAAAAAAAAATAATGCAAAAGTTTACGAGTATTGAGTGCGGGTAGGGTTTAATGTAAAATATGGAGGCCAAGCGGTATGTTTTCTTCTTGCCGCTTGCTCGCACGCTCGCTCTTTCGCTCAATTATTTGCCCGCGGTGAAGGTAATGCTTTACGTATTCGCCCGCTTGCTCGCCTCGCTGCTTTGCTAGTTGTATCGCTGAGCTCGTTTTTTGCTGGGGCTGATGTCGTTGCCATTATTGTTGTTGTTGTTGTGAAAGGTTCCGCTGGTGTTGCATGCACCTTTTATTGCTATTGCCCGGCCGCATGTTGGTGTTGGCTGCTTGGTGCTGATGTTGGCGTCTGCTGGGCGGTCGCACCGTACACCGCCCCTGCCGAACCTTACCATCGATCGCACATTGTGTGCCAAATTGGAAAGCGCATAGGTCGTGGTTACTCGGTTAGTTAATAGCTACAGCGCTTCTATACCCAGCGCGTGTTTGATTGGTGTTGCCTCTAGTGTTGATTGTTGATTTGTAAGAATAAAGGAATCAGCTTACTGGGGTAGTTAGATACCGCAGGCTGGTCGACGAAAAGCTAAGGCAATGTTATAAAGTATTCGCTTTGGCGCATTGCACTCGGTGTTTTTTTGTTCTTTGTCAATGGATGACTGTAGGTCGTTTAGCCGAACTTCATTGAGCTATGCTCGCCTTCATCTGCGAAACGCTGGACACTCACAGACAATGTTCCTTATAATTTACATATTCCTGAAACTTTAATTTCCTGCACTTTTTGTCCTCCATTAATGTGCCTTATAATTTATTCCTGAAACGCACATTTCCTGTACTTTTTTGTTTTCCTATCTAGGAGTCCCACCAACAGTTTGAACTCTTCTCTATTTAAGCTAAGGGCGAGTTTCTTATCGTACAATTTGCAAGTAGCTTTGCAAAAGTCAATATATGGTTAATATAATGGGAAGTGCCTTCACAAACCTGGCCATAAGTTGGGCATATCACGATCTAGGGAGCTGAATTTCTTCGTCTACGATAGGTAGTGACAATATTCACAGGGACCGGGCTCATTAAGGTTGTAACTGTGTTTTTGTGGAGCATGTATGAATCTTACGGAGAGTTCGTAAGTATGCCTTTTCAGTGCCAGTACTGGTAGATTCAAAATATAACCAGAAGAAAGAAATTACTTCCGGTATATTTCCAGTCTCGACGTCGAAACAAGATCACGATCATTACCGAGAGCCCCGGATGACCGGCCGGTGTCCACTAGCACACTGGTCATTATCCAGCGCTTACCGTTAGCGAGAATCACTGGAAAACTCATCCATGCATCTATGGGTCGCCGCAAATCGATCGCCATTTCATTGGGCGTACGACTAGTACATTCACATTCACTGGTGGATTAAAGCTCTTTCTGCTGCCGTCTAAACTCTCACCAATACTGACGCCGGTTACCGTCACTCACCAGAGCCATCAATTGTCTACCGTTAACAACACCACACGATTCACCCTTGCCTAAAGCCGCCGACACCGACACTTATAAACCCCTCTCCCGTCATGACTGCCACGATCGCCTATTATTTACTCATCGTCAGACTCTTTCTCGCACTCGCAAGGGCTCATCGCTTTCCACCAACTTTGAACTTTTGGGACGCCAAATTGCCCGCAATCTATTAAACAAAGTCGTATGTGTGGAACCTTTACTTGACTTTGGATTGTCTGAGCATTATCTCAGCCTATAAATAAATAACCCCACCTGCGGAAGTTGGTATCCCCAGAGGGATAAGTAAATTTCGTTAAGCATTTTAGGGGCCAAGGAGTCTAAAAAGGTAGCTTATGTTCTTTAACTTCTTCAACATTCGATAACACTGGCTTTGGATATTCGTCAAAAGCTTTGGTTCAAAGGAGCGTAGAACGTACAAAACGCTGCCATTTAGCTTTTAAACGTTCTTAAAGATTATCTTTGCTTTCGGTGTGCTCTTGAGTTAGTACTGCGAATATCTGATGGTAGTCAATATGAGCATAAACATCAGACATGGATATTGGCAAAAATCCCGGGAGTAGATAAAAACATGCGAAATTTCTCAATTTATCTTAAAATATACCTGTTTTGGCTGGACACTCCCGGTAAAAATCCCGATTCCATTTATTGACATTGTAACAAAGCCGGGTCAAGGATCGAAGACAGTTAATATTCGGGTATTTATGGACCTGAAACTAAACTTTTTATAGCAATGCGTAGATGTCCTGCCCTTTCTGAGCCATAGGTTCTAGCGATCCTGACCTGTGCTTGCTGCCTTGAAACCTTGAAAAAATAGCGTACGATTTTTCTTTCTTACTTATCTTTTCAGGCAGTCAAGTGGCCATCTCTAATACGATGGTTCCCTCTAAGCTTGGAGAGGAGTATATTGCGACTCTTGGTGACGAGAAAAGTGTGCAGGATACTAGGCCACTATCGTATCAAATGGGACAAGGCAGGCCCGACGAGAGGGAGGACTTTTTCGCCCGGGCCCGAAGTTCTCAAGGGGGCCCGTGCTCAGACTCGAGAGAATATTTCATAAGATGTTTGGTACTAAAAATTTGTATATTCCGCAATTCTCGAAATTTTCTGTAACCTATTAATCAGTTGATAAATCGCTAATCACAAAACAAATGAAATATTATTTAATTTTGAGAAATTTATTAGTTCAGTTTAACTCTTCGAAATCAACCTATTTTCTTTAAGCTAAGGGGACTAAACTGTGAGAAATGGATATGAATTTTTGAATAAATTATTTGTACCAAATTATTCACAGTATGTGTTATAAATTCGGAATAGTTTTTTTTTGATGAATACACAAAAGGAATCTAACTATGAAAATTGATTTATTTCAAATATCGCGCTTCGAAATGAATACCGACTAGAGATGGGCATGGACCAAAATATTTAATCCGATCCCGTCCATCCCGAAATTCAATTTTTAAGTCCCGAACCCGAACTAACTCTTGGTTTTAGGGTATCTTTGACATGGACACCTGAATACATTTTGATTTCCTTCGCCCAAGTGGTGAAAAAGGCCGCCGTTTCTTTTGTGTCATCGGCGTTTGCAATCAGATAAACTCTATTTAGTGGCGGGGTAAGACTCGGCATGTTAAAGGGAGGGCATCAACCTGTGAGACACGCAGGGGATGATTCGGGCGCCATAGAGACATGGACGGTACTTGGTTCCAGAAATATGGAAACGCAAATCCGTTGATCCACGCCCTTCAGCGAGCCTTCAGGTGGTTCTATTCATGTACGGTGGAGTTTTGATGCGATTTTCTGAAAAGGGCAGAAAAAGGGGACTTCGAGAGCTTCGTTGTATTTAATTCCAGTAGAAATCAGACCATGGCCTCCTAGAAACCAACAACCTTGGTTGAGAGCTCTATGCCAGACATTTTTTTGTGACAATTTTTAAATAAACCTCCTTTATACGTACGTTCTTTTTGGGGGTAAATTTTGCATTACATACCGTTTTCTACTCCTCTCAATTACCAAGCAATATTTGCGTTGGGTATAACACTTTACGCTAGGAAACAATTTTTTTGATTCAGTGTGAATCCTTTCTGACATTATTTCGAAATTTCCGTCTTTGTTTTCGGTACTTTATTCTCCCACAAGCCCACCCCTCGGCAGAAAGCGCTTTTCACAACTGCGCGCAATTGTAAAGGATTTCTTCTCGTGTAAATGTTAAGTAAAATAGGATATACTATATGCATGTATGTACTATATATGTAAATATGTACATAAGTATGTATGTATGTACTAAGTAGGTATAGAGCTGTATCGTGGTCTTTATTTCCTTGCTGCACGTGTTGTTGCTATTTCGGTTTTGTGCTGCCTACTTTTTGCGTCTCCTACTTTTTCTTGAAGCTTTTGAATAATTAAAGTCGCGCGCTATTCTGTCAGTTGAGCGACAGCACAGCGGAATTTTAGCAGCGTGACTTGACACATACTCACTTACATAGTTGCTCTCACATCCATAACTGGATGTATACATTAGGTTGGTCCACAATAAGTAAAGTCGGAGTTTTAATGCTCTCATCCCCTAGGATTGTTCTATATCGAAAAAATATACCCTAATTTTTATATTTTTAAATCCAAAAATATTTAGAGGTCACTCAAAGCACTCAAAACTTTCCATGTATTTTATGTGGGAAGAGAATAACTTTTCGTAGAAATGGCATGGAATTCTTGAAAATCCATATTTTTCGATCGGAACACTCTGGTTCTCTCCAGGAGACTTCCAATAATAATACTCATTTATTTATTTAACGATTGTCTAATACTAAAGATTTTTTATTTATCCCCATTGCATTTTCTGACATTTTCTGGGGGTTTTGGCGGACCCATAAAATATAGTTACATGAAAAAAATGGTTAACTAAATAATTCGGTATTATTATTAGGAATTTCCTGAAGAGAAACAATTTTCCGATCGAAAAATATTGATTTTTAACAATTCTATACCATTATTTCTACGAAAAGTTTTTTTTTTCCATTTAAAATACGTCTTAAACTTTGAGCGTTTTGAGCACTCTCTAAATATTTTTTCATTAAAAAAAGAAAAAAAATGCGGGTATCTTTTTTTCGGTATGGAACAATCCTAGGGGGTAAGAGCATGCAAATTTCGACTTTAATTTTTCACATGCATTGTTGGACCGCTCTAGTATACATACATACCCAGTGGGAAAAGTAGTAATGCATTACATGCGTGATAAATAATGTAATTTAATTCTTATGAGTTCTAGATTTTATTATTTTTGAATGTGTAATCAGCATTCTAAAGCATCCAAAATGCCCAAAAAATTCATTTTAAATCACATTCATTCCTCGATACTAAGCAGGGACGGGAATCGAATGAAATATTTGAGCAGTTCGGTTCAACGGTTCGAACCGATCTTGAAATTTTTGGACTTCGGGTTTTCGGTTCGGTTCAACGGTTCGGAAATCAAAAAAAATAATAACGTGCAAGTGTCAAGTGCAACAACGTGCAAGGGTAAGTGTCAAGTGTCTGTCAAAAAACATGGGTTACCATTACATTTGATATTTCTACATGGTAAACAAATATGGTATGTATTATTTAACAAATAGAAAAAATGGGTAAATTTATCTATTGAAAATTGATTGAAACGAACCTTCAAACCTTTTTGCAAAGTGGTTCGGTTTTCAGTTCGTATCAAACATTTGTGGGAAATTTCGGTTCGGTTAATGGTTCAGTTAATTAATAGAAAAAAGCGGTTTTCCGGTTCAAAACCGGTTCACGTCCCTGATACTAGGTAATTCAAAATCGAATGCACCATAAATGCGCGTGAGTTATTTTGACTCAGGTGCATGCACGCTCACGATGATAATTTTGTAAATGACACACACTCACGTTTTCTAATATTTTTCAAAATCTCATTCACGCATGCTCATGAAGCATCATTTTCCACGGATTTTTTACTTTGATTTTTCAAATTGAAGAAGTGACAAATCTGTAGCTTTCTACAAAAATTTCAAAACATCATCGCAACATTGTTTTTAGATTTTTTTCAAATAAGTCTGTATTTCGACATATGTGAAATTTACGTGATTGACGAAAAAATCTAACAAACGCACGTTCACGCCAGCAAAAGTTTCGGTTACGCACGAGTGAGAAAGTAACGTCATTTTCTCTAAAACAAAAACATAAACCGCTCACGTTCACGTGTGAAAAGGCGTGATATGGCGTGTCACGCGTTTTGCCCATCTCTAGTAGCTCTAGTTTGGCTTTTCACTGCAGGGATATTCATCTTGGTACATATAGACTACACATGTGTTTGTGCACTAAGTTGACGTGCTGACGGATGATGGTTATCCTCAAAAAAATCACGCACTGCGCCTAAAAGTAGTTTCATATGTATGCACATTAGGATGGTCCAAAATTCATGCGAAAAAAATTAAAGTCCGAATTTTAATGCTCTTACCCGCTAGGATTGTTCTATATCGGAACAAATTCTAACCCTGCTTTTTTATTTTGAAATCAAAAACTATTTACAGGTCGCTCAAAGCTCTCAAAGTTTTCCAAGTATTTTATATGGGAAAAAAAGATTTTTTCTTCAGGGCACTTCCAGTAATAATACCCTATTGTTTATTTTACCATTTTTTAATACTAACGAATTTTTATAGGTTACCCCATTTTATTTTTTGGGTTTTTTGGCGGATCTATACCAAGTAGTTAATACCGAAATTGGTTAAATAAACAATTGCGTTTTATTAGTAAAAGTCTCCTGAAAAAAAGCAAAGTTTTGAGATCGAAAAATATGGATTTTCAAGAATTCTATACCATTTCTACGAAAAATCGTTTTTCCCCATATAAAATACTTGGAAATTTTGAGCGCTTTGGGCGACCTCTAAATATTTTGTAATCTCAAAATAAAAAAAGCGGTATAATTTTTTCGATATAGAACAATCCTTGGGGGTAGAACATCAAAATTCGGACTTTACGTTTTTTCGCATGCATTTTTGGACCAACCTGATGTAGGTATATATGTAGCAGCCGTGCCGCAACTAAATATGACTACGTCATCTGCGGTTCTTTGCCGCAACTAAGATAGTACATACCCACTTTCTTTCAAAAAGGATGAGATGAATGTTGTGTTGAAGTTAAATGTTAGTATTTAGCCTACAGATTATGCATAGCATGTATGTATGTATGTATGAATGTGTATGCATGCAAACTCGTGACCGGACCAAAACTTGGTAGAGCGCGAAATGAAAGCGAAAGGCATGCATATGGCTAATGTGGGGGATTACACAAACGAAACTTTGAATTGAAGTGAAATTTTCCTTTCGGGCCAAAGGTTGTTAATTGCATTTTGGAATTTGGTATAGTAAGTAATTGCTAGCCAGCAAAAGCAAGTTCTTATCTTATTTAATAGGAATTTTTATTAATTTAAAGTTAAGTAAAAGATCAGAAATCGTAAGAAAAAGCAATTGATTAGTTGCTATTCACAGGCTCATTAGCTAGCAGCTACTTTTAGAAATACATTTTTTTAAGTGTGTGTTTAATGAATTTGCCGCTTCTTGGCCTATTTATTTACTGACTAATACAACGTCTATACTTACTGGTTTATACTGTTTTCCTAATGAAGTGTGAATGACTTGCCTACGATTGACCTGGTTGATTGAACAGCGCCAATCGCAAAGGAGAATGAAAAGAAAAGCCTTTTTCCCTACTAACTATTTATGTACATATGTCTTACCAGTGATCCATTCAAAGCAGCATTTAGCATATGTATATATGTATCTGGCAAACTATCTACTTTTTGTATGTACATAAATCCAATTAATCGATTTATTTTGTGCTTAAACACTCCATGGTTTCCTATTATTTGCACCGCATTGTCTTTTCATTTGGCGCGCTCTTGACGCAACCTGCCAGCGACAATGCCGGGCGTCAATGCATATTTAACCATTGATTGACCGCAGACAATGGGAAGCAAAACGCTTTAAGCTACAATGGATTCATACATATTTAGACACTCAGAGAATTGACACCACAGACAATCGACAAATGGCAATCAACGAAGGCTTACTACAAATGCACATAGTACATATGTACATACATATGTAGGTGATATTTACACAACGATGTACTTATACGGCTATCTATCTATACATAGTATTTACATATCGATGTAGAGACAATAGCTATCAACGGCACTTGGAAGTGTAGTATCGTTAAAGAAGCAATATGATCTAATGGGATTTCGCAGAGGAAATGACATAAATGCCGATTGCATAGTGGCTTGCGGAGATTAAATGCAGGCATGTATGTTACCAACTACATATTTATTAGTGTTGGGAAGTATCGAGTACTTTTGAGGATCGCGTTTTTTTTGGTATCGATACTTTCAAGGATCAAGGAGTAGTTTTGAGTACTGAGCACTTTCGAGTTCTTTTAAGTTCTGAGTACTTTCGAGTTCCTTTTTTGAGTACTGAGTACTTTCGAGTTCTTTTGGGAGTACTCAGTATCGATACTTTTAAAAATCGGGTGCTGTCGATTTTTTTGAGAATCGAGTTCTGAATACTTTTGGTATCGATACTGCCCAACACTAATATTTATATACACACAGGGTGTTTTTCTCTCAGAAACGTATGAAGAAATCTTTTCCTAAAAAATTCTAAGTTTTTAGGAAAGCGTGTTCGAATGACTATTCCATATTGTTAGTATAGTGCCATTTATTATCAGGGATGACAGATCGAAGATGGGTCCGGCGTACTTGAACCAAGATTCCGGAAAACTCTGCCAACGGCCATGTTTGTGTATGAGAATGTCTTCGGGGAAGAACAAATGGAGCCAGAATAAATATTATGCTGGATGGTCAGGCAGCATTAAAGGCCTTATACTCATTGACAATGACATCGAAGCTATACAACTCTTTTGAAACGCCTAGGAGCCCACAACACAGTGACGTTGTGGTGGGTCCTTGGACATAAAGGCAATGAAAGGACCGAGTGTTTCGCAAAATGTGGAGCCTAAATTCGCTTGCTTGGTTTCGAGCCTTCTGCGGCACATCTAAAGGATACACTGCAGAACTACTTACGAGCTGGGAAAAAACTCAGGTTGCTGTCCAGTTTGGTTTGCAGACAAACCGGTTTCGGCGTTGTGCCATCTTCAGTGTCATTTTTCGAATCATAACTCCTTCCAGTAGGAACTCCGAAAGACTCCTTGAACTTAGCCGGAAGTGTCTTAGAACTCTTAAAGGCTACCTGACGGGACACTGCAAATTGAGGTACCATTTGCATAAAATGGGGCTCGCTGTAGAGATGGACTGCAGGTTTTGTGGCTGGTGGAGGAAATCCGAGAGAATATTCTTTATGACTCTGCCCACTTCTCATGAATCGCAAACTGATATACATTGGGGAACAATTATCTTTTTCATCCACAATTTGTAATATGGGAAACTTTAATGTGCTGAATTTTTTTAAATAGGCTTAGGTTATAATGGCTACAATTAGGGTTTAGTACATTAGATCCTTTTAGATAGGAAGCTGCAGTTGGAGCTTGTTGGTGTACGCCATCGATAGAGCGGAGCAGATTTCTTTAGCGTTAATAATTCTTCAGTAAGTCTCAGCCGTAAGGATCTTTTTAATCTCACTGTCGTCACGATTGCTCCATATGCCGGTCATTAAATACGGCTTTGGTGTATTCTTCAATCCTCTTTGGTAGCACATAAGTTGATAGTAGTAGGGAATAAATAGCCTCGCTAGTTTGTACTTTCGAGCTGTGGCTAGCTATCTATTTGGCTATTTCATTCCTTTCGATATTTCTATGTCCACAAAGCCAGCAGAGAGAGAGCACAAGCGCAAGCCGCCTTCTCTATGATAAAGATCTCCGGCTGAAAGCCAGAGCAGTTATCAGGCCGGCGATGTGATTGCCTCAACTGAAGAGCCTTGTAGTGCGGACCGATTATATCGAGCCCTAACCACGCCATTTTTTTTTTATTCCTTTATTCTGAAATATTCTTAGACCACCTAGATACACTTCTGCTACAAAAATAAAATTTTGAAAAAAATGTCGCCTACATCTGCTTGGCTTTTTTAAGTTTTGCTTAACTTTGAAATTCCAACTGTCTTCGAAGGATTGTTTCCTTCTCTTGGTTTAGGCGGCGTCCTATAATCACCGACGTTGCAATGTTAATCGCGCTTTGGCTTTGCAGTTTGCTTTATGCTTTGGTACTAGAAATTGATCACAATTTCCTCGCAATTTTTCAGCTGAGCTTGTTACAATATCTCGTATTCGGTAGTTTCTTAAATTTTTGGGCGATCAGGAATTTACAGGATTGTAAGAAGTACATATACCTATTTCATTATTGATGTCTCTTTCGGCAATTTTTGTGTCGATTTAAGCCAGTTCATCAGCTTCACAATTTCCCAGTAGCCTGGAACCCACAATTATAGAAAATAAAAGCAAAACTAGTCGGATTTAAGGATAAGAGATATGCGGCGTTTCATCGCTCGCATGATTTTGTGATGGATTTTATAGCCACATTGCTATCAGTCTCTTCGATTGCCCTCAGCTCAGTTTGAAAGATGCTGTAATGGCCTGAAACACTGGCAAGCTGAAGGAAATTCCCAGATACTTAGAAAATGTATTATCAATAACCGTAGCAACAAGGCTTGAGCCAGCTGTGTATAAATGGATGTACTCACCCCTCCTTCGCCCATTTCATTTTTACTCTTCCCTTGAGGAAAGTAGTGTCGTGAGATACCTTGTTTTGGTTTGGTATGGAGGTACATAGTACAACAGTCCCGGGAGCTCGGTCTTAGGGCGTTCAGTAAAATTTGCGCACTACAGGGGATCCAATTGGCGTGTAAATCCACTGGCACAAAATTCCGTGTTACGTACAAAATGGATTTAAAAGGTCAGCAGCCGTTGTTTTAACGGGTGCAATGAGATCCTGTCCGAAGGATGTTTTGAATGTGCGACTTTATTTATTACCCATATATACATCAGAGTACATATGTTCGTGCTTTGTGGCTCTGGAAGAAAAGACCATTAGGCCATAGTACCAACCACAAGGCATTGCAAGGATGAGGCGAAATATACTAACAAACCACACACACACATATCTATAAAATATACATTCAATTTTTGGCCTAACTATAAGGATTTCAGCTCAATATTTTACCAGGTGGTTCTTTATGGGTTATAGAACAAATTTGCATCAAAAAGTAAATTTCGAAAAAATGGCACACACGATAATTTCGCGCAAAATGGGCACTGTAGTAACTGTTGGAGAAAAAATTTAGCTACTTAGCATTACATGAATTGAAAACGAATTCTGGCAGAAAATCCTCTTATTATTGCAATAGATATATGTATATAGTAGATCAATTTAATAGAGGACACATATATGTATGTCTGTAAAAATATGCATCTATATAATACCCATATTTATTTGTACAAAGCTAAGTTCTCTACACTTTTGAAAAAACAAATCGCGTGCAGCACTTATATATTTTAAAATGGTAATTGCTGGAGAGAAAATATAATTACAAAATTGCAAACTTACTATTTTGTTATTGCTGTTGTCGGTTTAGCATTTCAAATAACTTTTCCCAGGCATGCCAACTATCTTTTCTTTCTCACTCATAAATAACCGTTTATGCCAAGTACGAACGAAGCAAACATGCAAGCTCTCTTACATACATACATACATAAGGGCTATTCGCGATTCGGTGCATAAGAGCTGACAAATTTATGCAATTGCAGAAATATGCCATGGATTGTGAGCGACCTTTATTAAACTGTCATGGTAAAGCTTTTGCAAAACAATTTTTGTGCATCAGCTTTGGTTTTCTTTATGAATGCAATGCATAGCATTTTTATGCTATGGATTTTCGGTATTGCAAATTTGCCAAGCCATGACAAATGCAAATGCGTGTATTTTGTTTGTGTATTGCAAATAATTTGCAATACAAATTTGCAATGCAATGATGCTAGGCCATTTGCACCGGATCGCGAATAGCCCTATAGTAAATATGTGTGTACATATATGCATTCATACAAACATCGATAATTAAATAAATACCAATCTGTTTGCCTTTCAACTTGGAAATCGTTTAGTTTATTTAATATTCTTGGCTATTGGTGAGCTCGTGGTCGTTGCAAATGGTCAGGAGATAAGAGCTTAACCTTACCTTGCCACATTGTCTCCAGTGGCATTAGCGCCTAAAGTACATTGTGCATTCATAGCTTTGACGAATGTATGTATGTATGTGCACATTAAGTGTATGTATGTACATTAGAGTGGTCCAAGTTTTTTATGGGTGGAAAATATGTCATCGTTGCGAAAGAACCGAAACTCGATTCCAGAAGGACCGAAAAACGGTTGCAGAAGAACCGAATCTCGATTCTAAAAGAACCAAAAAAAGGTTCCGGAAGAATCGAAACTCGATTCTAAAAGAACCAAAAAACGGTTGCGGAAGAACCGAAACTCGAAAACGGATCCTACAGAACAAAAAATCGGTTATTGGTTATTATTTTGGCCTGAAGCCTAAATATGAAGATATCCGCCCGAATAGCTCAACTGGTGGGAGATCGTCTACACTACTTTTAGTACTGTTACCATTCAGTGGCGTGGAAAGGTATTTCCTCCACAATTTAAGTAGGTTCTTAACTTCGGTTATTAGGTCACCATGGTTGTTCTTACAGCAGTTCGCCCTGATCTAAAATCCTTCGTAAGTCGCCTAACTTTCTGGGGAAATTTTCGGGTGTTTATCCGCAATTAAAGATCTAAATATACGCTGGATATATTAATGACGTTCTTGCCTTCGTTTTTTGACTACCGACCAGTGTAATCATTATATTAATTAATTATTTTATTTTTAGTAAAAATCCGATATGGCAACGTGTTTCAATGATATAATTATACCTTTATCACAGTTCCAATCTAAGCTGCAAATGACACATATTGTGGGTATATGTGTATGTATGTACATACCTAGCTACATATGTATGCATATATTCACTTTCCTGAAGGCCTAATTTTGATAGCCAAAAATATAGAAATTCCATAATTTCCTGTGCTTCAAAAACATGCATATTACATGCACTTAGGTACATGTAAATATATACATACTTAAGTATAGGGGCGTCCCATACCAAAATGGACGGGGTTCACACTTCATGTGATTGATTTGTTTCCAATTTTTAGGGTTGATAGATAAACACAAATAATAAATAAATATGAAATTTGAGCTTGAATAATACATTTTTAAAAACTTTACTTTACAGCACAAAAACAAAAACAAATCGATTTAATAGTTTTCCAAACATCTCAAGACCGGTACGAAAAAAAAATTTGAAAAATTCACACATCCAAATTCTTTATGAAAAGGATAATATTTAAAAAATTGGTTTTCTTGAAAAATTTTTCAAAAATAAATTTTTTGATAAAAAAATTTTTTTTTGAAAATGTGCCATCTCAAAAAAAAAAATTAAAAAAAGAACACAATGGTTGCTCTGAGTATGGCGCAATATTTAAGTAGAGTATTATGGGGTGCACTCTACAATAATTTGAGTTATGATATTTTTTTTTACAACGAAGTGGAGTAAAAAAAGTGCAAGTGAAAGTTTTAAGCTACTGGAAAATCGTGTTGATTTTTAAAATTTTTATGCTGACGGCCTTTTGAACTTTTTTCTTATGGAAAACGGGGTTTTTTCAAATAAATTTAAAAGAAAAATTTACGCCAGTTTTGCAATCGCTTAAAACTTGCACTTTACTATCCTAAAATTTAATGGGCTTTAAAACTGCATACTCAAAAAAATTCGAAACAAATAAAAATATTTGTAAATTCGTAATTTACTCGTTTTACTCAACTTCGGTGTAAAAAAAAATTCATAACTCAAATTATTGTAGAGTGCACCCCATAATACTACATTTAAATGTTGCGCAATACTCGGAGCTACCATTAAGGTTTTTTTTAAATTTTTTTTAGATGGCATATTTTCAAAAACGAATTTTTTTATCAAAAAATGTGCATGAGAAAAATTAAAAAAAAAAGTTTTAAAAATATTTTTTTCTCCCCGTTCTCGAGATATCTGGAAAACTATTAAATCGATTTTTTTGCTCAAATTTCATATTTATTTATTATTTATTTTTATTCATTAATCCACAAATGAAACACATGAAGTGTGAACCCCGTCCATTTCGGTGTGGAACGCCCCACATACAAGTTTACATTTGCAGCTGACATTTGCAACAATCATGCTACCTTGCCACTTGCAATTGAATCGAATTTTCCATTGCATGTTAGCACGATGTTGCACGAGAGTCATGGCCACCATGTGCTGCTTGTTTTTCATTTTTTGCAATTTTCTGGGATTTTTCATATATGTACATAAGTATGTACTACAAATGTATTTTTCAATGTTAGCAACCAAAATCTATTGGCGAAATAAAAAAGGAGCACGTAAGCAAGTGTAGTGCCGGCATAAATGAAATATGAATGCGGTGCTGGTTGAGAAGACGTGCCCTTATGAAGTTCCCAAATTGGCTTCAACATTTCCTCTTAGATTTTGAAATTTGAAAGGAATTTTTGTTTTTGTTTTCCGCCTCTCAAACTTATGTAGCTTCAGCTGAGCTACATACTATCCACCAATATACTCGTATATACATATGTAGTAGAGTAGTGTACACACACTCACCGTAAGTGTCTCAATTGAAATCGAAATTTTCCGATAAGGTCAATGGAAAGTTGCCATTAAAAATGAAAGATGTACAGTTTTAGAATATTGATGAAACTTGTTTTAAAGTTTTGTTGCATTCGCTTGGCAAGCGGTCTATTTGTATTGGAGAAGAGACAAAGGATTTGGCTTCATTTCGTGTTTTAAGTGGCATAATGAAGGAGAATGTACTACTGGGGCGTTTTGCTTTTGTAGTGCAAGTTATAAGCTGGCATCTTTAGGACAAAACAATGTGCAGCTTTATCTTGACTAGACACGAGGGGCGTGGCCAACGGAATTTTTCATACTGCATATCTCAGGAAGTATATGTGGTAGAGTATTGGAACTTGGTATGCCACCTCTTAAGAAAATTAAACCCAACTTGAATTAAGGGAACTTTTTTTTTTAAATTTGTATTACAATATGGATGTCAGATGAAGTTGTAGTTTGAAAATATTCAAAATAAATAATAATAAAAGAAAAAAGGGTTGCCACCTGTTTGATAAGTAGATAAACTTTAAATTTATTATTTGCAGGTTACAAGTAAAATAAAATATTAAATAATATTAAAATTAAATTAATATAATAATAATAACAACATTAATATTAAATAAAAATTAAAATACGCCACCTACTTGAATAATTAAATTTTATTTGACTTAAGGGAATTGGGTAAATGGAATGTGTATCACAGTACTGATGCCAGACGAAAGAGGTTTAACAAGGTTGTAATTTGAAAATAATTTGAAAAGCGTTGCCCCCTGTTTGAAAAGTCGAATTTAATTAAATCTTACAAAAGTTAAAGTACCAAACGCAAGAGTTTAGATATCTTTAGTTTGAGCATGTTGAATTTTCTGAGGTGTTTGAAGAGGGTTGCCAACTGTTCTTAAAAGTAAACTCAAATAAAATTGTTTAAGAAGCTAACAAAAAATATTACAATATAGGTATCAACCGAAAAGGTCTCGAAAAGGCTTTATTTCTCAGCTACCTGTACCAGGGTTGCCATATGTGTCAAAAAGAAAATTCAACTTTAATTACGGGAATTAGGTCATTAAAATAAATATAATATGGGTGTCGGACGAAAGAGGTTTAAGAAGGTTGCCACCTATTTGAAAAGTTAAATTCAAACTATTTAATAATCGAAATGATTTTGCCAAAGTCTTCATTTCTAAACTACATGTAGAAGGGTTGCCACCTGTTTAAAGCTTAAATTAGAAGAATAGGTCAATTGAAAATATATCACAAGAAAGATGTTTAAGAAAGTTTTAGTTTGAAGTATGTATGCTGAGTTTTAATGGAATAAATTACACCGACACGCAGAAATTTTATATGTAGACTCAGCGAAGCGGTTGAGGGCTATCTATTTATAATAATTGGCAAATTTTTATCGGAATTTCACAGTTAAAAAAAAAAAACAAAAACAAATTTGGAATTTGTTTCTCTATGTAGTTTTATAGCCCTTAAAAATAGATTTTGCTCATACGTCATATGAAAAGAAATTCGTAATACCCTCCGCAAAAAAATACCAACGGTAGCTTTTAGCCACTTGAAATTTGCACTTTCTTATAACTGTAATAAAAATGTATACTCAAAAAAGTTTAAACTATTGCGAATAATGTATCAGTTTTGTATGTATAAAGTTTGAGAATCGGATTTACATGGTATTTATTATAAAACATCTTTTATTTATATAAACAATTAATGAATATTAAATAAACAAAAGGAAAACTGTCAAAGTCAGGATCAAAATAAGATGCTATTCAAGTGACCGGCACTGTATAAAGCGGCCAAACTATTTTATAAAATTTAACAAGCGTTAAATAACTTTCACAAAAGGGCTTTAGTTTTCGCACAGCATCAGCTAGAGGGTCTTTAAGGCGATATTTAAGCTTAGTTTCCGGCGCACAACAAAAATTTCAAGAAATATGTTTCATTATTTCTGTTGCTTGAAAAAGTACTTTGTCGTTGCTGTAAATTTTCTTTAAGTAATTGAGAGCTGCAAACTAATTTAAGAAGTTTTGATAGAAAAAATATTCTTTTATACTTTTGTAGCGTTTTTTTACACTGATTAAATTAAGTGAAATTGTAACCAGTTTTGGCTATTTTTCTTTTGTTTATTATTGTTTTATAAAAGTATGGTGTGCCAATCCACTTTTCAAACTTTGTTCAAAAATTATAAAATTTCATTAAACTTTACCAAATTCCACCAAAAATTACATACTTTATATCCCATTAGTAGGATAAAGTGCAAATTTCAAGACGACAGAAATCGTTGATGCAGTGAAGTCTGACTTCTTTTTAGTGCCTATTAAACAAAGAAGAGGGCGGATCAAAATTTCTAATTAATTTACTTGGTGTGGCATTATAGGCACCGAACTGTCAAAGAGCTGAGAAAGAGATACAAAAGCAAAACATTTCCGGATCTTGCTTAACTTGACGCGTTGAGTAATCTTTGGCAATGTCTTACGATAAGTTAAGTCAAGCTAAGTTAATTTAAGTATGCAATGAAGGTACTGTGAATGTAAACCAAAAAAGGTTTTTTTTGAAAAACCGATTTGTGCAAGTTTGCCATTCGCTAGTACTAGGGTTAAGACTAAAAGCACACATGCAAGTGGAGAGTAAGAGTAGTAGCGAATCAGAGGGTGATGTGGAGCCAGCCTATGTTTTTTGGAAGCGTCGTCGATAACACTGTACGACAATTTTATGACAAGACAAACCAGCCCAACCTTCACCAATATTTTCTGAAAGTATACATATCCAGTAATAAAAAACTCGATGGATTTGCAAAAGTTAGCTCGCATTTATATTTTATGGCCTACTAAAGTTTTCATGTCATGTTAAGACATACATATATGTATAATAAAATTTAATGGGAAATATTTTTGTAGAATATTCTAATCCATTAGCTCCCGTCTGAAAAGGTCGTTTTGACCCTTACTTCAAGAAACCCCGTAAAAACCAAATTTGGAAGTTCGCTAGAAGATTGATACATTTGTAGAAAATTATTACTCGGTTTGTTTTAATTTTATAGAGACTTTTATGTTTGGCATGAAGTTTTTTATCCAAAAAATAATTTTCTACAATATATCAATCCTCCAACAAACCTTCCCAATTTGCTTTTTGCGGGGTTTCTTGAAGTAAGGGAGCTAATGGCTTAAAATGGTCTACAAAAACATTTGCCATGCAATTTTATTATATATGTCTTAACCTTTAATTTCGCTCAGACAATACTTTTAATAAGTAAAGGCATCGAGTACATGGCGGTATCGGACGAACACTACACATACAAATACGCAACGTACCCATTCCGACAGCTTTACATATACATAACTATAGTCGTGTTGACGTTACTCATACGCCCAGTCGAATATATGTATTTAGTATGGAAAAGCAAGTAGAGTTCTTTTCTTTTTACTGAAGTCTTGTAATTTTTGTGCAAATTCAATTTTGCAGACAAACAAATTGGCAACAAAGACGCCTTTTTATTTACGTTGGCACTTTTTGCTAATCATGCTGTGTTGCTAAATAATTATTTAAGTACCCCTATGTATACATACAATAATAAATCACAATTAAATTTAATTACATACTAAATCTTAATGATTGATCGGCATTTAATTGAAAATTTATAATACATACCGCTTAATGTAAGGCATAGAGCGAAGAGTAGCGTGAAAAGTGACTTTTGTAGGGACTCCATCTTCGTTTTCGATTTCCTTTCTTTCGGCAACAAGTTTCGAGTCGCTCAGTTGATGCTGGAGGCTGTTGATAGCTGTGTGGAGGCGCCACTTGAAAGTCCTTCACTCAAGACGTTTAATATGCAAATGCGCTTCACTACTTATTTGCTTCTTACTTTCTGGCTATTGTCACTTGGAGCAAAACAATGTGCTTATGTGTGTGGGTGGGTGAGTGATTGTGAGATATAATCAACAACAAATTGCACATAAAAACTTGGATGGCGGTTACGTTGATTTTCAATTTTCGTTATGCTTTAGACATACATATGTATATTTAAGTCCGTATCTACTATGGGGTATTCAAAGAGTTTGTATGTATGTATTTATTATTCGTTTTCTCTTAGCTTTGCTCTTCTAAGTTAGATTATATCACAGTGTGAGGGGCGAATTAGCACATTCGTTTTTTTCCCTTATTGTTATTATATATTTCTTAAGTTTATTTTAATGTACAATTGTTACGCTTTTACTATACAATTACTTAGATGGCATATGTGTACGTATGTATGTGCAATAGATAAATATAATTTTTTGTGTCTGTACAAATGTCAATTTAATTAAATACACTAAATCTTATTAAAGCACAAAAGCGCTACATATGTAAGTATGCAGTTATGCGTGGAATGTAATGACGACACTAACTATCTCGAAACGCTCATGTGCCTCAGCGGCGTGGCTGCTCATATGGCACGGAGGTGCTCGCCGCCCTTGCGCCAGACTCTAACTTTCGTTGTCGATTTTACATTTGCATTGGTTACGGTTGTGTTGTGTTTTGCATGCCGCCACCCGCGTTCTGTGACACCCACTCGCGATAAATTATTCAATTCCTATAACAAATTATATGCCAACAATACGAGCACCACAGCAGGCGACAGACAACCTATAGAAATCGCTGTTTATTTGTTAGTTTCCTTTGGTGTAGTTGTTTTTATAATTTTATAGTTTTTTTTCGTCACTGTTTGTTTGTTGGGTTTTTTTGTTTTCTGTTTCTTGGCATTGATTCTATGTTTTCACGGCGCGGCGCGTTAGAATATTTGTTAATTTTTTTTTTTTACATTAGCAATATGCTATAAAGCTTATTCTTATTTGTTTTTTATATTGCATTTCCAAAGCGGCGCTGTGCGGCTGCGGTTTTGTTGGCTGCTCCTTTTTTTTTGTTGCTATTAATTTTCAATGGAGCCACTAAAAACCAGACACTCACCGCCATACAGTCCGTAGTTATAATTTATACTAAATAATTTGTTGTGCTGCTTTTTGGCACGTCAACTTACAACAAAATTCTCTATCGAGTGAAAGGCATCGAGGATAAAAAACATTATCCTAGCAACTGCTGTACTATTTTGCCGTTATAATGCAGCTGTGAGCCGACCGAATTTTTTTAAGACAAAAAAAAATTCAAAACACACGAAAGAATCGACATACTCATAAAACTATGGGCCAAATATAGTAAAACTGCGTTTTTAGTTTTTCATTCTGACGTCAGGATTTTTTTCAAAGATTTTTGCAATTTTGAAGATATGAATAATTCAAAAAATTATTTAAAAAAATCAGTGCAATGTAGAATAATAATATGGGTACCAATTGAGAGAGCAAATTCTTTAGAATTTAAAAACAATAAAGTTGTTTGGTTTGCAAAGACTAATAGGTATTGAAAATACGCTTTTTATAAATTTTATATTTTTAAGTTGATAAAGTCTGCAGGTCGAATATCGATGGTGAGGTCGTGTTTATATTATTTAGTCCTCAAAAAATAATTTTTTCAAAAATAAATATTGAAAATTTTCGAGGTATTTAAGGAAAAAATGTGTAAACGTCTTCTTCCATACCCATTCGTCCTTATGCACCAAAAAAATTGTTCTGCTATAATTCTGCAGAATTTTTTCTTTTATATGATACCCTTATTGTTATTTTACATTGCACTAAATTTTTTTAATAATTTTTTGAAATAATCATATTTTTTAAATTTCAAAGTCCGTTTTAAAAACTTCTGACGTCAGAGAGAAAAACTAAGTACGCAGTTTTACTATAATTTACGCGTAGTTTCGCGAATATATTAATTTTTTTGGGTGTAAAATTTCCTATCGCATGGTGTAACAAAAATTTGCTCCAGTTTTTGCTGAAAGATAAATAAAAGCTTTTTAGCGCATAATTTCAAAAATGCCAAACTAGAAAAGCCTAAAATCATACAGTGGTCTCTAATTTCGATTGAGTTAAAACAGTACTAGAATAGGGTAAATTGTAGTGGTTGTCCCAGAGAGGTGAGAAACTAGGAAAATTAAGAGATTTTGTGATAGCACGTAAACTAAACGCAGACCAATTGTTTAGTCGACGAAACGCCGTTAGCCGATTTTGAAATTTGCATGCGGCTTGTTACAACGCCACAGATCTGCTCCGGGGTTCCATCTTTGCCTCGCGAAGGCTAGGCAGTCTACAGAAAGTGCTCATCCTCCTGGCAGCTGCTGCAGGAGGAATCAGGTAATATTCCAAACCTTACCGCGTGAGTACTAATCGCACAATGGCCTGTCAGAACTGCCACGAGTAGCGAGAGCTGAGACTTTGCGAGCATAAGGAGCTCCTCCTTTCACCGCCCCTGGCTCACCTTACACCATAAGGAATTTGTAATAACGCATGCCCTGGTATTAACCCAGCGCTCCTGATTAGAAAATACTCCGACGCGGTTTATAGAGAAGTCAAACATATCCCCACCTGTTTCGAGCACACCACCAATGCGACCAGGACCCTGATCGCCACCTGACTATCCGAGTATATACATTTGTATTAGCCTCCGTAACTGACTTCACACTCTTCCTCAGTAACTCTACCACTAACTGTGGGCCACGTGAAACGTTTTCAGTATTTTTTGTTTTATCGGGCACATACTAATTTTGTTTAGTTGCGATCATTGAATCATAAAAAAACTAACGGAACTCCT
>NW_023458556.1:24333001-24334183 GCF_013731165.1 Rhagoletis pomonella
TTGTTTAGTTGCGATCATTGAATCATAAAAAAACTAACGGAACTCCTCAGTTTGTATATGAGCATTGAAGTCAGGGGGTATACTTACGTTGACTATTCGTACCGATTTTGGGAAAAAGTCGGGACGTATAAGTGTCCCGCTTTTTCATATTTGTACCGGTTAAGTCTCGATTTCCAATTTTCTCCAAGTACTCTGGCCCAAAAACAAATTTTCGTACAAACGTGGCAGCACTTTCGTAATCACAAAGAACATAGAAATATAGTGGAGCCGCAAGCATAGCCAGCATCCTTATTTTCTATAATCTTTGATTATGTTTTTTTGTCAAACTGGTACACGCGCTGTATGCCAGTGATCATTCTTGTCAAAATTTTTAAAAGGCTTGTGAAATTATTTGTCAAGTTTTGTTTTATTTATTTTGTAATGAAAGGATTCTAGCCTGAGTTTAGTGAAATTATAGAAAATAATATTGATTACCTCAAAAAATTCATGAATATGAAAAATATAAGCTGTAGATACAGCGGCAAACACAACCATGTGAATCAAACTTTGTACAAAAATTATCAAAATTCTATAAAGTTTCATCAAAATTTTGAGCTTTTTAATTAGATTTCCTAGAAACATTCGGACTATGTTCAATTTAAGTATAATGAAGTGCAAATTTTAAGTAGCAAAGATTTACCGTAGATTTTTGGTAAATTTTTTTGTGGAAGGTGTTGTTCATTTTCTCCATACTAAAAAAATTTTGCGCATACTTGTATTGAAAAAAAAAAATACGCGAACAAAAAATTGCCAAAAATCAACGGTAAGTCCAAGTTACTTCGAACTTGCAGCTTTTTATACTTAAATTTAATGGCCTACAAAACTGCATGCTCAAAAAAATTCTAAAAACCTGATTAAAAAGTTTAAAATTTTGATCAGCATTTGTTAAAATTCGTCGAATATTAATTTACATGGTTTTTTAGATAGTAAGCTAGATTTTCATAAAAAAATATTAACAAAAAAAGAAAAGTAGCCAAACTTGCTAAAATGTATTTTCCTTATTTACATTCTCGCCACCGTATATATTGAGTGAGCACATTTGCGAGAAAATTTTTCATGTTGTTTCGCTTTGTTTTTTTTTTAAATAAAACTGTATAAAAAAAAATGTTATGTCTTTTTATTCTAAAAACGAAATTGTTTGTT
>NW_023458556.1:24334283-24335490 GCF_013731165.1 Rhagoletis pomonella
AACAAACAATTTCGTTTTTAGAATAAAAAGACATAACATTTTTTTTTTATACAGTTTTATTTAAAACAAAACAAAGCGAAAAAACATGAAAAATTTTCTCACAAATGTGCTCACTCAATATATACGGTGGCGAGAATGTAAATAAGGAAAATACATTTTAGCAAGTTTGGCTACTTTTCTTTTTTTGTTAATATTTTTTTATGAAAATCTAGCTTACTATCTAAAAAACCATGTAAATTAATATTTTAAACTCTGTACAACATTTATAAAAATTCGACGAATTTTAACAAATGCTGATCAAAATATTAAACTTTTTAATCAGGTTTTTTTTGAGCATGCAGTTTTGTAGCCCATTAAATTTAAGTATAAAAAGCTGCAAGTTCGAAGTAACTTGGACTTACCGTTGATTTTTGGCAATTTTTTGTTCGCGTATTTTTTTGGATACAAGAATGCTCAACAATTTTTTTTGTATGGAAAAAATGAGATTCATGAAATCTTCCACAAAAAATGGACCAAAAATCGACGGTAAATCTTTGCTACTTAAAATTTGCACTTCATTATACTTAAATTGAACATAGTCCGAATGTTTCTAGGAAATCTAATTAAAAAGCTCACAATTTTGATGAAACTTTATAGAATTTTGATAATTTTTGTACAAAGTTTGATTCACATGGTTGTGTTTGCCGCTGTATCTACAGCTTATGTTTTTCATATTCATGAATTTTTTGAGGTAATTAATATTATTTTCTATAATTTCACTAAACACCACAGGCTAGAATCCTTTCATTACAAAATAAATAAAACAAAACTTAACAAATAATTTCACAAGCCTTTTAAAAATTTTGACAAGAATGATCACTGGCATACAGCGCGTGTACCAGTTTGAAAAAAAAACATAACCAAAGATTATAGAAAATAAGGATGCTGGCTATGCTTGCGGCTCCACTATATTTCTATGTTCTTTGTGATTATGAAAGTGCTGCCACGTTTGTACGAAAATTTGTTTTTGGGCCAGAGTACTTGGAGAAAATTGGAAATCGAGACTTAATCGGTACAAATATGAAAAAGCGGGACACTTATACGTCCCGACTTTTTCCCAAAATCGGTACGAATAGTCAACGTAAGTATACCCCCTGACTTCAATGCTCATATACAAACTCAGGAGTTCCGTTAGTTTTTTTATGATTCAATGATCGCAACTAAACAA
>NW_023458556.1:24335590-24343107 GCF_013731165.1 Rhagoletis pomonella
AAAAAAAAATGTTATGTCTTTTTATTCTAAAAACGAAATTGTTTGTTTGGATTCGATGTTTCAGAAATGTCCCGATTTTTGTCCACAGCAATCTGGTCGCCGTTGACCTATAGTTTTGTGAGTATATTGACTAATTCGTGTGTATTGAATTTTTTTGGTTTTTGTCGCTCGGTGTATACTATCAATAAATAAATTGCATAGAATTGTAACAGGGTTGAAATTTTAAAAACTTATAGAATATTACAATTTAAAATCAATCGAACATTTTTACATATCATTTGGTTGAAATGTAAATGCGAATACGTGAGTAATGATCGTGGTTTTGTACGAAAAAAAAAAAACACAAAAAAAGAAAACACAAAAGAAGGCAAAATTATCCATTTCCGACAACTTTCGGGTTGTTGTAAACCAATTTGTTAAAAAAAAAACTAGCGAAATGTAGCCAGCCGATCTCAAATGATGCTCTTGCTAACGAAGAACATTCCAGTTTTACGTCACTAATACTATGTTTGTAAGATATTCTGTACCAAATAAATGCTTAAAAACGAAAAAAGGTGTTGTAACTAACTATTTAGTCAAGGTGCTGTTTTAAAATCACTCATCTCATTTTCCAACATTTTTAATCAATATTTTCAAGATTTGTCACATTCATACCATTTTTCCGTGTTTGTTTAGCTGGGCGCAGCTGCTCCACTGATTGATGGTAATTGAGAGTCCTTCAGTCAGTCAGTCTGTCAGTGCATTACATTGATTGCACTGCACAGTGTGTACGTTTGCGCTGCTGCTGTCAATCAGCCACCGCCAGGACACCCCGTAAACAGTGCAAGCGAGTCTGCCTTCAACCTCAGCAAACAGCTGCATTAGCTGCAGCGAAAATGCGTGCCACACGCGCTTGGCTGTTTGGTAGTTAAATTTAATTGATTTTTGTTTTTGGTTTTTGTTTCCTAGCACAAATTGCGTCGCCTACCAAATTATAAGTATTTGGCCTATTTCTTTTGTATGTATGTATATACCCTTTGCAGTTTTGTAACCAATAAAATATACCGTTGTACAATTGTATAAATATTTGAACGAGTGTATGTGTGCGCGAGCACTTTCCCTTATTTGTTATGAGGACCCTGCCAGCCTACTCAGTGTACTTTTGTTTTTTTTTTTGGGCGAAAGCGTGACCCTGATTTGTCTGACTTTTCGCAGCACAACGTGTGACCGGATTTATTTGTTGGTATTTTTGTGTTGTTTCATATAGTATTTACTTTTTATTCGTTTGGCTTGAAATCTTTTTTTTTCTACTAAATATTTGCTGCGTGCGCAAAATTACTAAAGGCTCAAACGGAATGCGAGTTTATTGCAGGCAGGTGACTGCAATAAGAACAACAGCGAAGAAATTTAATTACATGAACATTTCCTTAGGAGCGTACACAAATACATATGCGCATACATACATACACATAGGCCAACAAAAAATGGCCTTTCAAGGAGCAAACGAGTAGTGTGGAAAATAGGTAGGTATATATGTATATATGTACATATGTATATAGTTGAAAAATGCTAACCATAAAAAAATAAAAGCTAAAGAAATCACTGGCGAAAGGCACACACGCACACAATTGCATACACATGTATGTATGTATGTATGTAAGTAGTAGTAGCTTTCACTTTTATTATTTTTAAAGATTTTCCTTGCTTTTTATTGCTTTTATTTATTTGATTTTTTTTTCACGCGCGACTTTGATACCCAGTCAGCGGATCAAATCCTTTTGAAAACGTCCAACTCGGGCCAAGCTTAAAAAGAAACTGACGACTATTGCAGCTGGCAGCAAGCTATTGTATACATATGTTGCGGAATGCCGTTATGCTCCGACGTGAATAACGGACGACTCAGGCGTTCGATGAGAGTACAAGTGAGCCATAGAAAAATACATTTTGTTTTTTTTTTTTCGTTGCTGCAGCCAACATGTCGTATACGTGTTGCAACTCATTTACACATGAATGGGGCCAGTCAATGGTACATTGTTGAGGGGTGTAAAAAAGCTCAAAAGTTCCTTTAAATTACTATAATGCTCAGGCACACGCACACGGACAAACACACATGTATGTTAGAATGCACTTTTCGAAAAGCCCCGTACAGACATCCATTGCTGTCGCTGTTATTTGCGAAGCTGTTCTACAAATGCTAATTATTACGGTAAGCTTTTTGTGTTGCATCTAAACAAAAAGCTCCTCATACTTTGATACTCGCATATAAATAAGTTTGTATGTAAATATTTATGTATGTATGTAGGTACCGAAGTCGACACCATGCATTTAGTCATTAATATCTACATATTAAGTTTTTTATTGAAAAACTGTTAAATACAAAAGCGTCAGCCAGTGCATAGTAAATATATTTTGCACTCGAATGGAAAGCACATTTTTGCAAGCCACTTCTTTGCGATTTATGCAAATACAGTGAACACTTAGAAGGCTCAACCCACGTCGAAAGTTTGAAGGCTATGACCAGCGGGATATTTATACCGGCTTACGAAAGTTAAAATGAGCAACTGAGAAGCAACACGATTGCGAATACTATTTTGACTATTTTCAGGAGATTCAGAATTTTTCGCAGTTAAGAATGTGTTGGAGAACCAAAGTTTACTAAGGCTTATACAAATGACTTTTATAAGTATGATTTTAAAAATAAAAGTCAGTGACTGATTTATATTGATGACTTTTTTAAATAAAAGTCTTCAATAACTGTTATCTAAAATATATATAATTTAAAAACAAAAAATAACTGTTATTTGCAGATTATTTAGATAAAGATCAAAAATAATTGTTATATTGGATTTATAAAATAAATATCAGAAAAAATCTTATTTAAGGAGTAATTAAATAAAAGTCAAAAAATAATTGTTAAAGAGTGAGTTTTCTAATAAAAGTTGTAACTGTTACGGTCTCTGGAATTTTATAATCTCTTATGTTTTAAGACTTGCACCAAACTATTTTTGAAAAATATTAAGATTTACCTGCGCTTGGCCGATTTGAAAATACCTCCAAAAATTTAGTTATTTTGAATAAAAATTGTTTGTATTTTTAGTATTTAAAAAAAAATACTTCAGGTAACAAAACCATTTAAATTAAAAAAAGATCAGAAAAGTGTTAAAAAAAATTTTAACTCAATCATAATAATAAGATTTTTGATACTGTTCTTGAACTTTTTTCCACTGGTACCTCAAAAGTCTAAATGAGTGTAGTTTTGACCCAGTTATTTAAGTTTTTCTCACACCAATTTTTGAAAACAGTTAAAAAAACAGCAGTTGAAACATTTTGTTTAATATTTTTATGCACATTTTATAAGCTTAAACTGTTTTGTCATCTTAGGGGATGTTTTTTTCAACAACTCACTTAAGAAAATATTTTTATTCATAAAGAACTCCACTTTTGGATTTTTTTTTCAAATCGATTCAGCTCACGTAAATTTTAATATTTTCCGTAATATTTTGGTGGAAGTTTTGAAATGTAATCTCTAGACTTTGTAATCCCGTAACTTTCTTAGTGATGCAGTTTAATGTATGTACATATATAAGTAGCTTTGTATATATGTACATTAGGGTGACTCACCAAAAAAAAATTGCGTTTTTGCCAGCGGAATTATAAAATTTACTATATTTTAAGCATCGGCAGTGGTCAATGCAATTGCAGCTGGGAAGCAGACAGAAAATGGGACAAATAGTTCGAAAACTATGACTTCTATAGATTTTTGTACGGGCTATCCGATGGTACTATGCGTGTTCCAAAACTTTCCCATTTTCATGGTGAAAATTCTGAACGAAAATTTATTTGTAATTTTTCTCAATTATAGTCATTTTTAATATTATTTTAAGTTATATCAGTCGAAAGAACAGGTCTTTTTACATAGAAATCTTGAATAAAACACTGGACTTTTTTTACTTTCCCGAGTTAAAACGCCTATTAGAGAGCGCTAATCTACCAACCGTGCGGATCATAATAATATTGCTATAACTTTGCAACTACTTGATGTTTAAATCTGAAACTTTCGCAAAAACTCCCTTAAATACAACACTACAATACTGTTTAAAAACAAAAAACCAAATTTCAAACCTTATAACACAACTTTTGCGTTTGAAAACAAACACCCTCTTAGTTCTCATAAAAAAAGTTATAAACCTGTAGTTTTATTTTTACTAAGTATTAAGAATTATAGTTAAACCTAAATTCTTTGGAATAGTTTGTAGTTTATTGCGTGAAAATGTCAAATCGATCGATACACAAACGACTGAGACATAACGAGTTAAAATGACAATTTTTTGTTAAAATTATCATCAAGAATCAGTTCAGTCCAATAATAAAATTTCAAACAACGCCACTCTGTAGCCTTATGAAAAGTTTGTACGACCGATCACAGAATGGTGTTGTCTAGCGCCATATCGTCCATAATACTCCATCAAAAAATTTTTGCCGAATTTATGTACAAACATATGTGTCACCGAAAAATGTAAAAAGGTTCGGACAAACAAAAAATTTCGTTTTTCGATATTTTCCTACAAAAAATATTTTAAACTCAGCGGTGTAGCGCAAACTTTTTATTTGTTTGCTTATAAGGTGGTACGGTCTAATATTTGCAATATATTAAATTACTCGTAACTATGTAAATGACACCAAAATGCAGCTGATAAGACATCACCGCACAAACCGCGTACTAACGCATGCATTTGCATATATGTACATACATATGCATGTCCATACATATGTATACTCGTACATATATTGTATACCGTTGGGGACTAGCATTCGATCTAGTAGATTTGATATTTGATCACGTTCAATAGATTGGACCATACTACAAACGAAGGCAAGACATCCAAAGATTTGTCGGCATAGTCGGTGCAACTGAAAGGCCGTTTTAGTATTGTTTCAGCATTCGGTTCCATTGGTTTGCTTTCTTTGGCGCTGTTTAAAGAAAACTGGCTTCAATTTTTTTTTTAAATTGCATTTAAGCGCGATAAGTGCTGCAGTGTGTGTGTGTGTGTGTGTGTGTGGGTGTTTGTGTCTAACGGAATCCATAATCAATAGAAAAGCTTATCGACGATGGCTTGTCCGTATGCAGGAAATGGGTGCGTAGTTGATCGCAGTGCGAGCACGAATTTCTTTAATTTTGTGCGCTTATCACCTCTCTATCCGTTAGATCATTGCATGATGACACCGCACATCCCTTGGGCAGCGATATTGGCATGATCTATGGCGAATACTTAATGCTGGATAAGCTTTTGACTTCACAACGCATGTTATCGGTGGTAGATAATCGGCCTGTACACGATGAACATCTTTTCATTGTTACCCATCAAGGTCAGCTACATACATGTGTATAAATATTTATGTATCTATGTGCATATATGTATGTACATTAGTGCTATGACATTTTTTTAGATTGAAAAGCCCAAAGCTACATAACTTTATGCTTTTTTCTTAACCTAAATAAAATCGGCCGTTTTTTATACTTTAAGTTGACGTATGAACGTCGTTGTGCAATATTAAAAAAATTCAACAAACTTTCCTACAAATTTCGACATTTTTAAAAATTCAAAAAAAAAATAAACCGCAATATTTTGCTATTTGAAACTTGTACTTTATTCTACTGGAATTCAATGCGCTACAAAACTTCGTACTCAGAATCTAAATTATTACGAAAATTTAAAAATTTTTTTTTAATTGTATAAATTTTTAAGGCAGTGTCATTCGATTGGTACATTGTACAGTTTGTGCATTTTTAATATTGGGCTATTGATACAAAATAAAAAAAAATAAAATGGGAAAAAGTTTTTTGTAGTCAAAAGATTGGTACAATACAGCAATCTTCTATTGAAAAATTTCAACAAATTATTTTTCCTGATTGGGATAAAGTAAAATATTTGCGTATTCACACAATTGGGATACGATTTGCACCAAATTTCGGCAAATACCGAATCGTGTGACACTGACTTTAACTTATATAATATTTTATGTTTATCAGTATTTTACTTTTAATCAATCAATGTTGAAATAAAAGTGAAAATAAAAAAATATTTTCTCAATTTTTGTTGTTTGCGCCGGGTATATAAAGTTCTGTTTCGCTTTACTTGTTTTGTTTCGCTTTGTGCTCACAATTATAAGTACGTAGCAGAAAAAAAAAAACTAAACTTGATTATGTACTAATAAAGTAGAACTACAATTATTTTGCGTGTTTGATTTCTGGTACAAAAAAGATGAATTAAATTTTTCTAAGAATCATATGCCGCTGATAATTGTTGGTTTTGGAATCAGCATAGGAGAATCTTTTGTTACGAGTTTAAATAACTCATTAGAAAACGGATTAATTCAGAGCTTCTCAAACTTTGGTATTCTGAATTTAAAATATATTTAGAATAAGTCACAAATTATAAATTCTCTATAAGCTCTCATTAACATATCGTTTTAAATAGCACAATTCAATCCAAGTTAGTACCATCTGCAAGGATGATGTCGATATGTAAATATGTATTTAATAAAAAATAAAATCTGTTTAATATTTCAGCATATGAACTATGGTTCAAGCAGATAATTTTCGAACTCGACTCCATACGGGCAATGTTGAATATTGAGGATCTTGAGGAGTCAAAGACATTGGAAATCTTAAAACGTCTAAATCGCATAGTACTAATACTCAAGGTATACTCGATTAATTCATTGTCTCCTTATCTTTCTTTACTTTATATCTCTTACTCCTCCCCCCGCCCCCCCTTACAGCTGCTGGTCGATCAGGTGCCCATATTAGAGACAATGACACCCCTAGATTTCATGGATTTTCGTACCTACCTCGCACCTGCGTCCGGTTTTCAGAGTTTACAATTTCGGCTGATCGAAAATAAACTTGGCGTCAAGACCGATAAACGTGTTAAATACAATCAAAAATACTCAGAGGCTTTTGGCGATGAACCGGCGGCAATTGACGCTATTGAAAAATCTGAAAACGAACCCTCCATGTTGGATTTAATACAGAAATGGCTTGAGCGGACACCTGGACTTGAAACGGACGGCTTTAATTTCTGGGCTAAGTTCGAGGCGAGTGTTGACAAATTTTTGGCCGAGCAAGTGCGCACAGCTATGGTGAGTTTTAGAAACATTTAATAAGACATACATATGTATGTATGTACGTTTGTATGTATGCATACCCGTATTTCATTTTTGCAGCAAGAACCCATTGAAGCGGCACGCAGCTATCGTCTGATGGACATTGAAAAGCGGCGTGAGGTGTATCGCAGCATTTTCGATCGCAATGTGCACGAGGCATTGGTATCGCGTGGTGATCGCCGTTTCAGCTACAAAGCGCTGCAGGGCGCCATTATGATCACCTTCTATCGCGATGAGCCGCGCTTCAGTCAGCCGCATCAAATGTTGACACTTTTGATGGACATCGATTCACTCATTACGAAGTGGAGATGTAAGAATGAAAAAAATTTTGTTAACACTTTATTGTAATTATGGCTTTCAGATAATCATGT
>NW_023458556.1:24343207-24345516 GCF_013731165.1 Rhagoletis pomonella
AATTTTGTTAACACTTTATTGTAATTATGGCTTTCAGATAATCATGTGATCATGGTGCAACGCATGATCGGTTCACAGCAACTCGGCACAGGTGGCTCTTCTGGTTACCATTATTTGCGTTCCACATTGAGGTAATTGAAATTGAGGTCACATTACTCTTTTCTCACATACTAAATATGTAGTATGTAGTTAGTAATGCATTGTCTTTTTCTTTATTTCATGTAGTGATCGATATAAAGTGTTTTTGGATCTATTCAATCTGTCAACTTTTCTTATTCCACGCGAAGCTATTCCTCCACTAGATGTATCCATGCGCAAAGAATTGATCAATTGATTTTGAGCAAGCTATATACATACATAACTATTACTTAGATAACGCAGTGCTTTATTTAGAATTTAGTTCAGTGAATAAGGAGAATAAATAAATAATATTTCCACCATACTGACGAAATGAATCTGAGTAACTGCTGAACTAGAGGATACTTACTTTGTTTTGATGAGCATGACCTGAAATGAATGTCTTAACTATCGCTCTAACTAAACTGATCATGATATACCAGGATCAGTAAGCTTTTTCGCCAACGAATTCACGATTGACGGAGCGATCGTCTCTCGGTACCTTCCCATAGTTCCCGCTTTTCCTATGTAAACTAGAATTGATACTGATTCTGATATTGCAGAATACTACTTAGCATACTGGATAGCGAATCAATTAGTTAGGAAGGGTGTCACTTAAATGGTTTGCCCGAAGAAGTACCTCTTTTGGGCCAGACGGGTTTTATGTGAGCTTAGCAAAGAATTTCTGGTTCAGCTTCCCTAGACTTAAATCGTGTTTTGTACAATAAATTCCACTGAATTAGTATCCGAGTTTGATAAGCAGACATAAACTCGACTAATACATATTGAACGCAAACCGAGGGAAGGGCTGTAGATGAACCAATAATTGACATAAATATTTGAAGTATTCGGCCTTATTGCGTAAGTCGTAAACTCGACAACATCGGCATCATCGGTAATTTTAAACGGTTAACGGCCAATTTGAGATCTTCCGAGCCTATCGGAGGTTTAAACTTTACCAAAAAATCTTGCAAACCAGTCATAGTGATTCTAGTAACTGTGCATAGCTATGACGATATTTACTGAAGGAGAGTTTATGAAGATGTCAATGGCATAGACATTAGTACTAGATAATGAGCCAAGCTGAACATAGAATATATAAGAGCGCGTTGAGAAAGCAATGATATACACCGTGGTTGGTAGGCCTATTTGGTTCTCCAATATTCAACGGACACCTTGTCGTTTTCAGACAACAACGTTACGTCCAGCACCTCCTCCCATCCAGTGAACCGAACTGTGCTCTGGAAGATAAACTACTTATTTAGTCAGGTGTATAATATAAAGTGTTGTAAGAGCTCAACCCGTTCATTTACCGTGGTGATACCTTAGACAAGATGGGGTTCTGCACCAAGATTTCGCTGAGTTCTGTTGGCGAAATGTCCCTATCCTTGTGTCATATAGGTCGATACCAGAAGTATGCTAGGCGGCCGCGCAGTCTCCATCTGCACTAGTTTTGTATCTGGTTTGCTGACATTAAAGTAAAGGAAAGCATATATACTCTTCTATTTATCTACCTCGCTCATGCAAAAAAATTTATAGTTGATTATGTTGAATATATCGAAACTCATTACCGTCCTGTTCTTAACCCAAGGCTTATACATTTTTCTGATATCTCTGTGGAGAACAGATAAGTTATCTGCATCGTATTTTTTGAGTGATTGAGATTGATTTGGGCAACTTCTAGTCTTGAGATCGGGGTCGTCGGTCAGCTTCACTCGCATTAGAAGCTCGCTAGCTCCATCAACCCCTGAATCTTCTTCTATGGGGCTATTCTACTAATAAAAACTGCATTCTCAGCGTTCGTATGCCGAACCGGGTGCTATATTAAGCCTTTGCTAAGACGTCTAGGAATTAGACACAGATATAAAGAAAAATGTGCTTATTTGAGCGCCTCCTGGGCTCTTCTACCTTGATAAGCTTTCATTCTTTGATCGTCTTCTACACCGCTGGTTAAAAATTAGAAAATAGAGAAACTGTAGATTATTTCAAGCTGAAGTTGCTGCAATAAGGAGGCTGTTGAAAGGGCTCATATGACTGTCAGATCCAAAGGCACGTCTCACAATTTCTGCGGACATTGTAAAGACCGGGAAAGGTTAGAACGCGTTAGGTGATTCCTTAGCGAAAGCGATTTAGATTTCAGTGGAACAATTTCCTCAATTATCTGCACGTTTTGTGCACCGTATCAATGCAGG
>NW_023458556.1:24345616-24347971 GCF_013731165.1 Rhagoletis pomonella
AATTTTGTTAACACTTTATTGTAATTATGGCTTTCAGATAATCATGTCATCATGGTGCAACGCATGATCGGTTCACAGCAACTCGGCACAGGTGGCTCTTCTGGTTACCATTATTTGCGTTCCACATTGAGGTAATTGAAATTGAGGTCACATTACTCTTTTATCACATACTAAATATGTGTAGTATGTAGTTAGTAATGCATTGTCTTTTTCTTTATTTCATGTAGTGATCGATATAAAGTGTTTTTGGATCTATTCAATCTGTCAACTTTTCTTATTCCACGCGAAGCTATTCCTCCACTAGATGTATCCATGCGCAAAGAATTGATCAATTGATTTTGAGCTAGCTATATACATACATAACTATTACTTAGATAACGCAGTGCTTTATTTAGAATTTAGTTCAGTGAATAAGGAGAATAAATAAATAATATTTCCACCATACTGACGAAATGAATCTGAGTAACTGCTGAACTAGAGGATACTTACTTTGTTTTGATGAGCATGACCTGAAATGAATGTCTTAACTATCGCTCTAACTAAACTGATCATGATATACCAGGATCAGTAAGCTTTTTCGCCAACGAATTCACGATTGACGGAGCGATCGTCTCTCGGTACCTTCCCATAGTTCCCGCTTTTCCTATGTAGACTAGAATTGATACTGATTCTGATATTGCAGAATACTACTTAGGATGCTGGATAGCGAATCAATTAGTTCGGAAGGGTGTCACTTAAATGGTTTGCCCGAAGAAGTACCTCTTTTGGGCCAGACGGGTTTTATGTGAGCTTAGTGAGTGCTGAACGGAAACTAAAACTTCTCCAACTGCAAAGAATTTCTGGTTCAGCTTCCCTAGACTTAAATCGTGTTTTGTACAATAAATTCCACTGAATTAGTATCCGAGTTTGATAAGCAGACATAAACTCGACTAATACACATTGAACGCAAACCGAGGCAAGGGCTGTAGATGAACCAATAATTGACATAAATATTTGAAGTATTCGGCCTTATTGCGTAAGTCGTAAACTAGGCTAAATTGTACGACTCGACAACATCGGCATCATCGGTAATTTTAAACGGTTAACGGCCAATTTGAGATCTTCCGAGCCTATCGGAGGTTTAAACTTTACCAAAAAATCTTGCAAACCAGTCATAGTTATTCTAGTAACTGTGCATAGCTATGACGATATTTACTGGAGGAGAGTTTATGAAGATGTCAATGGCATAGACATTAGTACTAGATAATGAGCCAAGCTGAACATAGAATATATAAGAGCGCGTTGAGAAAGCAATGATATACACCGTGGTTGGTAGGCCTATTTTGTTCTCCAATATCCAACGGACACCTTGTCGTTTTCAGACAACAACGTTACGTCCAGCACCTCCTCCCATCCAGTGAACCGAAGTGTGCTCTGGAAGATAAACTACTTATTTAGTCAGGTGTATAATATAAAGTGTTGTAAGAGCTCAACCCGTTCATTTACCGTGGTGATACCTTAGACTAGATGGGGTTCTGCACCAAGATTTCGCTGAGTTCTGTTGGCGAAATGTCCCTATCCTTGCGTCATATGGGTCGATACCAGAAGTATGCTAGGCGGCCGCGCAGTCTCCATCTGCAGTAGTTTTGTATCTGGTTTGCTGGCATTAAAGTAAAGGAAAGCATATATACTCTTCTATTTATCTACCTCGCTCATGCAAAAAAATTTATAGTTGAATATATCGAAACTCATTACCGTCCTGTTCTTAACCCAAGGCTTATACATTTTTCTGATATCTCTGTGGAGAACAGATAAGTTATCTGCAGCGTATTTTTTGAGTGATTGAGATTGATTTGGGCAACTTCTAGTCTTGAGATCGGGGTCGTCGGTCAGCTTCACTCGCATTAGAAGCTCGCTAGCTCCATCAACCCCTGAATCTTCTTCTATGGCGCTATTCTACTAATAAAAACTGCATTCTCAGCGTTCGTATGCCGAACCGGGTGCTATATTAAGCCTTTGCTAAGACGTCTAGGAATTAGACACAGATATAAAGAAAAATGTGCTTATTTGAGCGCCTCCTGGGCTCTTCTACCTTGATAAGCTTTCATTCTTTGATCGTCTTCTACACCGCTGGTTAAAAATTAGAAAATAGAGAAACTGTAGATTATTTCAAGCTGAAGTTGCTGCAATAATGAGGCTGTTGAAAGGGCTCATATGACTGTCAGGTCCAAAGGCACGTCTCACAATTTCTGCGGACATTGTAAAGACCGGGAAAAGTTAGAACCCGTTAGGTGATTCCTTAGCGAAAGCGATTTAGATTTCAGTGGAGCAATTTCCTCAATTATCTGCACGTTTTGTGCACCGTATCAATGCAGG
>NW_023458556.1:24348071-24351868 GCF_013731165.1 Rhagoletis pomonella
CAATTTCCTCAATTATCTGCACGTTTTGTGCACCGTATCAATGCAGGGACTGCCTGGACTAATCGAATGATTTAAGGACATGTAAGAAAAAGTTTATAGATTTCCAGTAGTATCGTGCATACATACATAAGTACATTGGAGTGGTAATCTCAGCTCAACTTTTTTAACTAAGTTTAAAATTCAAGTAGCTTCAGGCGCAGAGTGTGTACCGAACCCGTTTTCTCACATGGGAGATTTTGGTCAATTTTAGCGCCGATAGCTAAGGTCAGTTCCGGGTGATGCAATCCTTGACAATTATTTGTGATAAATATGTTAATGTTTTATTTGATTTTATTCAGACAGCTGATACTACAGGCTTTGGCAAACGTATTCCTGGAGCCGATAATCAGTTAAATAACGCGTAAAATATGTCCCAACGTTGTATGAAAATGGTCATCCTGCAAGAGTTGCCTTTCTGGCATTGCGAATTTTTTCGGTGAATATAACCAGCCATCTAAGCCAACAAGCAAATGGTTGATTGTGCAGAATTTCAAAGAAATTAGGTCGTTGCAAAACTTGACCACGCCCGTGCGTATAGGTCGTTCGGTCAAAAATATTTCTACTGTGGAACTGGGTATGGACCAGCCCGCGATAACCTCAATTCGTCGCGGTACAATTAAACATTTTTTTGAGCAATATGAGCTGCGGAATAGTGATGGTCATTTGACGGATAATGCATTTCATACATAAATTCCTTAGACTAAAAAACATTATGAAAAAGAAAAAATCGACAAATACTTAATAGTTTTAGCGCCATATCTACCAACTTGAACCCCCAAAATAACACAGTGTTGCTTTAAATTTTTTACGAGTTATGTACTCAGTCGTATTATATATTTATTTGTATATATATGTTTATGCATATACATATCTATTGATAATATACAATTTTAATCAAATCTCAATATCATAATTTAATAGATTTTCATTCTTTTTGGTATTCTTTACTATATACTTTTTGTTTAGTACTTACTTAATTATAAACTACAATGCCTTTGCTTTGCTTTTCCAATTCGTAATTCGAAAATTCAAACAGAGTGCCATGGCGGCCACTCCACAACCGTATCGTTTTGACCGGCGATTTGTCGTCTCGTCGATAGATGTGTGTGTGTGTGTGTGCAGCCCCCTTAAAAAGGGCTAATAACATACAATGCATACATTTATGTGGATTCGTTTAGTAATTTTTTTTTTGCTCCATTTCTTTGCTATCTTATGCTAGTACAGAAAAATACACTTCTACATTTTCACTCTGTTTATGTGTTTTTTTTTTATGTTTTTATTTTAATTGTGTTTGCTTTTATGAAAAGTGTTTGCACAAACTGTTGCGAAAATTAATACAAATATTTCATTTATTAGTTATTTGCTGTTATATGCAGTAAGTATTTAATTGTTATAATTTTTTTCACGCAGTTGTTTTTCTTTTAAAGTGACAACTGTCAATAGCATCTGGCTAACAAAGACATACATACAAATACCCAGTTACATGCACATATAAATATTTGTAATGTTTCTAAATATAACGAGCCCTAATCGCCAAAAAGACATAAGCGACATTTTTTTTCAAAATTTTCTTTTTGATGCAGAAATATTCTTAGAGCATTTCTGCATCAAAAAATAATTTTGAAAAATTTCGCTTGCGCCGTTTTGGCTTCTAAGTATGCAATTTTTTTCATAACTTTGCCTTAAATTTCATTTTTTTGTGACAAAATTTTTTGCCTCTCATTGGGTATGTCATCGCTCTTTTTTCTATTTTCTTGAGAGTTAAGCGAGAGCTCGCTATCATTTAATGGGCGCTCACACTCAATTCTGACGTGCTTATAACAATTATATATAAGTATGTTTGTTATTTTTATGTATGCAGCTATATCTGTATATTATATATGTATATTCTACACATGCGTATATGTAAATATTTTTTTTTTCTTTTATATAAATAATGTAATGCATTTTAATGTTTTAAAAACTATTTTTCTCACTGCTTTCTGTAGTGTTTTTTTTTTTGTTTACTTGGTCTTCATGAACATTGTTACAGTATTATTTGGTTTATGCCACTTATTCAACTTTTAAATTAGAAAACTAAAAACTTCAAAAAATATAACTTTAAATTTTAACCTAAAACATTATAAATAAATTTTCCATCTGTCTTCTAGTAAGTAGACTAATTATGCGTATTTCAAATCTACTTTCATGGAGTTCTATTCCTGTTATATTACTTACTTACATACGCACGCACATATGTATTAGGGTGGTCATTAAAATATCTACGAGTAAATTTTGTATGGGGCACGCAGCATCTCATTTCATACTTAGTAAAAAATAGAGACATCCATGGAAATTTCAAAAATTTAAACCTGTTTTTAGGAGTCGCTGCCAAGTTTATAAAAATATAACACTTTTTATTGCAAAAATTCAAGGAAATTTTGATTTAAAATCTAATAAATTTGGCATATGCAAATTACATTTTCTTTTCCAAATTTTCAATTTGATTGAGAAAACCAAAATCTCTCTTATCTTTTTTCTGGAAGTCAATTTTTAAGGCTAAGGACGATTTCAGCTGTACTTTGCATTGTAGTCGCCTCAGCAAATGTGGAAAGAATCTTTTTCCAAATCTATTTGAATAAACTAAGAATAATAAATATAATAAGATATTTTAAGAGCCAAAGATTTCTTTAAAAAAAAATGTTCACGTTATACTAAATTTTAGGTTTCCAATCAAATGTATAAAGAATTAACAAAACAATTTAGGAAAAATAGTTTAACTGAACTGTGTTCAGTTTTAAAAGTCGCTTTTTTTATTTAAGCTGCTTTACTTACCTATTTTATTTTAAATAATTTTTTCAATAAAATAAAAAACCCTAACCGCTTCTCTTCGTGTTTTGAAGATTACCGTTTTTTGGTAGAAAATAATTTTTTTTTTGAAAATTTAGTTTTTTGGAAAAAAATCTGGCAACACTGCATATAATTAAAGCTTAATCATATTTATTCATCGCTGAGTTATAGCTAGCTACAATTTAAAAAACATTTAAATTTGATCAAACGCAGGTAGCGACTCCTACCTTTTTTTAATTAAGAAATTTTCGTAAATGTCTTTGTTTTGTACGTAGAACTAAAGCGGTGCCCCATGATGTCAATATTATTAACTACCACCCTAATAGTATGTATATATGTATGTATCTGCCTATACCTAAATTCACATATTTGCATGTAAGATCTCTAAACCCAACTCTACTTTCACATTAACCTTATACATACACAAATCTTACTACCCTTATATTTTCGCTCTAACTATTACTTTTTATTAAAATTAAATAATTTTAATGTTTCGTCTTAATTTTATATTAAACTGCCGCACACTTTAAATTCTGCTTCAACATTTTATATTTCTTATGTTGTAATTTTTCGTTTGCGAGCTTTGTACGGCCGAGCCCCACTCTTTGGCACTGTCACTGAAAATTGTCGCAGCTTTGTTGTTATGTTTTTTGTAACGTAACTACTAAGTTTCTATATGTATAATACCATGCAATCAATTACATATCGACTGCTCAGTGGAAGATCGACCTATCTCGGCAGCCAGTTCGAAAACGCCCTATCTCAAAAAACTTTTCAAGAACGCCCATTTCAGAATTTTATTAAAAAACACCCTATCTCAAAATTTGATTGAAAACGCCCTGTCTCAGAATTTGGTTTAAAAACGCCCTATCTCACTTCAAAATGTCTTGAAAATGTGATGAGATAGGGCGTTGTTGAAACGACTTCTG
>NW_023458556.1:24351968-24353498 GCF_013731165.1 Rhagoletis pomonella
ACTTACAATTAGTTTAAATATTAACTATGTAAACTTACATGTGAGTTACTCGTACGTAAGTAAATATACATATATGCATTAATAAGTATCTGGGGGTGCTACAGTTCGATAACTTGTGTAATAAATGGACGCATAGTGCAAGTAAAATTTGTTTGCTCAAAAGTATGTATTATTTAGCATTAATTAGGTCTAAGTTAATGCTAATTTAGCATTAAATTAAGAGTACTCAGTTAATTAAGTGTAATTACGCAATTTAAATAAATTTTTTTTTGTTGTGGCGCATGGCAAAGTAAAATATAATTTTTTTATGTATGTATTTAGTAGTAAAGTGCAGAAGTTAGCAAAAAAAATTACTTAAATATATATGTAAATATTACTAATTAATTATACAATACATTTATGCAAATATTTAAAAGTACTAAAATTTTGACGAAAAACTCGGTAGATTGTTATTAACAATAATCAAAAACTTTGTGCTTAGCAAAATCTATATGAAAATTAAATGCAAATTTTCGAAAAAGCTGAACTCCGTTGATTTAAATCAATTTGGCTAATTTATGTCATAACTATGCATAAATAGGCGTAGCAAAAAATTTAATTGAGTAAAATTTTTAGTTAAACAATTAATGTTCGTACTATAATAAAAGATATGCAACTTTATTTTTAACCAACTTCAAAAAAGGAGGAGGTTAATAATTCGTCGGAATATTTTTTTTTTATGCTTAAAAATTACTTGTTTAATTCAATATTCTTGCTGAAATATTAAATTTTACATATCGATGGCTGAGTGCAAGATAGACCTACTTATCTCGGCAGCCAGTTCGAAAACGCCCCATTTCAGTAAACGTTTTAGGAACGCCCTACTTCAGATTTTGATTGAAGAACGCCCAAGTATTGGACGGATTCTACCTCCTCTTCGTCGCAGAAATCGTCATACGAGGTTCCAAACCTGGCGGGAAATGGCCCAGTGTATCATTAGGATTCCTGTGAAAAGCCTAACGTTTGCTTTCGAGTGCTTTAGCGAACTCCTCTTTCTTCATTCATCTAGTCGTGGCTGGCTGCCCTAGGCATCTGGTTAATTTTTGAGGACAGGCATCACAAGGGATGTTTTATGACGAGGACCGCTTTCCTTAATTCTACCTCAGATCCCTTTCTGGCATACTTGTTCGCTATTGGTAGGCTACAATTTATTGAAAATATATTCTTTTATAAATACTTTCCAAGAATGTATGGAATTGGTATTTTTATGTGTTTAATTCTATATTATTTATGTATAATATACATACATACATTGTATATGTATGTACATATATATTTTTTAACTATTTATGTACATATGTACATTCATGTGTACATTTGCAAGTACATATCGACTGCTGAGTGGAAGATCGACCTATCTCGGAAGCCAGTTCGAAAACGCCCTATCTCAAAAAGCCTTTCAAGAACGTCCTATTTCAGAATTTGGTTGAAGAACACCCTACTTCAGAAGTCGTTTCAACAACGCCCTATCTCATCACATTTTCAAGACAT
>NW_023458556.1:24353598-24355281 GCF_013731165.1 Rhagoletis pomonella
ATGTCTTGAAAATGTGATGAGATAGGGCGTTGTTGAAACGACTTCTGCAGTAGGGTGTTCTTCAACCAAATTCTGAAATAGGACGTTCTTGAAAGGCTTTTTGAGATAGGGCGTTTTCGAACTGGCTTCCGAGATAGGTCGTTCTTCCACTCAGCGGTCGATATGTACTTGCAAATGTACACATGAATGTACATATGTACATAAATAGTTAAAAAATATATATGTACATACATACATATACAATGTATGTATGTATATTATACATAAATAATATAGAATTAAACACATAAAAATACGAATTCCATACATTCTTGGAAAGTATTTATAAAAGAAATTATTTTCAATAAATTGTAGCCTACCAATAGCGAACAAGTATGCCAGAAAGGGATCTGAGTTAGAATTAAGGAAAGCGGTCCTAGTCATAAAACATCCCTTGTGATGCCTGTCCTCACAAATTGACCAGATGCCTAGGGCAGCCAGCCACGACTAGATGAATGAAGAAAGAGGAGTTCGCTAAAGCACTCGAAAGCAAACGTTAGGCTTTTCACAGGAATCCTAATGGTACACTGGGCCATTTCCCGCCAGGTTTGGAACCTCGTATGACGATTTCTGCGACGAAGAGGAGGTAGAATCCGTCCAATACTTGGGCGTTCTTCAATCAAAATCTGAAGTAGGGCGTTCCTAAAACGTTTACTGAAATGGGGCGTTTTCGAACTGGCTGCCGAGATAAGTAGGTCGATCTTCCACTCAGCCATCGATATGTAAAATTTAATATTTCAGCAAGAATATTGAATTAAACAAGTAATTTTTAAGCAAAAACCCAAACCGGCTCCAATGATCATATACAAATTTAAGAGTACCGTTAATTTCTTCATGATCCAGCGAGGTACCACCTTTCCTTTAAAAAAAGAAGTATAGAAATCGGTTAACGTGGTCCAAAGTTATGCGGTAACATGCATAAAAAAAAAAATATTCCGACGAATTGATAACCTCCTCTTTTTTTGAAGTTGGTTAAAAATAAAGTTGCATATCTTTTATTATAGTACGAACGTTTATTTTTTAACTAAAAATTTTACTCAATTAAATTTTTTGCTACGCCTATTTATGCATAGTTATGACATAAATTAGCCAAATTGATGTAAATCAATAGAGTTCAGCTTTTTCGAAAATTTGCATTTAATTTTTATATAGATTTTGCTAAGCACAAAGTTTTTGATTATTGTTAATAACAATCTACCGCATTTTTCGTCCAAATTTTAATACTTTTAAATATTTGCATAAATGTATTGTATAATTAATTAGTAATATTTACATATATATTTAAGTAATTTTTTTTTTGCTAATTTCTGCACTAAAGTAGTACTAAATACATACATAAAAAAATTATATTTTACTTTGCCATGCAGCCACAACAGAAAAATTTTATTTAAATTGCGTAATTACACTTAATTAACTGAGTACTCTTAATTTAATGCTAAATTAGCATTAACTTAGACCTAATTAATGCTAAATAATACATACTTTTGAGCAAACAAATTTTACTTGCACTATGCGTCCATTTATTACACAAGTTATAGAACTGTAGCACCCCCAGATACTTATTAATGCATATATGTATATTTACTTACGTATGAGAAACTCACATGTAAGTTTACATAGTTAATATTTAAACTAATTGTAAGT
>NW_023458556.1:24355381-24358550 GCF_013731165.1 Rhagoletis pomonella
AACTCACATGTAAGTTTACATAGTTAATATTTAAACTAATTGTAAGTTCACAAATTTGTTAAAAAAAAAAAATTTTTGGTGCTTACTGCTTAGCCGAGCTTCTCCTCCGCCTTGTGGTGTGCTGCCCCTTGATGTTGTCTTATAAAGGTGTGAAGGACCAACAGTTTTTTGCCGCCTCTGAACGGCAAAGCTTTTTCATGGTTGGCCATTGCCTGCCGAAAAAATCAGGTTTGAATGTTGCTCAAACAAGCGATCGAACGTTGGTCCTAACGCCTGGTAGGTGCGCACTACCTCTAACCCCTCGACTATGGCGGCCGCTACGATTTCTTATACGCACGTAAATAAATCGCTTTATTCTTCATACATATTTATTTCTAACTTACTTAAATATTACTAAACAGAAATTAGTTGTTTAAATCTTTGGAAAGTGTTTTGGGAAGCTCATTTTGCTTTTATGTGCACAAGTATGCAATGGAAAATTTTTTTTAAACGCGCGCTGGAATATCGGTTGTAGTTTGTGTGCAACATTCGTTTAGTTTGGAGGGAATGCGTTAGGGGAGGTTGCTGTCTAGTTAAAAAAAATTAATGAACTGCAGATAAGTAAGAAGCCCTGTTTATTGTTATCACTCATCGTCTTCAAAATATGCTCGTAGTATAAATTTATAACTTCGAATATGCAAACACAGCATGTAGCTCTATGATTTTGAGAGACTTCAATCGATCTAGTACCTGCATACATACATATGTACATACTATGTACATACATATGATGCACTGTTTTTTTAACGTTATCAGCTCAAACATTTAAAGACTTTTTAAACGAAATTCTTAACCAATTTGTGTAGCATTGATGACACCCATCAAAACATTAAGCATTTTTGGAAAGTAGCACAAAAAATCGTACCGTACAGTACAGTATTTTGCTGCGCCTTGTAATTTTTGTGTAATGATTACAAATCCGAAGTCAGTTTTCTAAATTCAAAACTGTGGATCCAATATGGTGGATGGCTTTGTAAAAAAAAGTGTCAAATTTCATAAAAATCAAATTTCATAAAAATCTGAAAATTTTTTAAAATTCCTTCCACCATGTTCTATTTGCCATTTTGAATTTTTAAAAATTGATTCCAGTTTTCTAATCAGCGACTTAATGAAACTTTGGATATCAAATTTGATAACAATCTGAAATATTTTTAAAAATCCTTTCGCCATTTTTTATTTTTGAGAATTGCTTTCAGTTTTGTAATGAGCGACTCACAGAATCTTTGGATGTCAATTTCATAAAAATCTGCTATTTTTTTTATCCATCCGCCATATTGAATATGTCATTTTGAATTTCGTAAAACTGTATTCATTTTTGTAATCAACGACTCAAAGAATTTCCGGACAACAAATTTCAAAAAAATCCGAACTTTTTTTTATTGGATGCGCCATTTTGAGTTTTCAATTCATCATTTCATTTTGAGTTTCAGATTCGTAATCGGCAATCCCACACGCCCTTTATATACGAAGTTTAATAAAGTTTAAACAATTACAAGGCAATCTTCTATTGACCTATTCAGCATAGGGGTTGTTAAGGGTGGTTTTCCCCGTAGAAATGGCGAAATACGGATACTGTTTTTAGTCCCTACTTTCCGAAAATGCTCGATTTTTTCATGGGTGTAACAAAAAGTTTATTTTTGTCGGACAGTGTAGATAGTTCAGCTGAAAATCTACATACTACAACAAAATTAGTGGGTGTCCTATGCAAAACTTAGATTTTCATATTTTTAAGGACAAACCTAATATTTATGTAAATAGATAATTGGGATATGATAAGAGGCATGGATCTATTGTACCCAGCATTCATCACAACACATCTTTTATTCCTATAGGCTCCGAAGAGTTCAGGAGAGCCATTTTAAAGCAGTGTCTCTTGTTCTCTTACAGCCAAGCACAAACTAACTAACTAGCTGTCCATACACGCGATAATTACCTGTGTAGCTTTTTAAAGCAATAAACCGATTGCAAATATCCGACAAAACGATAGTTTACACAATCAAATAACTAAATGTGCTCCTTAATCATACTAAAATTAATAGCTACATTTAAGTACACAATACATTGCATTAATATTAAATAATGACTACTTTTTTACAATAAAGCACATATGCATACATATGTACATACATACATACATTATATGCATATGTATGTTAATATATAAATACATTCACATTAGTGCTAAGTACATTTTAGATTATATTTATTATATATATGTTATAGATTTCAAATTATGTACTTTTATTTTTGTATTTTTTTTTTGTTTCTTAATTTCTTTTGCCAATTTTAATTTTGGTATAAAAACGTTGTTGCTTTTGTTGTTATTATTGTTTGAAATTGCACTTTTGCTGTTGTTGCCCCATTTAAAGAGTATTATATTTGTGTGCGTTTTGTAGTGAATCAACCAATTAGTTCTATTTTCGTTAAAAAAACAACTTTTCGCAATCCCTCAAGCCGCACTATGCAATAAAGTTTAAAAATTTTGTGACCTAACACAATTGATTTTTTATATAAAATAAAGCCCGCTGATTTTAAAAATGCTAAAGTATGTCGCTGCATTATTATCAGGCCGTGGGCGATGTCGCACAGTGGTGCCGATCTGGAATATAGTGTTCAAAATTCATTTTGAAACGAATATGATAAATTTTTTTTTTTAATGAAAGCTAATATTAGAATTTATAAGAAATTTGTCGAGCCCGATTTTTGAATTTTTATTTGTCTATACTTACATATATAATAAAATTTTTGCGCGCAATGTACAGAGAGAGCAGCAATTTTGAAGGCAATCGTTTCTCCCGCTCTTGTAAATAAATTTTGCATAATAAAAGCAAGTTGAAAACAATTATAAGGTTTCTCCAAAATGAAAAAAATTGCAAAAGTTATAGTTTAAAGCATATAAAATTTCTCCAGAGATTCCAATTTTTTTTTTTTTTGAGAATTTTTAGAACAATTTTAGGTGTGCGATTTTATAGCACATTCAATTTTACTATAGTAAAGTGCATGTTTCAAGTGGCAAAAAATTCGTTTATTTTTTATAATTGTAGATCGGTTGAAAAATCAAAGCTTTGCAGCTTTGGGAACCACTGTGCACCGACTGCGCAGAACTTAAAGCAACAAATTTTAGTTGACT
>NW_023458556.1:24358650-24359989 GCF_013731165.1 Rhagoletis pomonella
CTGTGCACCGACTGCGCAGAACTTAAAGCAACAAATTTTAGTTGACTCTTGAAATTTACAATTTCGAGCGGAAACTCAGATTATTTTGTTTATTTTTTTCATAAAAAGGAAAGCAAAAATATAAATGCAATTTTGGGCCTGAAAGCACCCAAAAAAATCTGAACAAGTTCTGAAAATGTCTCAAAAGTTTGCGAAACACTTCAAAATTGGCCGAAAGTCACCAAAAGTTACGAAACATAATGTTGTAGCCGCTACAACAACAACAACAACAGCAAAAAATAAAAAAAGTCTCAGTAAAATCTTGAAAAAAACACAAAATACAGGTATGTATGTATGTAGGTCTCAACCAATTTCGATCGGCACCAAAAAAAAAAAACATGAAATACTACCAAAAGTTTTCGTAAAATTAAACACAAAGTTGCCGAAAGATGCCGCAAGGTAAAACACGAAATTGCAAGAAATCACGGATAAAACACGAATGTTTCCGAAAAGTTGAGTTCTTTAAACTAAATATAACTAAGCGTCCCTAAAAAATTTAGAATAGTCCCGTAAACGGCACAAAACTTCCCGAAAAAAGAAGAAAATAAAACACGAAGTAACCAGAAAACCGTTGAAAACAAAACCAAAAATCCCCATTTCGTCCCAAAGGTTCCCAAAAATCTCGCAAATTAAAACACGAAAATGCCAGAAAATAGCGGAAAAACGCGAAGGGTTACCGAAAAGGTCTCAAATCATATTGAAAACTAAAGCACGAAATATAACACTAAGGGTCCCGTAAAAGTCCCAAAAGTTCCCGGAAGAAGACAAATAAAACACGAAGTAACCTGAAAAGCGCCGAAAGAATATAAAAATCCCCATAAACTCCCAAAAGTGTTCGAAAAATCCCGCAAAGTAAAACAGTAGAATGCCGGAAATTACCAAAAAAAAAACGACGGATTCCGAAAAATGCCGACAAGATCTTGATAATTAAAAGAAGTTTACAAAGAAGCATTTCGAACGATTATATTTGCTTAAAGAATAAAAAAAATGTTTCCTATTTGATTTTCTTAAAATCAGTGGACCTCAGTATTACAATAAAAAAATCAGCCTGGCATAAAAATTCTAGTTGCGAGTAGATCGCAAAATTTTGATTGCATAGCGTGAGTATTCTGTGCTTTCAATTTGAAAACATTATTCTGCTCTTACCCTCAAATGTTGCTGCCATCTTACGTGTGAATGGAAGCTTTTATTTCTAATGGAATATGACACATTTTTGCCAGCTGTTCAGAGACCTTCCTTAATTTCTTATTTTGTATACAGTTTCTAAAGTTAATATTTATATGCTTGAATCCACTCATAA
>NW_023458556.1:24360089-24393950 GCF_013731165.1 Rhagoletis pomonella
TATACAGTTTCTAAAGTTAATATTTATATGCTTGAATCCACTCATAATAATTTACGTTTAACTATAGTTATAACTACTACACAATTATGTAATTCTAAACCGTTTCTAATTAAATTCCCTCGTTGCTGGTTGGTTGCATGCAAATTCATGCTATGCTTTTCTACTAAAATAACCCCTGCCTACTTGGCATGGCATGGCCAATTTTCTTGCCATACCACGCGCTCACATTGCATGTGCCCCATCAATTTACCTTTTCCTTAATACTAAACTCTCCTATAGACTTGACCCGCCCCGGGCTCCGCCACCTGTTCCCATTGCAGTTTACCGTGTGCTCAGCTGTACCGACGACATTTCGACGCGTTGACACTGACGGCGCTCTACAATGACCGCCGCCGTTGGCGCCGACTAATCGGCCGCGGGTCATACGTTCATCGCATAATAGACGGAACCTTGAGCGGCAGCGGCAGCGGCGGCGGCGGCGGCGGCGGCGGCAGCGGTAGCTTGTCCGGCATTTGGCGGCGGTGGTGGTGCTGCTTGCTGCTGCTGTTGTTGTTGTTGTGCAATGTTCGCCTGTTGCTGTTGTTGTTGCTGCTGGTGTTGTTGTTGCAGTTGTTGCTGCAATTGCTGTTGCACAGCCGCTGCCTGGCTGGCGGTGGGCGACACCATGCTGTGACAATCGGTGTGCGACACCGCGGCCGCGCCTTCCGGTACGCCACGCTCACTGAAACCAGGTATATTGCCCTCCTGTGCGAACTGATAGCGCTGTGCCATGATGCGCTGATGCGGTGCATGCGGATGCTGGTGTGGATGGGCGGCCGCCGCAGCTTCAACACCCACCGCCTGTTGCGCATGTTGCGCATAGTGTGCTGCTGCATGGCCACGTCCAGCCATCACATGAAGCTGCATGCCGGGCAGCGCATAGCCAATGGGAACGCGAATCGTCTGCTGGGTTACCTGCAAATTGCAAATGGCATTAGTGTGTGACATAATTGTGTAAAAAAGCAGTGTGGCCATCGAGTGGCTAAGTGCCCACCTGCTGATACTCCAGTATATTTTGGCGTTGGATGTGCGCCACTTTCGGATCTATGTTGGAGGCGGCATATTGTGAGTAGGTCTGTGCGTTGTAGGGAATCAACACCATTGTTTGGTGGTAATTGCGCAGCGGTGGTGGCGACTCTGGACGTCGAGTCGGACTGCGTGCATAGTGGCCGTAATGTTGCTGCTCAATAGCGGTGACACTTTGGCAATTTTGTGCGGCGTACATCATTGCCGTTTCGTCCTGACCCTGCTGCATAATTGTTTGGCGGAACATTGCACCACCTGGCAATGTTTGGTAGTATGCCTGCTGTAGGCCTGCACCTTCAATGGGCAGTCGGTGTTGTTCAGCACCGCCGTCCGTGTAGAAACTCCAAGTGCGCTGTTCGGTTTGCTGTTGGGCGATGGTATTGGCCTGCACTTGGACTGCTTGGGGCTGTGGTTGCTGTTGCTGGCCGACCATCACTTGAGATGGCGGTTGTGGCTGTTGGGGTGGTTGTTGTTGTTGTTGCTGCTGCTGCTGCTGCTGCTGCTGTTGTTGTTGTTGTTGCTGCTGCTGTTGTTGCTGCTGCTGCTGCTGCTGCTGTACAACACTCACGGGATGTGGCACATTTTGTGGAGAGGGATTTTGTGAGATCTGTTTGGTCATGGAACTTGTGGAGGCTTGCTTTGGCAGCGTGTAGCTCTTGATGGCCTGGTTGACGGGCTGCGGTAGGCGAAAGAAAATTATTGGTATAACAATAACATAGCTGTGTGGAACTCTTGACTGGCCAATTTTTTTATTATCTATTTTTTGTAGAGTTTAATGAGGTGAGCGCTTCAAAAGTGAACTATGCAGTCAGAGTTTACTCGACTAACGTAAGGATTTATCCATCTGCTTTGACTTACAAAGCCAATATGCCAACTATATCGGAATATAAATTTTAAAACAACTAAAGATCGCAGATTTTCAAAAAGTAGCTTACACTAAAAATCTACCTTAATCGAAGTAGAAGGGATGAAATTGCCGCCATAATATCGCAAACTTTCACTCAAATCCACAGCAAAATCAAAATGTAGGATGAGAGGTCTAGTCTAAGTAAACTACAGTAAAGGACGTTACTCTCCTACTGACCCAATCTAATCCGGAGGTATGCCAGAAGAATTGTGCAGCACTGGATAGGGTCTGTAATAATTCGTTTTGCCATTCTCTTTTTTTCCACCTGAACGATCTGAGTTTGCGAAACTCCCTCAATGTTTGGAGCTTGGTTAATAAGTCCCTATTGGCTTTGTGTATAATGGAAGGGAGTCTGAAGTAATAACGAGACGGAGTACAGACACAAATTTCATTATATTTTTCATCTCTTTGTTTGCCAACGTAACGAGATCAAGTACATAGAGCAGGAAACCCTTCTACCGTGTAAAGCAAACTGGCAGCTGGAACAAATACGCATCAACCCCAACTGCCTACAACAAGCAAATTCGCAAAATAAAAACGAAAGGTTTTATAGAATTCTGCGTAGGGATTTCCTCCACTCCGTAGGCAGACAGAATCCTTAGGATCTTAGCTAGAAGAACAGTTGAAAGCTGAAGAAACGATTAAACTTCCAGACAACAGCTGCACTAGAACCGATAATAAATAAAAAAAAGGGCTCTAGCCCTTCTGAAGACCTAATTCCGAGAATCAGCGGCTCTGGTAGCAGAAGACAACGATGGCCACTACAGATCTGCTGTGGATGAGTGAGAGACGTCTGTCTGATTTGTTTGTACGGTGGCCTATGGGTACGTTCGAGAAATACAAATCGCCGTGGTTAGATGGCCTATGGCCGATTCTACCCCATAAAGGCCAATATCTTTTAAGCCCGGGAACGGTGAGGAACGGGAACACAGCTGTTTCAATCCGAAGATGGATAGGAGTAGTGGCACGAACAGGTTTGACGAAACGGCAGAAGGAAACAAATTAATGTAGCTGAAGACCACGACAGACGTAGGTAATTAATAAATGAAGTACCGCAGCCTTCGAAGTAATCCTTGACCTGACACCGCAACTAATATTCATACAACACACTGCAATACACTTCACTAAAGAGGACACTAGCAAAGGCAGACAGAGGAATAAAATCAAAACCAAGATTACCATCTTCTGATTCAACGCGATGGCATGGCCAAGGAAAGAATCTCTGATAAATGCAAAGCTGCCTGAGCTCGGACTATTCTAGAAAACACATTTCGGTCACACACCCAAAGGTGGTACACAGATGTTAAAAAATCTGACGAGCATATATAGATATCGAACACTCTAAGAGAACATAACACTGTTCAAATGATGTAGATACCGGGTCAGAAGAGACTGACAAGGGAAGCAGTAGCTACCCGAATGCAGGCCCACACACTATCATGGCAGGACAAAACCTAATTTAAAGTTGCAACTCAAAGAGATTTGGACAGCTAAAAACAAGCTTAAGGCATATAACAGGCGTACTGAGGGGTCATAGGAGGTCGTGAGCCCACCTGAACATCCTGTCATTTAGCTCAGCCACCAGAAGAAGAAAACTACATTTGGGCGAGCTGTAGTCAGAAGCTACGCATATTCATTTAGTGCTACCTCGAAAACTGCTGAGTTTCATTAGGAGTTTAGAGCTAGACGAGGCCCAGGGTTGCAGCGCACACTCTCAATTATACATACACACCCTCTCACCGACCCACCAATACCCCAACTTACCTGCCCCACAGCAACGCTTGGCATCTGCTGATTTAATTGCTCCTGCATTTGTTGTAAAATCTCATTGGTGGAACTAAACTTCGGTTTGATGCCGCGCACCGACGGGCGCTTATTAAAGCCATAATCATTTTGCTCATCATCATCAGAGCTATTGTTGGAGTTTTCGTTGGTGTAGCGCTTTTTAATCTTTTCCGTACGATTGGCATCCTGCTGTGCAAATGCTGCCAATTCATCTTGCTGCTCCTGTCCGGGCGTGCCAGCAATGACATCGGGCGCCACCTTGCGTACTTCATCGGTAGCGCCGCCGCAACCGTTACCACTACCACCGCCACCGCTGCCGCCCTGGTTACCACCGCCTGTCTGTTCGCTCAAATTGGCACCACCCAAATTGAATTCAGCGAATTGTGCATTATTGGCCGCATGGCCGCTATGATGTGCCGCAGCCAAGGTGTAGTAGGATGAAAGGTCGTCCTTGTTGCCAGCCACACATGCGGTTAGTGGTGCTAGTGTGGAGAGGAATTGACGTTTGGGCTCCACTTGACGTGGTGGTGTGCGATGAATTTGGGTATGTACGACGGGTACTTGTATGCCCATGCCGAGATCGGGTGCGGCCGGGCAGCGGCATTCCTAAAAGGTTGAGTTTATGTTGTTTTTTGTTTAAATGTGTATGAGTGGACTGGATAAACAATTTTTTTTTTACCTGAGGTATTATAACTATGGGATTCTCTTCCATTTCTAGTATCTTTTCTTGCTTCTTGTCACGATTGAATATGTCGGAGATCTTTTTATAAGCCGATGAGCCACTCGATGAGCTCGAAACTGACGAGCTGGGCGAAAAGCTTTTATCGCTGTTGCCGTTGACGAATTTCTGTGGATTCTCTTCGCCCATAGGACTGCCGCGATGCATCAATTCGCAGTTGGCTTCCGCAGCTAATTTCGAGCTTTCCTCATCACCGTTCTCCGCAGCGCTATCCTCATTCGTTTCATCGATGTCACAGGTCAACTGTTTAATGCGCTCCTCAAGCGAAATATCCGATTTGACGGCCTTTTTCCTGGCATTTAGAACAGGGGGTAATGCAAAGTGTATTGCATTGAAAATATGTGAAGAGGATCAGAAAATAAGGCAATAAATATATGCATGTACTCACTTGATCAACGATCGTCGCAATATGTTGCGCTCAATGCTACGCCTTAGCGTGTCCGTATCACCACAGCCGGGTAGATTTGGCACCAAACAACCAGCACGCTTGGACTCGTCAAATGCTCGTAATGCTTCTGAGGTGAGCACCGGTGTTTGGTGAGCGACGCTCGGGAACAACTGGCGTACGGCGGAATTGGGACGTAATGCGTTATTGAATAATGTGGAATGTTTCTTGATCGGTATGAGTTCGTTTATCTGATTCTCCCCTTCATCGGCGACGCCAGTTGTCTGACCCTCGCCGTCAACGGCCAAATCTTCAGTAACAAAACGCACCGAACGCTTTGTGGTGCCACCTTCATCCTCGGAAGTGGTGTTATTCTGGTCATCGGACTGAAATGAGATGACCGAAGAGAGAGAGAGAGAGAGAGATAGATAGAGAAAGATACAAATATAAATTTAGTTTCAATAACTATTTTCATATAAATGTAAAAAAAGACAGTGTGACGTTTTGTGATGTTAGGTAAATTAGGTTCACAATGGGTGTTTTAGTATTCCTCCTTAGTGGATGTTAATATGTTTGGAAAGGAAGTCTCATAATTGGAGGGAAATTTCTGCACATTCAAAATACTGATCTTTCTGGGTTTTAGGTTTCCTTTTGATCCTAGTAGGACAAAGCTTGAAATATACGTACACAAGGAGGATAATACAAAAATTTAATCAACTTTAAGCTCGTTTCTTGAATTATAATCTTTCTAAATGATTAATATTTTGGAAAGAGTAAAATACCTTTAGCTTCTCTAGTAAGAAAGTATATGCAAGCAAAGCTGACCATGTTGCAAGAAAAGATCTTTGAAACCAAGAATTCCTTTGGACTTTGGAACTGAGCGAAATTGGAAGGTAGCGTTGAAGGTGTTTTCCGAGATAAAGTCCCCACAGACCACGCTTAACATGCTTCTACATTTATCCAGCGTGGGTAATAAGTAGCTAAGCGTGGGAACTGTGTAGTAACACGTTCCACGTCGCACGAGGTAACGCAAGAAACGCAAGCAACATAATATTGGGCTGTAAAATGCCGACTAGTAATTACTTTTGCTTCCAAGGTTTATTCTACCCAGATGCACACCCGACATAAATGGCACGTTCTCACAAAGAACAAAATGATAACGAAACTTTAGATAGCGTTGCCAATGAGAACGAAAATATTTATAACGTGTTCGAGAAGAATCAATTAGGAACAAAAGTCTGGGGAGCGATCTGCTAGAGTACAAAACGATAACAAAAGTTTTTAGAACTTAACGTTCAGAGTGCGAGGCGCATCTGCTTGTTGGGATGAAAAATTGTTTCAGTGAGAACCATGATTATTAGTTCTAAGCCAGAGGAAAGCTTGGATCATTTTCAACTCCATTTATGGAATAATTTTTCATTTTATTTGCAAGCAAAGTTCCGGCCTTAAGTCTTTCGTTGACTTAATTTGCATATTTATCTTTAAGTTCTTTTTTGATTCAATTTTAATATTCAAGCATCTCAATGAGAAAATTTTTGTTCTCGCTTCCATTCTTCGCCAATAGTTCAGTGAAGTTTTTTTCCCGTTCCGTTCTCTGTCAGAACATTCCAGAAACTCTAGCTCTCAAATAGTTCTTAGAGAGAAAGTTCCTTAGACTTTTGTTCCCGTTTTGTTCTTTGCCAGAACGCTTCGGTGAATTTTGTTCCCATTTTGTTCCCTTAGAAATGTTCCCGAAAGTATTGTTCGCATTTTTTTCTCTTTGGAAACGTTCCACAGCGTTTTGTTCTTATATAATTCTCGTTCAGAACATTCTCCACAGTTTTGTTCTGACTATCATTTTTTTGAAAACCGTCCCAAAGGTTTCGCTCCCATTTCGGTTTTGGTTTTTAAGCACTCGTGGGAACAAAACTACTAGAACGACATTTAGTTGCGATCATACCTTTTGTTCGCAGGGAATATTGAAATATATTTTATATAATTTTACTCCATTGTTCAATCACTTACCTGTGACATTGAGTCCTGTTTCCACAATTTGCCGCCCTTCAGAATACCGCTAATTTGTGTGGGTGACGACTCCTTTGGTGGTATGGGTGGCGGTTTTTCCTCATCGCAGACTTCACCGCCTGCATTAGATGTTTGTTGTGGCTGCTGCTGTTGGGCAGTGCCGCCACTAACAGCGCCGCTTGGCTTTGTTGGCAATGTTGGCGGCAAGAGATCGGCGCCGGCCGTCACATCCTCGCTGGCCTCACGCACAATGCGCCGCTCGGTCACTGTAGTCATAGTGGTAATAGTTTCAACAACAAAACGTTTATTTTTCGTAGCATTCAAGCGATTATCCTTTCTATCTTTGACTTTATTACAAAATATGCGATCAAGTCAAGTAGGATTACGATTAGCATTACAACATAATTATACAGCACAATTACATGTACATTTTTTTTTAGTTTTTGTTAGTAATTTTTTTTTTGTGTTAGTAAGAAATTGATATTCGATTTTTTTTATTAAAAATTTGTTAGTAATGAGTTCAGTTGGAGTTAAGTAGAAGCGCGCAAAAGTGACAAACATTTTGGAGAATTTGTTTTTGCGTTGCGTGGTGAAGATACAGACATAAGCGCAGTTTAGATTCACGTCATACGAACGCATTGGTAGTAGATCGCCCATACAACGAACACGAATGTGATTTGGCAGCATAATGAAAATTACATACATACAAACAAACATTACGAGTATCTACATATGTATATGTATTGGCACTAAATACATTCGTATTTACTATGAGTTGCGCGTTTGATGAAAATGCTTGCAGTTCAGTTCATGCAGTGGAATGCAAAAATGTGGATAGCGTTATGCGAAACTGGAAATGCAACTCTCCTACATATACATAAATGGTTCATTTATGGCAATATGCTTGTGTATGCAATTTAATGCTTGAGCGCTTATTTACAGCATAAAACTAATATTTTATGAAATCGCGAAATATTCTACAAAAATTCGCATTTGGAAAAGCAAAGCAAATTAAAATTATCGGCAAACTCATTTAAAACTGCCAAAGCATTTGCAGGTTGTTGGATTGTAAAAGGGCTATACAAAGAACTGCAGCGGAATGGTATGCGTCGGCACAACAGCACTGCCCTTATAACTCACGCGAGATGAAGTAACCAATCTGACGGCCTTGGGGCACTGCAGTCAGAGAGGCAGCTTTAGTGCGGCTACCGTGACGTATTTGGTTGAAGGGTGCACTGAAGTCTGCCGCTTTTGTTCAATATTAAGATCAATAGGCTCGCTATATAAATATATATTTTCTTAAAAAAAAAAATTGCTCAGCTTCCGGTTGTGCGCTGAGTTTGAGGCCCGAAACATAAAAAAGAATTCCAATGCAAACCTCCAACAAGCCTGGCATGATGAATACCACGGCAAAGGCACAAAAGAATACGATTTGAGGGTTTGCACTTGGAATGTCAAGACCCGCGACGCGAAGACTAATGGTGTTTTCTTTTCTAACGCAAAATGTAACCTTCTCAACGCCCTCCTCAAACAAAGAAGGCAGTATTTGTTGTACGAAAAAAAAACGCCATAAGGCTGACATTACCGCCATCCGGTGAACGAGCGTCCCACGTCTATCCACATCAAAATGAGATTCTCCAACATTTCGTTAATTTTAGAACCACGCCCCGCCGAAAGACAAGAACCAGAAAGGTTTTTTGTAAGCGCTTTGAGCGCATCTATGAGCGCTGCGCCCATCATGACATAAAAATCGTGTTTGGCGATTAAAATGTTAGTATGAGCATGGAAGGCTACTTTAATTCCAGTGTCGGGAATTCTGCTTAGACGATGAAACGTCCAATAATGAAAGAAGGCTGATCGACTTAGCCAGCGCCCGAAACATGGTAGTCTGCGGCACCAGGTTCCAGCATACAATAATTCATCCGGTAACATGGATGTCTGTCTCCATATCGAAGGACGAGAAACCAAATCGATTACATTGTACAAAGAAAACTGCTGTAGAGAACATAGATGCCGCTGCGATTGGGCGCAACGCGAGCTATGTGGGATCGATATAGCAAGTTGAATAGGATAGCGAGATGTATTTGCCGTGGTAAGAAGAAATGGGCCAAAATACGTGAGTGCGAGGAGCTTGAAATACATGACCGACAAGAAAAACACCCGAAAATTTGATTAGAGAGTAAGGGCGAAAAAAGTCCAGGGCGAAATCCTGTAAGAACGGTTGTCCAGAACATACTTAAATTAAGGAGGGAATAATTTTCCACCCTATTGTATGCTAACAGCACTGAAATTAGTGGAGAAGATGAACCCGAGTCCCCAGGCAAGGACGACAGAATCGATGTGCCATCGCCCGCCTATGATGAGGTACGACCGACAGCTGACGGTCTGCCATCTGAGCATCAACTCTTATACAAAATATAATCGGATGAACGAATGCCTGATGGCTGAAATTTAAGTGGGCTACGTACAACAATCCATAAGAAAGACCACCGCGCCATATGCGAAAACCATTGCGGCATCAGCCTTTTAAGCACCGGATATGCGGCCTTATCGAGCGTATTGGCTTTAGATGAGGTAAATCCACCAAGGACCGGGTATTCACCATACGCTGCGATGTCTGAATTTGGTATCCCTGTGAGCCTAATACGGCATCATCAGCTCCGTCAGAATTGGTAAGGACCTCTCCGAGCCGATTGATACAAACCAGATTTCAGGTATAGCGACTCCCTGTCGTGTGTGTCGTGTGTCAACAAGAAGATGAAGTTTCTGAATTCTGTAACTGATAATGTATCTTGAAGTCTTCTCGTATTGGAGCTAAATTTAAAAATCGATTGAAATTCAATTGAAAATTCGGCTAGGACAATTTGGCTAAAATGATCTGAATGAATAGTCATTGAAGTCAGGGATTTTTTTACGCAGAATCAGTATGCCGGAAGGATGAAGAAAATTCGCAGGTAATGATCGGTATCATTTGGAATTAAATATAGTAATTGTACTAATTTTTTTCCAAAAAAAACCAAAAAAAAATCTCAAAACTTATTTCCACACTCTAATCTGCTGGCTGATGTAAATTCTCTATATCAGAAAGAGAACTTACACTAAAGATGGCAAAACGAAACTGCGTAGTCTCCAAACCAAATGTGAAAAGAGATGACGGAAATTTCTACCGAAATACTACCCGTACGTCTACTAAATCGTTGATTTAATGCAGTGCGGCAAAAATTGTACCGTAAATAAAAAAATAAATATATAAAATATTTTTGCAAGGAAATTTCAAAAAAAAATTTTTTTAGTGGCCTTTTAAAATATTTCGTCGTATCTTCTGCATTTGTAATCGGAACTTAAAGTATGATATATCGATGTTTTTGTATCGGGGAGAAATTGGTTTTTGTTACAAAGTCCATTGGCATAAAATACCCCGGTTCCAATATTTACCGAACAGATCTCGGTGCTTATCATCCTAATGTCAGTACATTGAAGCTTGCTAAACATTTTTGAACTTCTTGTAAGGAAGTATTTCGATTCGAAAGCAATTTCGATTTTTTTATGGTCAAACATAGGGGTCGCCTTTTTACATTTTTCTTTATATCTTCAGCATTTAACGTCGGATCTAAAGTAAATATGATACATATGTCGAAGTTCTTTTCTCGAGGAGGCAATATTTGATTTTAGTGTCTCCGAAAAATGTTCGGCAAAAAATTCGAAATTGCCTTGCAAAAATACTTTCAGCTCAGAGGCGTACGGGAAACTATTTTTTGTTTGCTTGTAAGGTGGTACGGTCGAATGCATATGAATGTAAATTTATGTTGGTTTGTAAGCGCTGTTCAAAGCAATAATAATAATAATAAAAGTGCATAAGCAAATGGAAGCAGTGGAAATAATTTGGATGAAAGCATAGATATTATACAGTCAGCGTCAAAAATATGTTTTCCTTGACGTTTTGACGATTTTATTTATTTATATTTTACATACTAAATTTTTCTTATTTTTTTATAAAAATAAAGTTCATTCAACAGCAAAAACCACAAGAATCTTTTTTTTTTAGTTCACATAGAGCTCGGAAAAATGCAAGAAATACCAAGAAATTTTCATCGACATTTTCAATTTTCAATTCGATTTCTTAGTATTTGAGTAAGCAATTTTGTAGCCCGTTAAATTTGAGTACCACAAATAGCTAGTTAAATGAACTATGTTATTATAAAAAATAAGAAAATTTTGGAATCAAAAATATAAATAAATAAAATCATAAGAATGTCAGGGTATGCATAGTTTTGACGCTGACTGTATATGTACAATGCCGAGCATATTTGTATACTTATAATATTTACATTAGTAATAACTACACAATTACATATGTATGAAAATTGCTAAATGCATATTTATGTATGTATGTAAATAAATGAGTTCATATTTCATTTCATACCTGGCGATGGTTTATACTGCGATTGGAGCACATATTTGGGACGCTCTTCGCCGGCAATGATTTCTTTCTGTGTAATGCGACGCTCGGGTGAACTGGTGTGCAATGGCAACAGTGCAACGGCCGATACACCGATTGGTGTTAGCTCCTCTTGGCATTGTGGTGAAGTGCATTCTACGGATACGATACGATGATACGAGCAAAACATGAATACATACATAGATGAAAACAAAAGTTGTGACAAAATCTGTGGGTAATGGATAGCTAGATACGAGTAGCTAACAACTAATGTCAGTTAAATAAGTGCATAATGCGTAAATATATGTTAAAGTTATGCATCTACTTTTGTATATACATTGGGGTGGTTCTTAAAATAACAACATCTCAATTTTGTAAGGAGCACACTTTTTTTACCTATGTACGTACAAAATAAAGATATCAAAGAATATTTAGAAAAAATTTAAAAAATGTAGGTGTTGCCACCAGGGTTTGAAAAAAATTTAAATAAAAAAAAATCGCAAAAATTCTACCACAATTTGATTTCAAATCTGAAAAACATTACGTATTTTTTTTTTGAAACATATTCATATAAATTCCTAAACTCGCTGAGTTATACATACATAGGTGGTTAAAGTCAAAATTTTGTAGAATTTTCTCTGTTCAAACAAAAATTTCAAACCCTGGTAGCGATACCTGATATATTTTTCTTAATTTTGAAATTTTCGTAGATGTCTATTTTGTACGTAGAACATGATCTGTCAAATTCTCTCGATTAAAAAAAAATTTCAAACTCTGGTAGCTATACCCGATTTTTTTATTTAGAAATTTTCGTGTATGACTTTATTTTTTTTACATAACTAGAATAAAATAAAGAGGTGCCCCCATGAAGTTAATGTTTTTAAGGACCACCCTAACGCACATACATATATGTATATGATTATTTCTATATTATTCGAGGGTGCGATAAAGCAGTAGTGAAATGCGTTGCTAATAAATATTAACAATAATTTCGACGTGGTAAAAGAGGCTAACAATGCCATGTATGAAAAACTGTTGTTGCTCTTGAAAAATAATAACAACAGCAAAGCCGTTAACAAAGCCAAATGTGATGTGCAACTGCAACTGATTGATGCACATCTGTTACGCTAGCTTTTGCTGCCTAAATGCATATCTATGTAGTATGTACATATGTACATACATACATTTAGGTGTGTGTGAATGTGTGCGCTTCCAGCACTGCGTTCCCTTAATTTTTTTCAATTTTTTATTTTGTTTCTTTACACCCTAATAGTACGCTCTGCATGCACACGTGCGCCCGAATTACCGAAAATAAACGCTTGAATGAGTGAGTGATTGAGTGAACACGCGTTGCCAAGGCCCCCTTCCGAAAACCATTAAAAAAATTAAGAAAAAAAAAACACCAACAATGTACCGGTATTCCCGAGCGGAATTCTGCATGAAGGATGATTGTCTTGCGTTGTCAAGCAGTTAAGGCGTGGCAGGCTGGGCTTACTAGTCATTACGGCAATTTCGGCAAATGATTTTCTCTCTGGAATTGGCCAGCTTGAGCCGCCGAGAATGGCTTCTGTTAAGCGCAACAGCAGCTCACTTTTACTGTGTTTTCAAGGGCCATTAACGAACTAACGCGCTAGTGAGGGTATATATGTATGTAAATTAATATTATGTACATTTCGGCACATAGCACAGTGCACTTCCCAAGAATGTACTTTAAATTTAAGGTTAAAATTAAACTACTCGAAAAAGTTTTTCAACTTTCTGGTTGATACCAAATACCCTCTGGGCAGCAACCGAACACCCGCTTGGAAGTGTGCAAATGTAAAAAGGCAAACCCCAGTAGTTGGTTGTTTGTTAAGCTTGGAACTCGCTACGCAAAAAATAAACTACCAATGAAATGCCCAAATTTTCCTCGCTAAGATCCTTTTCTTATTGATGACAACCACGGCGAACGTACAAAGTACTACTGCAGAACGAAAAATGAGAAACCAAATCGATCAAGTCGTAATAGACTGAAGGTACGCTTCCAGTGTATTGGATGTACGCACGCTCCGAGGACCAAACATCAATTCAAACCACTATCTTTTTCAGCAAAGAATTAGTTAGATTCCATGAAGCCCGAAAGAACAACTGATACCTCAAGGAGTGCTGAAGAGGGAAACGAGATGTATTTTCCGTAATATGAAGAAAAAGGCCGAAATATGTATGCGAGTGTGAGGGAATTTTTACCAGAAAGTTAAGTGACTTATGGACGATTTTGAAACCAGAGCGAACGTTTTTATTGATTCTAAAAAATTTTATTGACTTCAAAAGAGAAGAACTCACATTCTTAATTCTTATTCTTATGGAACAAAATAAACACCCTTAGAATTATCGGAGAGAGGTCAGATTCACGGATGATTATTACCTAACCAAATACTTCTTTCTTTTTAATGTATTTACATACAAAATATGTACATAAAGAAAACCACGACCAAAACTTCATGCCATACTCTTGTGAAGCACACTGTACTTAGCTGCTTTCTTGTAAAGGTCACAATGCAATGAAGTGTAACGCCAGAACATACCACGTAGCATGCCGTGAGTGCCCCACCCCTACAGCATTTATGTATCTATGCATGTATGCATGTATTTATATAAAAGTACCCAGCAGAAAAAAAGATCAATTGATAAAAAATAACAATTCGATAAATACCTCATTTTTAATTAGCTATGACAAACTAACTTAAAGTGGATTGTAAAGTTATGCAGATGTTATAGGAAGTTAGTTTTACTTTAAAAAAGTTTCGATTTAAATATTCTCATACAGAAATTACTTTGAATACGCTTATTTTATGCACTTCGCAGATGCCTTTTCGAATTCAGAAAAATTAAAATTAAGATCGTTTACATATATCATCACTTTGATGTTAAGAAAGTGGGGCATTTAATTTTGCATTACCTAGTATCGAGAAATGAATGAATGTGTTTTAATATGAAATTATTGGAACTTTTTGAATACATTTAAATGCTGATTTCATATGTAGTTAGCAGTAATATAATCGAGAACTCATAAAAAATACATTATCAGGCCTATCACAGATTCCGAATGAACTCCCGTCGTGAAAAAATCTCCTGTCACGAATTCGGGAGAAATGCTATTAGCAATTCCGACGCATTCGTAGTTAGCGCTGCCTTTGGTTTTTGTTTGTTTTTATGTTTTGGTTTAATAATTCTAAATCAAAATATAATAAACCACCATTCTCACGAATTTCGAATTTGCGGGAGAACTTCGTGATCACGACGGAATTCATGATAGCGATGTCACGTCGGGATCTCCGACGGAATTGATGATAGGCCTGTATGTTACACAGTAGGGAGGCAAAACTCACACAGCTAAACGGCGAAAACACATAAACTTAATTTTGGTCTCTAGATAACGATGGCGTTTTCAGAAAATTCGTATCACGTCAAAATTTTGAGATATTTAGGAGGCAAGTTTTAGAGCTCTGAAAGTGAAATTTTCGTGGTTAATCAAGATTATAATATCTTCGTTGCCTAAAACAATGTAAGATTCAGAGTCTCTTCTATAGGGAACATCGGAGTTGAGACCAAAACTTTTAATCATAGGCAGGAGGTTAGACACCCTAACTCGTAGATCTCTTTTAGCTGCATAGTGCATCTGGCGTCTACCAGAACCGTTCGCCGACTGATTCTTCTTCTTTTTTAGTGCTGTAATGCGTAAACATTCTTCGAGTCCAATAAAGTACACCAGTTGTTTCTCTTATGTGTCAATTCTTCTCTATCTGGCCTATCCAACGCAAAGAAGGCCGCCCTCTTTCGCCCACTTCCTCTGCAACCAGCAGTGGGTTCCGAGTTGAATACTTTGTATTTTAATTCGCTTAACTATATCTATATCGTTGTAAAGCTTCTACAGCTCATCGTTCTATCGTCTGCGTGCCCGTAAATATTCAACAAAATCTTTCTCTCGAATACTCCAAGGGTCGCCTCACTGGATGTTGTCGTTGTTTCAATGTTCCGGCAATCGGTTATCAAAACGCAGATCCAGCGGCCACAATAAAACCATAATTAAAATATTCTAGTAAAATATTTTAAATAAATTACTCCCGACCTCCGATGTAAAGTTAACCGGCAAACTAGGCGAAAAAAGTGAAATAAATTATGACTCCAACAAGGGAATATCATTACAGCTGAATCACACGTTCATTTATTACCCTCACTGCGCTGCTTTGTGAATAAAAAAAAAAACCAAACTTAACCACATAATTTACAATTAATTGAAATACCGACCGACCGGTGCATTCACCTCTGCCCGTACAAACAGCAGGCAGTCCCTTGACAGCATTTAGAGAGGAAGTGCAGCAGCCCATAAGCACAGCTGCAGGTATGTTTGATCCAACAGACTCAGCCAGCGCAGCCTAATCACAACCCAGTTTGAACGACTCAATGCTAACCCTGCGGACACAGCCGACTGCCAGCCAGTGCCACATCATAAGTTACCAACGCCAACAACAAAGTCGACTGTCAGTGTAGTCAGACTAATTGCATTGTCACCACAAGCTCCTAATTTAACCACATACATACTTCCATTACCGCAACCCCCACGCCCTTTCCAACCAGCCCTCCGCCCCGCATCCGCTCATTGCGACCCGCACGGCACTCATTGCGATGCTCGTGTGCATAACATCCGGTGATTTTCGACGGCATAAACACGTTTCGGTTTACAGGTGTTCGAGCAAATAAAAACAACAACAACACATAGTAAGTAGAAGTACGATAAGCACAAGAATTGTGTTGGCTGAAGTACATGCAAAGTGGGTTTAAAAGCTAACAATGTCTGCATAATTTTTACCTGTATCCTGGAGCTGCTTGGCAGCACACTCGGCACATTCGGCGCACTCAGTGCAAACGCCCAGCGAGTCATCGTCTGGCGAATGTTGTTGCTGTAATTGCTGGTGCTGTTGTTGTTGCGCTTGCTGCCCTGCTTGTTGCTGCTGCTGATGCTGCTGCTGATGGTGCTGACTGAGTGCTGCACTCCCAACTGGTGGCGGCGGCGGCGGAATTTGATTATTATTGCGTGCAGCCAGCATGGCGGCCCTTTGTTGCTGCAATCTCTGGATGACCTGTAGCTGTTGGATGTGTTGGGCGCCAAAGATGTGACCGCTTAGCGCGCCACCGAGGGTATTCTTTAAGCCATTGTCCTTGTAGCCATCGGGCGGACTGAGTGCGGCCTCATCGACAAACTCAATAGGTGGCGCGTATTTGGGACTCTGTAGAAGGAAGAAAGAAAAATAGTTAATACAAATGTATGTGAGTGTGTGTGAGGGAGGAGTGAGAGAAGACATACTGAGAAAAGTGGATAAGTACGTATAGATTGCATATCGAGCCCTTAGAGCTGAAAATACGTAAGCGATATTTTTTTTTTAAATTTGATTTTTGATGCATAAATGCATCTACACTCAGAAAAAAGCATTTCCTTTCAACAAGAAAACAGTACCCTTATTTTAGAGTTACTGTTTTTCCTTACTCAATTTGAGAAGTTTTTCACATGCATTTTGGACCAACCTAATGTACAGTAAGTAAATAGCATACATTTAATTCAAACAATATTCACAATGTTTAACGTGGTAGATTTTTTTCGTTAATTTGTTGTTTCATTGCCATCTTGATTACGCCATTGCTAAGTCTTATTCTATTCTTGCTTTCATATGACGCTTCAGTTCAGACTTTTCTGACCAGTATACTTTAAAGTTGTTACATATATACTTCCCTTGTTCGATCAAAAATGGAATTCGCAGCTTTTATTTGGAGACCATACCATAGGCTTCAACGAGTCCGAAAGATTTCAATTCGATATATGCCTTATGATCTCTTCACTTCACCGATCCGATTCCTTCTTACCGCAGTAGGTGTATGCTCATTCATCTTAAATCATAGTAGAAGGATACTTCTTTCCATCACTTTTGTTTTTGATCTAATTTTCGGGTCGATTGATTCCCCATTTCTCCTTGAAAGAGTTAATTTTAATATTCCTCAAAGAAGTCTGATGAGAAAATGTGGTGATTTCCGAAATAGCTATCACTTCTACCATTTTTTTAAATTATTGTTGCTTTTCCACAATAAGTTTTCATTGAAAAACGGCCTCAAGCTCAATAAAAATTGTTGAATATTATTGTTATAAGGCCATAAAATAACAAAAACAAATTCCTCAAAGCAGTTTACGGAGTCATTGGGCCTCATGCATAAACAGTGAGCTTAAACTCAGACTCCATTTTTGCACTGATGGAGTGAGCTCAAACTCAAGACGGTTGGACACAGTTAGAACTATTTACGCTGATGTGTGAGAGATTGGCTGCGATGTGTTGAGAGGCTGTTGAGCTCTTTTACATATTTCTTCGGTATTGAGAAAGCTGCCACAAAAGATGGTACAGAAGAAGCGAAAAATTTGTTAGCGAAACGTTGGGTCAGAATGTGAAATAACGTAGTTATATTTGCACAAAACACGTAGATCAGACTAGCCTGGTAACATAAAATGTAGCTCTTTTACATTCAACAATCTGCTTCAATTTATTCGTAAATTAAGTAGATTTAAAACTGATTAAAAGGGGCATGAAACTGTACAATGGGCGGTATGCAGCCTGTGTGCTGATTTCCGGTAAAAAGGAAAACAACTTTATAGAATTTTCCAGCTGTTTGGAACATATGACCACGATAGGCTTTGTATAAAAAATGACAAAAAAAAAAACTGTATAGGGTTGGTCGAATGAATGGCCGTCCGAGTGACCAGTTCCGAGTCTATTCGATTTTTGAGTATAGGGCGTTATGTTGGACAGAACGGGGAGTATAAGGAACTCAAAATGGAGAAAATTAGCCTATGGTTACAGAAGATATGGGATAACTTGGAACTTTTCTCTCAAAGTTCACAATGCTGGCAAATGTACATAAGAGGGGATTAAACTTTAAAAACTAATTAATACAACTAAAGTAAAATCTTAAACTAAAGTAAATCTTAACAATAAAATACTTTTACGCAAAATCTATAAAGGACCCTTTTATTTCTCAAAAAAACCTAGGTAACAGTTATTCGTCGCAAATTATAATACATATGTTTGAGTATTTGTTTTCGAAATGCAAAAAAAAAATTTATACTATAATGCTAATGAAATGCGTTTTTCTAGAAATCATTCCGAAAAGGACGACGTGGTTAAATGCATTACTTTTATGAACGGCACATTTAATTGTTCGATTGAATCGTGCGCATCAAGCATAAGTGAAATGTAAATGTGTGAAACCATTTACTAGTGCAGGCCCATTTCGACCACATTTTTTTCATAAGCCTAAACATGCGAATAACTCCTCTTTGGAAAAAGATATGTATGAAAATATAGAAGCACCTAGTGTGGTGTGAAAAAGATAAGCATTTGGTGTGTAAATATAAGCATCTAGTATATAAACTATTAAGCATCTTGTGCCTAAAATTATGAACATTTACTGCGTAAAATTCTACAAGAAATTTTAAAAAAAATAGTTTTGTAATTTTAGACATTTATAGTCGGTAATGTCTTGCCTACCATTATCGACGTAAATTTGCCAAAAATGGTTTAGAATGCAGTTTATTTAACCCAAACCCAGTTGAAAACTCTAAATGAAAACATAGATACGAATATACATAAGTACATACATATATGGTATATATGTATATATAAATAATACTGCAGTATACTAGTATGATGACTTTCCCGCCGCTCGGCGCTCCATAGGGAGACTTTAACCTCCAGAAAAGGTAACCTACTCCTTTGCATCGTCTTCGTCGTGTGTGTATATGTACATATGTATGTATGTGCGCATTGGCTAGTAAAAAGTTTAAGCGATAGTTGTTAGGCTGCTGCGACCACCGGAAAATTAGGATTTCCTGTCAGGCAATTATAATCGTATGAATTTTTGATGTCCTTCGCTGCAGATTCAGATTTGTCGGGCCCAATACAGCGACTTGGCTGCGTCGTTACAATGCAGCGGCGCTATGTTACAACGACGATGACGACAACAACAATGATAATTACAACAACAACGACGATAAGTAAAAATGGCAACGTCAACGACGACATTAAAATGTAACACAACGCGCGTTGAAGTCATTGTACAACATTTTGTTCACAACAAGCGGGTGGCAGCAAATGCGCCTTTGTGTCGCAGAGATGAGATGGAAGAGCGATGTGCAAGCAATCTACTTATTGTACATACTACATAAATATGTATGTATGTAGAAGACACACATGCAGGGCTGGCGTTTAAATATGTGTGTACGTATATACATACTATATACGAATCGTGCTCGCCTTGTACAATGGCTAAAATAATGTTGGCCAAAACTCGTTTTTTTCCACATTGCTTCTTCTTTCTTTCTTTCTTTCATTGTTGTGCGAATCCGAGTACATGAAAGGGATTGTAATGGAAGAAGGCTTCAATGTTGTTTGCACTGAATTGTAGTGAAATCAGTTGCTCTGCTTTGCTTGCATCTCCTTCGTCATTAAATATTTGATTTTATTTACACTTACTTGACTTAATGTTCCTGCTTAATGTATGCATGTATACAAGCTTATGTACTTATATGAAACTTTTATAAATAGACTTGCAATTATTTATGGTCGTATCTACTTACATCACTACTTAGAAAATACTATCGATAAAATTATATTGTCAATAACACGTACATAAGTAGCATACTTTGGGCTCTCTTAGGGGTAAGTGAATGTAAATAGTACGTAAATTTTGTTTATTTACTCGCTCTCTGACACTGGCTTACCATCTTCGAGCATTCCACTATGGGCCAGCAAACGATAAAAAGTGGCCAATATTCGAAATCTTATCGGAATGGCTTAAAACTTGCTAAAGGGGGTTTTAGGGGTCGGTGATTACGAATCTGAAGTTATATTTTAAAAATTCAAAATGGCGGATCCAATATGGCGGACAATATTGTGAAAAGTAATCGGATTGGCTTGGCACTTGTTATTTACTCTGTGATTTTTGGGCTTACTGATGACGAATTTGCATTTAGATTTCAAAAATTCTAAATGGCAAATCCGATACGGCCGGCATAAAAAAATACGTCGGTAGTCAGCCTACATAAAATGTAGTTTCCGAAGCCCACCAGGAGGAGGCTATACTACGAATTTAGACTTCACTTTTTTATTTTTTTGTTATTTTTTAGCTTTTGATTTTACATTATAATTTGTCTACCAATTACGAATGTAGACTTCACTGTTTTATTGTTTTATACTTTGCGTTTTTTTTTATATTTTATATTTTTACGAAATACGAATTTAGACTTCGCTTTTTTATTTATTATTTTTTTTACTTTTCTTTTTTCATATATTTTTATTTTTTACTAATTACGATTTCAGGCTTCGCCATTTTATTTCTTTTTGTATTTTCCATTTTTTTTTTGTTTTTTTATATTTTTTTTACCAATTACGAATTTAATTTTTTTTATTTGTTTTTGTTTTTCTTTATTAATTTTTAAGGTATTTTTTTAATTTCACTAAATTAAGGTGGTTGAATGCTTCTCTCAGAAAAAAAAATTTTTAATTTCAGTTTTAAAATAAAACATAAAATTAAAGTGTGGATGAATGTTTTATTCTTCCTCTACACTAAAACTAAAAATTTAGAATTAATGATCTATAGGTAGTGATTAACTCATATAAAGGATCGAGCCAAAATCGCTCACGCGGCCAATGAGGAAAATTAATAGAAAACAAGTAAGAAAGTCAAAGTGCGGGTGGAGCCGAACATTAAATACCCGGCGCCGGTATTAAATATATGTTTTTTCACCTTTCCGAAAGCTACCGCTAGATGGTAAGCCGGGGTGTATCAATTTTGACTAAATTAGCGTCCTTAAATTTCGAAAGATTGCAGTTTCAAGCATTTCTGAAATTTACCGTTACATGAAAAGCGGCCTTAATTTTAGTCCGATTTCAATAATTTTCAACGTTTTGCTTATATGTGGCAAGCAGAACAACCACACCGAGTTTGGTACAAATTGATAGAACGGTTACCGATATACATATATGTGATCATAAGTGGGCGGTGCCACGCCCATTCTCCAAAATTTTACCATAAACGTATTTCTTGGCAAAGAATTGTTGCAAGCATCAGTTTTGAATAAATTAGCTTTAATATTTATTGATTTATCGAAGATTTTGTATTTCTCTAAATTACTGTTATATGGGATGTGGGCGTGGTTATTGTCAGATTTTTAAAATTTTCGGCCAAGGCCAACAACTGTGCCAAGTTTGGAAGAAATTAGTGCAACGGCTACCAAGTTATACACATGTTACCATAAGTGGGCGTGTCTACGCCCATTTTCCAAAAAATTATAATGTTCTTATTTTTCGTCTGAAAATTATTGTAAATATCAATTTTGAGTGAATTATCTTCAGTAGTTACTAAAATATCGCAGTTTTCGTATTTCTGGAAATATATATGGGAAGTGGGCGTGGTTACAGTCCGATTTCGCCCATTTTCAATACCAACCTACCTTGGATTAAGGGAAACCTACCTACCAAATTTCGTTGAGATATCTCAATTTTTGTTCAAGTTATCGTGTACACGGACGGACGGACGGACAGACAGACAGACATGGCTTAATCGATTTCATTCTGATCATTTATGTATACATTTGTCTACATCTATCTCGATTCGTTTTGCCTGTTACAAACAACCGTTATGTGAACAAAATTAATATACCCTTGTGCACAAGTGCGCTCGGGTATAAAAAGAATTTCAAAATGTGAAAAATTCCGCAATTTATCTTAAAGTACATTTAATGCAGAACAGATTGCATGTTTGTTTTTGTGAAGTGAGCAGGTACACAGGAGTACTGCTAAACGACAGCGAGCACAATTCATAAAAATTAATGCTTGACTCAATAAAAGATGTCGAATTATCCAAAGCAAATATATTTTGAGAGATGTTTTTCTAGTTTTTTTTTTTATTTTACTGCACCTTATTAATAAGAAACAAAAGGCAAAAGGAAAATATTTATTATTTTCTGGAAAAAAAATTTAATTTTACTATACAGTGGACCTGTAAACTTCAAATATAACTAGTTTAATCGAAATGAAATTTTGACCGCAATATTGGGACAATTGCTATATTTATTAACAGGTACCTTAAATATTGTATACATATTTTGGATATTAGCATGAACAATTTAAATTCTAAAGTTGACTTTTCGCCGTTTTTCGAATGCCTTCTGGCCCTCTGTGCATTCCTGGAAATGTGTTGCCTTTTCTTACGTTGAGTGCTATTTCGATTTCAACAACTTTCTAGCGACTTACAACTCAATGAGAAAACGGTGAATTTTTCAAAAAAATACGTACAAGATATTCATATTCAAATGTCCAGCTAAAAGAGTTTTAGGCTTCAATCCTAATGTAACTTAAATATTTTATATTCAACTAGATCGCCCTCTCCCCCTTCGCTGAGTGCATGATATTTCCATCGAATGGAAGATTTTCGATGTCTTTCCGACATTCGTAAACCATGTTGTTTTTGGCTCAGTGTAGGTAATGGTCTCCGTTCAGTTTTCCTAATTGTCCAAGTACGTCACTGGTTTGGGACAACCATTGCAACCTAACCTAGACACAAATGATGAAACGCGTCATGGTCTGAGCATTTCAGAATTGTGAAATTTATGTGTTTTTTTTTTATGATCCAAGAAATCATCACTAGACACGAATAAAGGCGCGAGCTCAAAAGTCAACGGCGAAAAAAGACGCATACAAAATTTCCGCGACAAATAATCTTAACATACTTCGCTAAAGTTTTTTATAAGCATCTTTTTTCGCAAAATTTTTTTACGTGCCTTTTTTTGCCGTCAAAACACTAGCGCGCCTTTATTCGTGTGTATACATACACATATAGTGACGAAATGTTTTGTTCAACTCAAGGCATATTGAACAGGCATTTAGTAGCAGCAGAACAGCTGATTTATTTTTTTTTTAAACAATGTGGTCTCTAAAATGTCAAATCTTGTTAATTTTTCTTTTCACAAAATTCTCAATTGTCAAAATCTATTTGCATGTTAACACTTTTTTCATACAAAAGAAGCGATTAAAAATCAGCTTTTGGTACGTTCGCCCAACTCAGAAGCACAAACGCCGATTACTGGGCCTTGAAAAGGATGGATCGATACTTCTGGAAGCAAACAAATTTACTAGGAAAGATGTTAAAAAAAATCAGAATACTTTCTTGACACTTTACAGTCCAGAAGCATCTACAAAATACACGTAATTTTTTTTTTTTAATGCTGAAATTTTACTTCTGCATATTCACATTGAACACCGAATTAATGAAAAATGGCTAACATTTTACACATTTTATGCTCTTTAAATAAGCGTCGACCGAGTAGAGGCAGCTTTAAAGCATACATACATTTTTTCTCGCCTAACTAACGTATGTATGTATGCCTATTTCACCTGCCAATTCGCCTATTAGGCAAACAAATAAAAAAAAAAAGCATAATGTGACACTAATCGTAACGATGGATTGTCAAAAGGTCGATAGATGCTCTGCGTGCCAAAATGTGATAAAGCAGATTTGCTCATTTGCTGAACATATTCAATATGCATACAGTCGGTTTATATTGTATGTAGTATATTGTACATACAAATGTACGAGTATCTAAGTATGTACTTTTAATGATATAACACTACAACACATTTACATTCATACCAGTGATGAGCAAAATTTTATTTACTAAATATTAAATACTAGGCTAAAACTATTTAGGTATTTATGCTTTGTTAAATAGTTAAGTAGGTACTATGTACTTAAGTATCTCGCATATGTATGTACTTTAAGTGAGCGAAATACATTAAGTAAATGTATAAAACATTTTGGCACTGCAACCTACCGAAATGTTGCGCACTGAAGCAAACAGTATTTATAGCTTCACTAAATGCCATATACAAAAGTAATTCCGAGAAGTTCCGAAAATCTCGTCTAGAAACCCCGAAATAATTAAAAAAAGATCCCGAAAAGTCTAAAAATAATAAAAAAAATCTTCCTATGAAATCCACAAAGTTAAAAAAAAAATCTCAAAAAGTAAAGCACGAAGAATTCCAAAAGTACAAAAAACTAAAAATTCTGAGAAAATTTGAAAAATAACGAAATAAATCAAATAATATCAATACCTAAAGTAAAAAAAGAAAAAAATACTGACCATTCTTGCTTTTCCTGAACGGTTTAGTATTTAGAAATCTAAAACATATCTCGGTACTTTAGTTTTTAGCAAATTCAACTAAGTACTTATGTAAGTATTTAATAATAATAATATTTCGCCGCTTACGCTTGCTTGGTCGAGCTTCTCCTCTAATTTGTGGTGTGCGTCCTGATGTTAAAACACAGATGGAGGGCGGGCCTCTGCGTCTCCTAAATACTCGCACTTCAATTTCATTTACTTTAGCACCTATTTAGCAACGTTTTGTTTATTCGAATATTTAGGTATCTCTACTTACTATTTATTTAAGTGTATGGGAATTTCGTATCCAAACAGGTATGTACTTCAAATATAAAAGACAGTGTCCATCACTGATTCAGGCAGATGCTTCTAAATGAGAATGTCAATGGTAATGATTTTTTCCCAAAATAGCTTTAAGGAGAATTTGCATACTAAACAAAAATATATCCAAGTTGGCGTATCGAATGAGTTCACAAATAATTCATCCATACATATGCTTGTATGTACATACATATGTACATATGTCCAAAAGTATGTGTAAATGACTGAATGCAAATTAATAAAATAATATTACCAAAAATATTATTACTTCTAGGAAAAATTAAACGCGTTTGTAAATATTTAGAGTTCGAAAAAATTTACACACACATACATGCATTCACGCATATGTACATATGTGTGTATCTAGAATATTTAGATCTCTAAATATTTGCCAAATTTAAAATGTTTCCCATTTTTCTTTAAAATAATAATGCATGTATGTATATGTTTATATGTGTGTGGTTGCATATACATATGCGACTCGGATTTAATTTGAAAATGTTTCTATATAAATGTCCATTTTATCGTTTTAATTCCCTTGTTTTGATATCAAATGTTTAATTAGAAATGACTGATGCCCGGTTGCGGCAATCAATTTTAAATTTATCAGCCTGTTAAAATTTAAAATTACACAATTTTGTTTTGCCACATAGAAAATATGAACTGAAAGTAGGCAGGGTAGTAAGTCTATAAGTGTTTTTCAAAGTTTTTGTCAAAAAATATATTAATAACTATTCTGCAATTTTTTTTATATATGTACATACATGGGCAAATGGTTATCACTTTACAAACAGTATCTTAATACTTGTGTTTAATGAGACTGAAAAAGTGCAGAGCAGCTCAAGTTAGAGCAGAATAGAGCAGCTGTCAAATAAAAACAGAGCAACTTAGAGTAGAAATCTCGTGAAACACTTGAAAAACGTTTTAATTTAAAATTTTTACAAAAAAGGATAAATACATACATACATACATATGTATCCCCCACAGATTCTACGGATTCAGATATTTTTTATTTAATTTTTCACATCCGCCTGGTTGCTAAGTTTCGGGCGGATTTCCTTGTAAACATCGATAAGAAGCTTGCCTGGCATTCAGGGATACAACGTTTAAAAGAACAAACCTGTCTCCTAGGTGCAGCTAGGACATGCACCTAACATGTATTTGTTGCCAAGTTTCTCTGAATTCTAAAAGACTGCGACAGCAACTGCGCTGCGAGCTTCGGGTCTTTAAGTACACAATTTAGCAATTTTCCCTTAAACTTCAACCCGACCATTTTTCTTTAGATATTTGCAATATTCGGCAACACTCTACCGTCGCAATTTGCCCTCTTGTGCTTTCAATTTGAAGGTTTTCCTTCTCCTGTAAATGAATTTAGCTAAAACTCCTTTTAAGAAGTTAAATTTTTCTTGAATTCTTGACAGCTAGTTGTCTTGTACTCCAGAAAATCGTGCTCTCAGTTGCTATTCAGGAGAACCTCGCCTACAAAAAGCCGAATGTAGGGACTTGTGGAGGTTTTAATCTCAAAAAATAAAAATAAATGTATACAAATTTTCCGTATAGGTTTTAAGACAGTTAAGAGATAAAAAAAAACCGAAATGTGGGATTCTCTAAAACTTCTTACATAGGCCCCCTAAATCTCACTTTCCCGTGTTTCAGAAATATACCCAAACTAAATTCTACTTAAAAAAGTATGTAATACATTTATCATATCGTCGTTTAAAGTACAAAACCGCGTATCAACAAAATGCAAAACCGCGTATGTCAGGTTGAATAAATTATTTTCTAGCGAGTAAAAACACTCATATTTCAAAATGGTTCTCTTTTTTATAAAGCAATCGCATTTCTGGCTAGTACATTTTAGGACGAATGGACAAGGATTGAGCCAAGAGTTTGTGTGAGCAAATCCAATTTTTGGCAGCAAATGTTAGTTACGCGGCTTTGCAGGATGACGACTTGCACTTTAAACGACGATATATATGAGAAGAGAGAAAGTTTCACGCTCTTTTAAGTCAAGAAATACCGCACTGGCCTCTAACCACCGATTTATTGCTGATAAATACATACATACGTAATTAGTTATTCAAATGCAAAATTTGTGTTTGCACAATTTATAGAGCGCGCACCGAGCCCGGGTTATCAAACAATCATCACACGAACTCCACCCATCCCACACTCCACACCACTCAAACTAACTACAAATATCCCACACACATAATTAAGTAGACTATCCTTTGGGTCTTATGCGGTAGCTCATGTTTTTATACGCATATCCTTTCACAATAAATAGCACATATACATATTTACATATGTATGTATGTTTAAATGTGTGTGTATACGTTTTGCGGGAGTTGGGAAACTGCAGTTAGCTCACAATCAGCTCAACTGAATGCAAGTAAATTGAGTTGAACTCAAAATTCCTTAGGAGCAGCAAACTTTTGAAAGTATGAACCATATAAGCTTATGTATGTATGTAACATATAACAAACAGCATCCGGGGCAACAAGAATAAGTGTTGCAAGTATCGCATACAATAAAGTAGCAACAGTTTTTGCTAAGTACAAATAATTGGTTTTTGTTTTGGTTCGACTGTTGTTCGGGTAGCTGTTGCAAGCAAACTTGGCAAGAACAAAAGCTGTTTACATAAGTACATATGTATATACATGCATGCGCATCCCTGCAGAAAATCTGACTAGCTCAGAACTAGCGTAGAACTAGACCCTTTGCCGAGAGTACTGGTTCTAGCTCAATACCCAAGCAATGCTTTCAACTGTCTGAACTGTCTAGTTATACACGGCGTTGACACTAGCGGTGGTAGTTGTCGCCCAGTGCATTACTTTGCGACTAGATTTTAGCCGGTTCCGTTTTGGAGAGACGATTTTAATATTCTAGTTTTGGATATTTTGTCGTTTTTTTCTGTTCTGTTACAGATTCCATTTTTGTTACATATTTTATTAAACAAAAAAAAATATTGTACGCTTCACGCAACAATTTAAATCTATTAAATTTGAAAACTCACAACTGCCTCCACCGCGATTTGAACTCGCGACCAACGATGCTTGAGTCGGAGCTCTTCTCGCTGAGCTACTTTCGTATTGTACGATTAGTAGTCCGGTCAATTTAGACATTCGAGGTTACAAAAATACTTTTTTCCTAAGAGCCACCGTTTCAGAGATATAACGATTCAAAAAGTTGGAAGAGTTGTAATCGGCATAATATGTATAAGTACAACAAAGGTGGCGGGAAATGTGTGCATATTATGACGATTACAACTCTTCCAACTATTTGAGTCGTTATATCTCGGAAACGGTGGCTCTTAGGAAAAAAGTATTTAGCCATTTTTTATAGTTAATTATCTGATATACAATTTTTGTCTAAACTAATTTTATGATAAACTTACCGTTTTGCTGAAAAGCCGATTTTGTGTCCTTTGACCCCGAGTAACTTTTTTCCAGGTATCGCATCGATGAGGACTTTCTAGATTTCATTTATGATGGGTGGGAATTTTTGCAACTTCACTCCTATTTTTGGTCTAATTTGACCGGACTATAGTGAGCATTTGCACTAGTTAAGAGATAGTTCTGATATATGTAGTTCGGAACCAGCGCTTTGTCAGACTGTCTGTAAATGTTACTGCAGGGTGCATACATGAATATGTGCGTATGTATGTGTGAGTACTGTAAGTGCAAGTAGCGCATTTTTGACAGAAGGTTGGAACTTTTTGCTGATTTATGTACTCCTCGAGCTGCTGTAAACTATTTATTTTATATTTTAGCACACATCCTTGTGTAAACCTGCATATGTATGTGTGAAAATCTTCTGCCAGCGGAAGCTGTAGCGAACGGAATATGTGTCTTGTTGTTGGATTTGGGTGTGTGTGCTTTCAAGTTCTTCTTCTTTGAAGCATACAAATTTATTTCAAAAAAAAAAACTTCTCTGTGAGGCAATAGCAAATCTTCAAGTGCATTTTTGATAGCAAGAAGCTTTTTCGAAAAATCTATAAATGCTCGTACAAGCATACATACATATGTATATACATATACTAATAGTACATATACATATATATATATATATATATATATATACATATATATCATTAATAGAAAGAGCTGAACAATCGGAATAGAAGCATGGCTCTAATTTTTCAAAACATTAGGCCCTCACATATGTGCGTAAATATGTATACATGCAAGTTTCTACCCCCTGGCGTCTAAGTATATACATTAGGGCGGAGTAATTTAATTTCGTAAAAAATGTATGGCATGTTCGAATTAAATGTTCGATTCTAACAGCCAAAGCATTCCTTTTGCATTTATTTCAATCAATGGAGTTCCAGAAACAAGTATGACAAAAAATATACGAAGCATTTGAAAAATGTTAGCTTTAAAATGTTCATTTAGGCGAAAAAGTACCAAAATGACTCATCTTTTCGTTGTCACTAGAAAAAATCATAACTGTTTTTTTTTTAACTTTGGTAAGTTTTCAAATAGAATGTTCTTGTTTGAGGCAATGGACGCTGTCATCAAATACAACATATCTGTGAAGTATCAAAAGCGCAGCACGAAATTAAAAAAAGTGCCAGCATACAGTCTAGCTGTAGCAGTTATTTTGTAATTTTTGAAATTTTAAGATTTTTTTGATTTCAATAATTTAAGTTATTTACTTCAAAATGTTAAAATTAAACGATGAAAATGTTCTTTCCAAAACGAACGAATCTAGTATAATAAGACTAGTGTCGCACCAAATGAAAAAAAATTGCATTGACTAAAAGACGACTATGATTTGAGAAACTAAAATTCCATTTCTACAATCTTTATTGGTGCACTCGAAATTCAATCTAAAATTTGTATATACATGAAGCAAGAAATATATATGTATGTGCGTAAGGAATACTGTGTAAAAATCTCAAACGCCAGTATTTAATCTCTCTTAAATAATATGGCTTTTAATTTAAGGCGTGCAAGTAAACTTGTTAGATGATTTCGTATGGTACTACGGGGCGTATACGTTATATACGCAACTACGGGTATATGGGCATGGGTGGTTATTTTTACTTTTTTTAGTACATATGTATATGTTTTTTAAGTTTTCATTTAAACACAATTTCGCGATGAAATCTTGTTCTTTATACAAAACTGAAGATAATACATTTTCTAAGATAGGTGTACCACCATTTTCGACCAGAAAACACGTCGTTGTCGAAAAATGTAACCACTCGTGGGATTTGCTCATTTACCGCAAATGACGTTTGACCCTCGCAGTTTTTAAACGAAAAATCAGTGTACATACTATAATTTTTTCTGAACGAAATAAATTTTTCATTTACAAAATTTTGCGTTTTCTTCGTATTTAAGAGACTACTTCACAAATCGGAGAATAAAAATTATGTACAATTGTTTTTGATACAATGAAAAATAAATTTTGAACAAAAAAAATTATAATATACTGATTTTTCTTTTAAAAATTGGGAGGGTCAAACGTAATTTTTTGGTATATAGTTTATTCATCATTTTTGCTTAGAACTAATCGTAGAATCTGAATTTGCTATACACATTTTTCAAAACTAAACTACACCACCCTAATGTGCATGCATACCTTTGTACACACATATGTATTTATATACAAGGCGTTTTCTTTCGTGTTACCCCGTATTGTTAATACTCTTTTACATCGTTTGTAACACACACACAAATACAGACATTCACCACACATTTCTAAATGGCACACAGTAAATAGGTTATTACAGCGAAAATTGTATTTTGTTTTGTGACAAAGCACGATTTACCTAAAAACATAAATTTGTAACTTTTTGGAACTTAGAACTTTCGTAGAAAAACATATTTTCACGTACATAGTATGCATGTAAATTTATATGACTACATATGTATGTATAATCATACCTTCTTACATATATACATGTTACGCATGCAACAAAAAACTACAAAAAAAAAAATATAATAAAGTGAAAAGTCTAACTTGCGGCTGTGGCTTCTTTGTAAAATCATAAACCTTTAGTTTTCTTGAGAAAATATGCCAGATAACGAGAACGCATCATAAAATTCCCCCTCGCATAACTGAATCTAAATATGGGAAGGTTTGTTATCGCGACGAAGGAAAAAACCAAACTTGGTTCTAGAAACTTTACAATCATTACAACATATGGAGCAAGCTCTTTAAATAATCGACGTACTAGGACGATATATTGTACAGATTGTTGGGTGTCAAAGAGCTCAGTGTTCGTCTCTCAACACTGCCAAATTTCTCAAAGGCGGGGCAGAAACACAAAAAATTTTCCACAGCTCATCCCAGCTGATCATAGTGGTATAAACATACCCAAAAACAATCTTTAAGTAATTTAAAAAATCTCAACAATTATTACACGAAAAATCCCGAAAAATTGTAAATCTTGCGCACCCAAGTACATATGTGGTATGTATGAAAGTACTATTTTCTAGAAGCAATTTAGCCTACCCCAGGTTTTTGGGGGTATTTAGTACCATGATAGGTACTTTAAAAAGTCTAGTATTTGGTTACACTGTTTTCAAAAAGACGGAACTATCAAATCATAACTTTGAATTTTTTCAATGCACTATCGGCCAGCAAACGATAAAAACTGGTCAAAATTCAAAATCTTAACGGATTGGCTTGAAATTTGTAACTCGCGGTTTCTGGGGTCACTGATTACGACTCTATTATTAAATTTAAAAAATTCAAAATGGTGGATCAAATATGGCGGACGATTGTTATTCGTACATATTGTGTAAGCGCCAATCTCTATATTATTATGATTGTGAAGACAAACTCAGAATTAAAATATTAAAATAAAAAAAATGATTTGAATCAAATTCAATACTCGACTTTTGACCACTTTTGACTGAACTCTGGCCCTGTGTGCGAGCCTAAAAAAAATAAAAAGCAAACATTACCGACTATTTTATGCTCAGGAAATTACGGGTATCTCTAAATAGCTCAAAATAATAAAAGTCAAAAGTTAACCAAAATTTTTTGCTTTTTATAATAAAATGCAAAACCTATACGGTCGCTGAATAAAACTCTTAATTTTACTTCAAAATATACCCCACCTATTCAATCTGCATATTCCACCAACGCTCAAATACACATGTAAATACAGTGACTCAAACAAATGACCACGTGTTCATTGTTTTAAATATTCATAAAGTTTTTCGAGGTAATTTTTTTTGTTGTTATTTTTCTATAAAAATACCGTCCAAGCTTTAACCAAAACTATATAAATCACAATTTCACATTTTATACAAAATTTAGGAAAATTTAACAAAACTCAGAACATTTTTGCGTGAGACCGTTAGCCACAAAATTTCAAAAAAATCGACGCCAGTTTTCGTAAAGCGCACTCGTTATACAAAAAAAAAAAGAAAAACGCAAACACAGTCTCCAAAAAAAAATTCTAAAAAATCAACGCGATTTTTCGGCCAGTTGAAGCTTGCAGTTCATTGGACTAAAATGGTATGGGCTATAAAACTGCATGAGCAAAAATGTTCTAAAGATTCAGATTAAAAAGTTGAAATTTTAAGGACAATTTATTGAAATTTCCTAAATTTTTTACAAAGTTTGAAACTGTGATTTATATGTTTTTGGACGGTATTTTTATTGAAAAATTACAAAAAAAATTTAGCTCGAAAAACGTTACGAATATGAAAAAAAAAAAAAAAAAAATGCGTGGTAATTGTTTGAGCCACTGTATGTATTTTGTGCTTCCCCTTAAATTTTCCAAAAAAAAAAAACACCTTCACTTTATATGTATTAATGCAATAATTTAATTGCTTTTAAATAAACGCTCTGATTGATGATTTGATAATAAAGTACGGGGAGTGAGAGGGAGAGCGCGCAAAAAACCAAGTCGAGCACGTATACGCCCTGTAGTACCTATTTTGTGCATGCTTATGTATGTATGTATGTAGTTAACTCGCATAACCGTTGGCATGCTCGCTTCAAGGATTTCACTGCTGTTTCCATTCTCAAGGCAACCAAGCTTTAGTAATGGAAATATTTTCCACTTCCACCTAGCACAAAAAAGAGAACATTCGATTTTTTCATATAATTCGTTCCTCATTTTATGCTATTCTTACATAGAAGGTCGTCAGAAGGCCTTTTCTATGTCAAAGCCAATACATAAATGCGTGTCAAGTGTGGAAAAATACTGTGAAATTGTGCGATTGGAGTTTCTAAATTTAAATGCAATAAATTAATGAGAATTGATGTATGTTAGAGAAGTATGTAAAGAATATGAAATGTTTGTCCTTTATTGTGTGATTAATTATTAGAAATCGTTCAATTGGTTTTATCCATTAACCAATTTTTCGAACGCTTATTTTATGGTGTGACTAAGTAATTCTACTGTGACATTGAACATTTACTTGGCAGGTTCGCTTTAAATTTCAACATTAAATTCACCCACTAATACTACTATAGATATTAAATACTTATCGCTTTTTAAGTAATTTGGTGATTTGGTATCTAAGCGAATCTTGCATAAAGCTATAAATATGCTAAGCGAACAAAGAAATGCTAATCGATATTTTACGCTCATAAATTATGCTTAAAGATTTTGCCTCTCGAAAAGATTTTCTTGGCATATGCGTATGATGTTCACTTTTTGAGCCTTTTAAAGAGAAACCGGAAGATTCTTGCAATTTGTAAAACGTATATAAGACGATAATAATGAGCACTTAAGTTGCACAAAATAGTTCATGGAAATTTTATTTCACCAAAAATGGACAAGTGGATTATTAAAATGGATTATTAGTGTATTTAGCAGTCACGTGACTTGGGTGTGATTGGGAATCTTTAAAAATGCTCGAATTCGAAGTATTATCGATGTATTTATCGATATGATTATCAACACATTGATATAACCATCGAAAAATGTATAAATTTATCGATATAGTTATTTGTCGATAACGTTCTCATATCACTACTGATCTACATATGTTAAGCGATATCT
>NW_023458556.1:24394050-24396113 GCF_013731165.1 Rhagoletis pomonella
TTTTTAATTGCAATTATTTTTTAGAATTTAATATTTTATTTACACAGTTTTTTTTTTTTAATTTAATTTGCTTTCACTTTTTAGTTTTGATTTTTCAAAAAGAAAAAAAACTATGTAAATATTTTTATTTACTAACTTTAGTTTCTATTCTCTTCTGCTTAAAATTTTGCGGATTACACACTGGATGATTACATTAAAGATATAAAATAACGGGCATGATGAGAGACATCGAGCGAGGGTTCTGCGTTTCAATTGCTTGACGAGACCAATTGTGCACCTATTGGCAAAAGATATTCTTCGGTTGATCTCCAAGTGGACATTATTGTTGCAGTCCTTCACTAATTCAAACTTACTATAACTGCCAAAACTGACGCGTGTCCCAATACGCGAAAACTTTTTATATGTTGCCAGGATGTAGGTACTTTATCTTGTCCTCGTTCTCTGCTAGACGAATTTCTTTAGCTTCTTTTTCTAAGCTGAAAAAGGCTGCAACATAGGGACGGTATTAAGCCGACGACGTTTAATTGATTGCGCAGGCATTGAATGCCAGATACATATGTCATGGACTGAAGCGAAATGCTTTTATCTGTGCGCATTAATATGTATATCCAGGTAGCACACTTTGTATACGTATGTAAGTATTTACGTGATGTTGTTCATATATGTACATACATGCAAATATAAATAGCAACAAAGTGTATCATTAAATAACTATACGTAAATAGTAGTTACTCTTCAGCAACACAAACAAATTCCACCAATTATGTACACATGTATGTATGTGGGCCCTAAGCCAATTAAGTGCAAATAAACGTGAATGACTTTTTCTGGAAACGTACAAATAAATTAATTGCTCATTTGTGTGTAAGCTAGGAATCCTAAAAGGCAAAAAACGAAATCTAATCTTAATACCTCAAATCGTTGGGGGTCTGATAAAATAATCGTCTGTAGGGTATTGTGTGTAATTGCAGTTAAACTGAGTTTATGTTTGCTTCGAATGTGTGGAATTTTTTTACAACAAAATAATCTATTAAACAAATCGTTAACATATAATATATATATGTATATGTAGAAGAGTACTTTCCCCTAAGTAACGATTAAACGATTCTAAGAAGTTCTACGCCTGCGGCTCTAAATGGAGAACTAGTTTGGTATTTGGTATCTTTTCGTAACCTAAGCAGCAGAAATTTTTGAACTGAACTTAAAATATCCGGGGCACGTATTAAATATCGTTTTTTCACCCTTCGGTAAACTGCGTGATATATGTAAATGCTAAAATGTTTTTCCACATTTAAAACAGTTTCGATAATACGGTATGATATATTGAAGTAATTGGACCAAGATTGGTGGAAATCGATAAAGCGGTTACAAACTGTACCGAGCTTGGCACAAATTAATAAACCGAGAAATACATATGTAGGCGTAAGTGGGCGTAGCCATGTCCATAAATTTCACAACTGTCTTATTTTATGCCAAAATTCTACTTCACATTCCACCTTTCAACAATTTGGATCCAGTATTTGTAGAAATATCGTAGTAGTATTTGCATTTTTCAGAAATACCATTCTATGGCAGGTGGGTGGGGTTTTCATCTGATTTTGCCCATTTTCAATACCAACTTACCATTGATGAAAGGCAAAGTAAATATCTTATGGAAAGGTTTTCCTACAAGTACAGCCACGACCAAAAGCCAGAGAATGTTTTCAAAGTTTTCTACATAATTTACAAGGGCGCACAAAGAAAAAGCGCTCTCCGATCGTCACTGGTATAGAGTTTTATTTCCAATTGGTATCGTTCCTTCATTAAAAAAATTTATAAGTAGGTACTATTTTTTTGTATGGAATGTAAAAGACTTATTAGAACTAATACCATCTATTGGGGTACGATGCTCTTTTAACTAAAGATTGACAGATTCTAGAATATAACTAGTATGTTCATAGATAGGGATGGCAACAAAAAATAAAACAATCGATTAACTAATCATATGATTAATCACAAGCCAAAAAAATTAATTGCAATTAATTGCAAACATTGAAAAATAATCGATTAATCGAATTTTAAAA
>NW_023458556.1:24396213-24398474 GCF_013731165.1 Rhagoletis pomonella
AATTAATTGCAAACATTGAAAAATAATCGATTAATCGAATTTTAAAAGGCACTTTTTTACATTGGGTATTCACAAAATCACTTTTCCATAAAAAAATTCGAATTATCTTGTTAATTAGCATTAAATACATTAAAACGAGTATTTTTAGCGGCTATTGTATTTATTATTTAACCAAATTTGCAAAAACAAAAGCTTTGAATAATCATTTTGTTCTTAAGCGGTTGCGTTTCTCGGTGGCTGTAGCACCAGCTTTTGAAAAAAGCCGCTCAGCAGGCACCGAGGAACCAACTAGATGACTAGATAAGGGTATTCATCTAAACCGGTTTTTCATACAAAATTAAGTAGATTTACGTGGTTACGAGGTATTTTAGCGTTTAGATGAATACCCTTAGTATTTTTTCGAAAGTACGTAAAGTTTTGAATAAACAGTTTTCATTTCCACCCAAGCGTCGATGATATTCCGCTTTAGTTATAGGGCTTGACAATTTAAATAAAAACCTTGTGGGTAACCCAAATCATCATCTTTTGGCCTTCGTTTGTATACAAGAGATTTATGAGGGGCCCAAAGATCGAACTTATTTTCTACTGATTCTAGTGATACAAGATCATCTGCGCACATTATTTTATTTCGCCAATGCTAACGGATCTTTTAAATGCACTTTTTTGAATCTCGGGTCGAGGGAAGTTAATGCAACTAGCAAAAAAAGTATGTTCGATGGATGGGTTTTAGACAACTAGAGAATACATATTTCTTGAATATATTTTTACGATTATTTTACAAGTAATCGATTAATAATCGATTAGTGAAACACAAAATTACAATACAATTAAATCGTAAATTGAACAAGAATAATCGATTTATTTAATCAAATGATTAATCGATGCCATCCCCATTCATAGATACCTTAATATATGTATGTATGCAGAAAGGCCCTAAATCATTTCAGCTATGCAACAGAACAAAGATACACTGCAAACTAAATTTGATTATTAAAAGTAATCTACCGGCATGGGCGGAGCCAGAATGAGACTAAGGGAGTAGGAGAGGGGTGGGGTCGATACTATTAAGTTAGCATTTCAGGGGTACTATTTTATATATATATATAGGTCCGCCGATGTGGTGTAGCGGTAAGCAGTGCGCGCTTTCATACATCAGCACCCGGGTTCAAACCCTGATCAAAGCAACATCCCAAAAAATATGGAAAAAGGTTTTTTCTTAACAGCGGTCGTCCCTCGGCTGGCAATGGCAAACCTCCGAGAGTATTTCTGCCATGAAAAACAGCTTCTCATAAAAATACAATCGCCTTTCGGAGTCGGCGTAAAACTGTAGGTCCCTCCGCTTTGTGTGACAACATCAAGGCGCACGCCACAAGTCGGAGGAGAAGCTCGGCCAAACACTAACATATGTATGTGTAAGCGCCAATCTATTATATTATATATTATAGGGGGCTCGAGGCTTACAGCTCCCGCCTGGCTACGCCTTTGTCTATCGTTAAAAATTGGAATATGTGTTAACCGGACATTGAACAAACGGCCCTTAAGATTTATATTAATTCACTTCACGAGAAAAAAACTGTTATTTTTGATCTCTGATATAAATAATTTAAAGCGATTTTTAGTAAAATGTCAAATTTACGAGATGCTTTCCATTTCCAGACAACCGGTCAGGTACGAGCATGATTTTTAATTTCGACCAAACTGAAATACATTGTTTGTTGGTCCAAATAATGAGATACGTATTTTTTCTTTTGTCTCGGAAAAATTTTTCGGCCGAATTAAACGCGATTTTGTTTTTCAGGCAAAAATCGATTATTCGAATTGACAGTGAGAATTTTTTTTTTAAATGCCCATAACTTTGTCAAAATTGAATAGATTCCAACAATGTGTTTACTCAAATGTCAGTAATTCTTATCACTTCAAGATAGAATGATATAATTTTTGATTTTCATTATTTAAAATTTTTTATTTAACAATAAACAAAAAGTGCAAATTTTTTTTTTTATTTAATTATAAAGAGCGGGAAAATGTGATTTTGTATTTCGAAACTGTATGGTGGAAAGTGTGTTCTAATATATATTTGATACACAAAAAATGATCATGGCTGTACTTTTTGCTGATATATTACATACATATGTTCCATTTAGTTAAACAATATAAGAATATTGTAGTATGTACCACAAAAACGTATATTTTCTATAAAAAATCATAACTCAGAAAAAAGTCTTCGCTATTAGAGATTTGGGTTGATTGTAGTTCAAAGT
>NW_023458556.1:24398574-24400342 GCF_013731165.1 Rhagoletis pomonella
ACTTTGAACTACAATCAACCCAAATCTCTAATAGCGAAGACTTTTTTTCTGAGTTATGATTTTTTATAGAAAATATACGTTTTTGTGGTACATACTACAATATTCTTATATTGTTTAACTAAATGGAACATATGTATGTAATATATCAGCAAAAAGTACCGCCGTGATCATTTTTTGTGTATCAAATATATATTAGAACACACTTTCCACCATACAGTTTCGATTATAAAGAGCGGGAAAATGTGATTTTGTATTTCGAAACTGTATGGTGGAAAGTGTGTTCTAATATCTATTTGATACGATAGACAAAGGCGTAGCCAGGCGGGAGCTGTAAGCCTCGAGCCCCCTATAATATATAATATAATAGATTGGCGCTTACACATATGTTAGTGTTTGGCCGAGCTTCTCCTCCGACTTGTGGCGTGCGCCTTGATGTTGTCACACAAAGCGGAGGGACCTACAGTTTTACGCCGACTCCGAAAGGCGATTGTATTTTTATGAGAAGCCGTTTTTCATGGCAGAAATACTCTCGGAGGTTTGCCATTGCCTGCCGAGGGACGACCGCTGTTAAGAAAAAACCTTTTTCCATATTTTTTGGGATGTTGCTTTGATATTGGTTTGAACCCGGGTGCTGATGTATGAAAGCGCGCACTGCTTATATATATATAAAATAGTACCCCTGAAATGCTAACTTAATAGTATCGACCCCACCCCTCTCCTCCTCCCTTAGTCTCATTCTGGCTCCGCCCATGCCGGTAGATTACTTTTAATAATCAAATTTAGTTTGCAGTGTATCTTTGTTCTGTTGCATAGTTGAAAAGAGTTAGGGCCTTTCTGCATACATACATATATTAAGGTATCTGTGAATGGGGATGCCATCGATTAATCATTTGATTAAATAAATCGATTATTCTTGTTCAATTTACGATTTAATTGTATTGTAATTTTGTGTTTCATTAATCGATTAATTGTAAAATAATCGTAAAAATATATTCAAGAAATATGAATTCTCTAGTTGTCTAAAACCCATCCATCGAACACACTTTTTTTGCTAGTTGCATTAACTTCACTCGACCCGAGATTCAAAAAAGTGCATTTAAATGATCCGTTAGCATTGCCTTCAGTAATGAAGTTTCTGCGAAATAAAATAATGTGCCCAGATGATCTTGTATCACTAGAATCAGTAGAAAATAAGTTCGATCTTTGGGCCCCTCATAAATCTCTTGTATACAAACGAAGGCCAAAAGATGATGATTTGGGTTACCCACAAGGTTTTTATTTAAATTGTCAAGCCCTATAACTAAAGCGGAATATCATCGACGCTTGGGTGGAAATGAAAACTGTTTATTCAAAACTTTACGGACTTTCGAAAAAATACTAAGGGTACTCATCTAAACGCTAAAATACCTCGTAACCACGTAAATCTACTTAATTTTGTATGAAAAACCGGTTTAGATGAATACCCTTATCTAGTCATCTAGTTGGTTCCTCGGTGCCTGCTGAGCGCCTTTTTTCAAAATCTGGTGCTACAGCCACAGAGAAACGCAACCGCTTAAGAACAAAATGATTATTCAAAGCTTTTGTTTTTGCAAATTTGGTTAAATAATAAATACAATAGCCGCTAAAAATACTCGTTTTAATGTATTTAATGCTAATTAACAAGATAATTCGAATTTTTTATGGAAAAGTGATTTTGTGAATACCCAATGTAAAAAAGCGCATTTTAAAATTCGATTAATCGATTATTTTTCAATGTTTGCAATTAATT
>NW_023458556.1:24400442-24405685 GCF_013731165.1 Rhagoletis pomonella
GAAAACGCGCATTAAAATTTTCTTCGTAAAATGTAATGAAAAAGTTATAAGAAATAACATAATATTTTGCTTTGCATAATATAAAATTCATCGGAAGCCCGCGCGTAAATTTGAGTTGTAACAGAAAAGCGCTGAGTTGGCAAAAAAAAAAACTTTATATATGTAATGGATGCAAATGTGAAATGAGTGTGAAAGTGCGCACCGACAAAGCCAATAATAATGCAACGTTTACACTGCGAGATGTTGTGAGAAAGCCAAAAAATTCTAAAGTATGTTTTTTAGTAATATCGAGAAAAAGTATCGTACAGTCGATAATATGGTAACGTGAAAGCTTTGTTCCATAGCTTGACTATTTTTCAATCCCAATTAACCCATTAATGCCCAAATCGAAATTAATTCATATTTTTGATTACTGAAGTAATACGTATTCAAAATACTAGTCTTCACACATCGGTTGAAATTCAACCACAAAAATTAAGGGGAGCGGAGGTGAGTTGAGTTGAGTTAATGTGAAGTGAATTGAAGTGAGTTCAGATGAGGTAAGTTTGGATAAGTCAAGGTGAGGTGAGATGAGTTGAGGTGAATTGAAGTAAGGTGAGGTGAATTGAAGTGAGTTGAGGTAAATTGAAGTGAGGTGAGGTGCATTGAGTTGAGATGAAATGAGGTCTGTTGAAGCGAGGTGAGTTAGGTTGACCTGAAAGGAGTTCATGTGAGGTTAGATGAGAGTAGATGAAGTGAGCTGTGCTGAGTTGAGGGGCAAAAACATTACATAATATAACATAACATAACACAGCATAACATACCATAACTTAACAAAGCATATCCCATTCTTCGATTTTATCTTTTTCTTATACCATGTTATGAGCGACATAGAAAACATGTTTTCGGTGCTAAAACTGGTTTTCGATCTAAAACTTGTGTTTTCGCCCATGTAAAATCTGTCAAACGAAAACCAGTTTTCCCTGAAAACTTAAGTTCCACTCATTTCAATCGGTGTCTGCGCTAGTTTTTTTAAATATATTTATCGAAGTGGAAGTCATATTTTATCGTCTTTAAGACGCCAGTGCAGACTCATCATTAATTGACAGGCCAAATTAAAATAAGAATAAAAGAAAAGGTTGTTAATGAAAAGAAAATGAAAGAAAAGTATTTTGTTTCTTTTTTTGTAGCAAAACTGTAAACAAACCAGCCGGTGTGAACAGCTTTCAGCCCAAAATCCGAAAACTCGCTTGCTTGTATGGTTTAATGAAAATATATACATACACTGCCGGCAAAAAGTATTGGCACAGCGAATTTTGCACAATATATGCACCAATTTCTATTCTAATATTTTTCCGCTATTTTTTTTATAAAGATATGATTCATTCTATAACAAAAACACAAAAATATAATTTCTAAACTTTGTGCAAAACTCGCGAAAATTCATTAAATTTTCATGCAAATTTTCCACTTTTTAATCAGATTTTTTAGAATTTTCCTGAGTATGCACTTTTGTAGCCCATTAAATTCTAGTATAAAAAATGCAAGTGCGCACTTAGTCAAGAACCGCATTGATTTTTGAGAATATTTTTTTGTTGCAGGTGTTTTGCATTTTTTCCATATAAAGTATTTTGGAAAAATTTGTTTGTACGGAAGAGACTGCGTGAAAAAACAGCCTAAAATCAACGGTAATTCGTAGCTACTTAGAACTTATACTTTATTACAATAAAATTGATTGTGCTAAAAATCGGCATACTCAAAAAAGTCTAAAAAATCTGATTTTTATAAAAAAAAAGTCGGAAAAACATTACAATAAAAGTTGTTGCATATACAGCCAGTGAATAAAGTTTAGGTACAGCGAATTTTTTACAATACGGGCAGCTATTTTTTTAAGATTTTATTTTTCGCTATTTTTTATAAAAATATGGTTAATTCTACAACAATAACCTAAAAATTCAGAGTTCCAAACCTTGTGCAAAATTAAAGAAAATTCTGCAAAATTTCATTCAGACTGAAGGCGAAATATCGACCGAAATAAAACTAAAAAGTAAATAAAGCAGAAAAACATTTTTAACATACGGCCTATAGCTCAAAAATAAATTATTAAATTTAAAATTTTATTTGTATTTCACATGGACACTTTGGTCTTAAAAAAAAAAAAAAAGATTACTTTTTTGAGACTTTAGAAACCTAAAGGAACACCCAAATACACATAAATATTGTTTTTGTGCTGATGCTACTAGCTGTTATAACAAAAAACCTCTTGCATCTTATTTTTGAAAATTTCGTATCGCATTCCCAACTGGGGTGTTTCTAAGCTAAATCGATTGTACATCGATTTATCGATCATATTCATCTCTGTACAAGATTTGCGCGAAGGCGCATCAATTAGAAAAACACCAGACAATTTAGATCGCCCGTATGGAGTACAAAAGTTACTCATACGCCACAGTCTGTCACTTACAGAGTGTAATAAAATCGTGCGAACGGTTTAAGTGATCGAGTGCAGGTCGTAAAAGCTTTTTTAGCACCCCGAAATTTATTTATTTATTCCAGGCTATAGATTAATCTTACAGACTATATTAAAAATGTTTTAGAGTGTAAAATTTTCGACATATTCTTTTTGAATCATTCCTTGTGAGTATTAAGCAATTTCAAATTTAAACATTGATTTAGTTATAAAGAATAATGTTAGAAATTTTTCCTAATATAACAAGTTTAGCAAGAGTAGAGTAAAAATATGTTAAATTTTTTATAGAAATCTGAAATTTACGAAAAAATCCCATTTCAAATAAAACTAGGTATTATTCATTATAATCAATGGAAAATCGGTTAAATTACATTGTAGAAAATTACAAAAATTTATGAAATCAAGTGTCATTATCTCTCCTATATTTATGAACTGAATTAAATTAACCTTATTTTTTGACATACATATATCTACTTAGACGTCAGCAGCAGTGCTGGAAAGTAAATTCATTTTGTAGCAGACCGTGAACATACATACATAGCTCTCAATTCGATTAAGAAATACTACGAGTATGCGAGGAGAAAATGATTTCCAATTACATTTAATTCAGAAAAATTCAATTTGCATTCATATATCGCATATGAAAAGTGTTATAACTGTATGTAATTTTATAATTTTAAAAACAAAACGTTTTCTGAAATAGTATGGACTGAAAAGACTATTGCCAGCTTAGAGTGAAAAGTCCAGTTGCAGATTTGCGGTGAGTTTCGGGTTCAAACAACGCTCCCGCCACGATGGGGGCGATCACTTTTATAAAAAAAAATTTAAAACATTAAATAAACCAAAGACGTAAAGCCAAAACTGGTAAAAATAAGGCGAGTGTATTATTTCTGCCACCAGTATCGAAATATTTTTACAGTTTTGCTTATAAAACAAAAGCTATTAATCCGTGGATTTTCAAGTTGTCTAGCTTAAATTGAGGTGACAGGTAATAAGGTCAATGGAAATAAGGTCAATTGACTTTATTTCCCACCCTGTCAATTGACATTATTACCTTTTCAAAAGCGAAGTAAAGTCAACAAAAATTTGGAAATAAAGTCATTGACGCTATTTCCTCATTCAAATGGAAATAGCGTCAACAATGCTTAAAGTATGTCGATTCATAGAAAAAAATGTTATTCTTACAATAAAAATTGCCCCGTAAGTGTTGTTTTTAAATAGATGAAAAAGGTTATTGCCAAATCCTCAGTGTTGTGATATTAATCCACACACAATCATGAACTACCACCAATTGATTTTATTAAAAAAATTTAAATTACGAATATGTAAAAACACGATGCGAAAAACTAAACACCTGCACACAGCTGGAATACGAGAAATATTTGAAGAAAGAGTGTAGAAATGATCCATAACTTGCAAAACATGTTTCGTTAACACTATTAAATCGATGAAACAGTCCATGTCCAAAACCCCGGAGGAACACTGAAAGAATTCTGTGTTTTAAATTAGCATATTTTGAACGAATTCGGAATGTCTAAGGTGGAAAAGAAACCAACCTTTCTATAAGGAAACAATTATAGAAAAAGAATTTTCTTACACCGTATTCATGTCTCCGCCAGCAATTTGTGACGACATCATTTAAAAGCAGCTAAGGAGAATGACGGCACTATTTATTAGATGGCACATTCAACGAGCCAATGTGCCAAAATGCAGGTATAAACAATTTTTGATTATTTAATATCGGAACCGAGATCATATAAGTTAATTGATTGGTTTTCACACACTTTTGAAACACAAATTATATGCTTTTTTACTGCAGACAAGTTGTTGCCCCAAAACACAGCAGAAATCTTCCAATCAGGGCCGCGGCGTAGCGTTAAGTGGTGTGTGCGCCGGTCGCGCGGGGTACGCGGGGCGCGAGCGCGAGCGCGGCGCGCACGATGTGGCGCGCTGACGCGGGCCGCCGCGAAGCTAAGCAAATTTAATGTTTGAAAGAGAAATAATGTCAATGGATTTTATTTCGTTTTTAAAAAGGTAATAATGTCAACTGACTTTATTTCCCACCCTGGACCTTATTTCCGTTGATCTTATTACCTGTCACCTAAATTGAAGGTAAAGAGATAAGCAACAGAGCTATAAATATTTAAAATTGTTTTTGGTGATTTAAGAAACGGTTATTGTCTTAATATTTCAGAATTTCAAATAAAATGACAACTGTAAATTTGAGGTGACATAAAATGAAAAAAATTACTGATACATATAATTGGTCAAATACGTGCCTTCTTATTTTTCATAACCTGCCAGAAAAATACTGTAAGAGCCCAGGGATTAAAAATTATTTTCATTTTTTTGCACTGTGTTATAAATCCGCATTAGTACAAAATTTAATTTAAATTACTTGCGACGAAATCAAAATTTTTTCTTACAATTTAGTTTTTGACATTGTATCTACTTTAAGCTCGTCCCATGACTGCAAATATGCTTTTTTACCAAACATCATTTTTGGGTTTGCTTTAGCTTTATATCTTACTATTTTTGGCCGCTGTAATCCCATTGTGCGTCGTTATGGCATTTTCAATACATTCATTTACGTTTCCTCTAGTTCATGTTCTACCACATTTTTGGCGGCGTATCCTCGGGAGCATAGGTTGCATATAATATGAACAAACACGCTCCGACACGCTCAACTCCGCAAATCTTTTCAGAAAGGCCATTCACCTCCCACCAGAAAGTACTTATACTTAACATTTTCGATTTTCAAAATACCTAATTTGTTGATTTCTAATCTAATATT
>NW_023458556.1:24405785-24406959 GCF_013731165.1 Rhagoletis pomonella
AAATACATGAAATTAAATTTAAATGCGCATTTTCGACGTTCGTATTTCTTTACCTTACTTTATAACAAAAATATTAAAAAAAAAATTGAATTGAATTTGAGCTATTTTGATAGGGTCTATTTCCGTTAGAACTTGTTTGAGAACCGGAACTGTTCCAAACTCCCGGTTCTCCTTGGAACCGGACTCGACCGAGCCGGGTTTTTAATTACTCGGAACCGCACATCAATAATATTCACTACTATATATTTGCACTTTAATATATGTATGTACATGTGTAAATACTCTATACATACATACATATCGTCGCTTAGAGTGTAAAACCGCCTATCGTCGTTTTGCAAAACCGCGTAACTGACATTTGTGCCAAAAATTAGATTTGCTCGTAGGAAGCTCCAGTCATAATGCCTTATCTATTCATACCAATATATCGATATTAGACCATGTACTGCAAAATAACAGCATAGTTTTTATACCGCTGATCAAGAGTACCATTTATTTTTACTCTCTCCGGTAAAATCTTGGTGACCTTACATACGCGGTTTTGTACTTTAAACGACACGATATGTATCTATGCTTTGGCGTTGCGTGGCTTAGCAATTTGTGCGATCTGAATCTGAATCTATTACAAATTCAGTGCAGCGCTGGCTAAGATTTAGTTGCATGTTGAACGATTTTTATTTTTGCACTAAAAAGGCGTTTATTAATTTTGAATAATACAAAATATGTATATTAAATTCATTTAGAAGCAGACACTTTAATAACGCATGGAGCAGGCAAGGTAAATTCTCATGTTGTATATGCATATGTATGTATGTATGTATATGAAATGTTTCTTTTTGGGCACTCCAACCGTTGGCCGGTTTGGGCCGAGACAAAAAAAAAACGCAAATTGTCTCTCGCCTTTGGGAACAGGTCCTTCTGCAGGTGTTCGTGGGTGCCCTTGCTTTCGTCGACGGATCTGTTCTCGACACACAGTGCATGTGCTGCTAAAAAGGTTTTGTAATAAATGCGGGGATGTAAACAATTTGAAGTGGTTTTATAATAAATTTAGTAGTTTTTTACTATCCACCAACCCTAATTCTTTATTAATTCATCCATATGGTGGCGTAACGGTACTAGTTAAATTGCCAAAAATTAGTTAAATGGCTTAACGTTTTAGAAGACAATAAAAAAA
>NW_023458556.1:24407059-24421677 GCF_013731165.1 Rhagoletis pomonella
ACAGTTTCTTCATGCTTTCTGAAACCTAGTCGTCAACCCCATTTTCGGAATCATGTAGCCGGCATAATTTTCTAGTTCATCATATTACACATCTTTGAATGTACTGATAAAACCTTCTGCTTAAAAAAATAATATTTCTTCTAGTGATCAGGTAGCATGAATTTTATGAAATGTCATAATTTTATTAAAAGTCAAATGGTTAACAACAACAACGAATGTCATTAAATGAAACTACCTTCTTTTTTGTATCATGGTTTCATCCATCAATTTTTTTATCAGGGCATTTGCCACTCGATGGATTATTATACATACCGCTAATTTGTAAACCCCATGCATTTGACCAATTCCATGATGTTGGCTACCATTACCTAATTAGTGCAGAGTCAATAATAACACTGGACCACAAATTTCAACTTTTTCTCTTTACCAGAAACGCCGTTATGAAATTCTTATGTAAAATCACCCCCTGATTCCGAAAATCAAGGTTATTTTTAATTCTATGGTACCGTTTTTGAGATATTTGCAATTTACCGTTTTTGCAAAAAAAAAAAAAAAATGGGTCCACTTTATCATATATATCTCAAGAACGAATTAAGCAATTCCAAAACGGTTTGAAGCTTTTAAAAGGTAATAAAATTTTCTATAAACTGTGCATACAACACTTTTTGCTAGGCCCTGTAGATTCAAAGATAACGAACAATCATTACCGATTTTTTCAATTTTTTTTGTAAAAATATAAAAAAAATTGTACTTTGCGGGGAAGGATCTCGAAAACCTTTTATTTTTTTGCAGATTTTTTTTTTCTCCCTAAGCTCTGTTGTATTATAAAAAAAAAAAAGCTATCATCGAAGAAAATCGATGCAAAACTACGTAAGTTATAAGCGATCAAATAAAAATACCCAGGTTGCGCAACTTCAATGTATGTACCTATACATACATACATATATTAAAGGTAACGGGTGATTTTTTTGAGGTTAGGATTTTCATGCATTAGTATTTGACAGATCACGTGGGATTTCAGACATGGTGTCAAAGAGAAAGATGCTCAGTATGCTTTGACATTTCATCATGAATAGACTTACTAACGAGCAACGCTTGCAAATCATTGAATTTTATTACCTAGAAAAGTTGGCAGAAAATCCGCTTTTTTATCGACAAATTTTGTTCAGCGATGAGGCTCATTTCTGGTTGAATGGCTTCGTAAATAAGCAAAATTGCCGCATTTGGAGTGAAGAGCAACCAGAAGCCGTTCAAGAACTGCCCATGCATCCCGAAAAAATGCACTGTTTGGTGTGGTTTGTACGCTGGTGGAATCATTGGACCGTATTTTTTTCAAAGATGCTGTTGGACGCAACGTTACGGTGAATGGCGATCGCTATCGTTCGATGCTAACAAACTTTTTGTTGCCAAAAATGGAAGAACTGAACTTGGTTGACATGTGGTTTCAACAAGATGGCGCTACATGCCACACAGCTCGCGATTCTATGGCCATTTTGAGGGAAAACTTCGGAGAACAATTCATCTCAAGAAATGGACCGGTAAGTTGGCCACCAAGATCATGCGATTTGACGCCTTTAGACTATTTTTTTGTGGGGCTACGTCAAGTCTAAAGTCTACAGAAATAAGCCAGCAACTATTCCAGCTTTGGAAGACAACATTTCCGAAGAAATTCGGGCTATTCCGGCCGAAATGCTCGAAAAAGTTGCCCAAAATTGGACTTTCCGAATGGACCACCTAAGACGCAGCCGCGGTCAACATTTAAATGAAATTATCTTCAAAAAGTAAATGTCATGGACCAATCTAACGTTTCAAATAAAGAACCGATGAGATTTTGCAAATTTTATGCGTTTTTTTAAAAAAAAAAAAGGTATCAAGCTCTTAAAAAATCACCCGTTATTTAGCAAGCAGATTTGCAAAAACTGAATCGCGTAATAGTCGTCATATATTCAATGCCATTCAAGTATATACATATGTATCTACGTATGTACTACTATGTATTGATGCACAAATATATTTCGATTGTATTTGTATAGTATTTGCTCACTGCTTTAACGTTTTCGAATGCGCCCAACAACTTGTCACTTGAGAATTCATAAAAGCACTGCACCACCTACAAAACGTTTCCATAAAATTTTCGCTCAATTCGCTTGTAGCGTTAGACATTAGTGATTCTATCTGCCACAAACAAAAACAACTGTTGAATGAGCCGTGCTCTTTGAGTGGGCTACCATGAAAAATGCACTCAAAACAAATGTTGTAAAATTCGTTCATTCTGACGCGCATAGAGTTTGCATAATCACAAATGGTATGTAGTATTGATAATGCGCACACCTTCTTTCCTGCGGGGTACGCGGGGAGTATGGCTACTGTTTCCATACAGTTATTCCGCCCTCGAGTCATATTAGTATCTGGGTCAATAGAAGTCAAATTGACCATTTCTGATTTGGATGAATTTTAATCAGAACTTTTCTTTTATCATATCGAGCCTAACCTAAAAAGACGTAAGCGAAATTTTTTTCAAAATTTTATTTTTGTTGCAGAAATGCATCTAGATGTTCTAGATTTGAAAAACATGTCGCTTACGCGTTTTTGGCAGTTAGGGCTCCACTTATCAAAGCTCTGCCAAAGGAAAAAATAGAAAGAAAAAAATCGAAAGCTCAAAATTTTACAATTTCCCGGATTTTGCAAATTTATTTTTTGAATTCCTCCAACACTATTGCACTGGTTACAAAAATGTTTCTGGTCTCGTTTTAAAGGTGATATTTAGTGCTACATATATAAAAGTATATCCAACATATTTAATGTTAATTCAAAGCATAAAAAAATTACAGAATTTTGAAATTTAAAAAATCATAAAAGCAAAAACTTATGTATATAAACTTTGAACTTTGAAAAAAAAAATGCATTGCGAACTATAAATTAAAACTAAATTTAAAGTAAATAAAAACTGTTTAACTAAACTTTATTTAGAGTTTGGAAAAAAATATCAAAGTTTTAAAATTCAAATGTATGTATTTAAAAAAACATCCTCTTGACAATTTCAGGATCTTTAAGATCAGTTGGAGGTATTTTAATGGAGGTAAGGAAAAATATTTATTTACGGTTTTTTCCTACTTCTCTCTCTCTTCTCTTCCCTTAACCACATCTACTCTACATATTTATGTATTTATTACTGCCGTCCCTAAATTGGAGCGCTAAGCGTTGCGTTTTGCATTGTCAACGAGTGTCAGTGCGCGCTATTCCTAAATCAACGCGGCGTAGTTTTTGACTTTCACTTTTTTGTCCTTTCTCTTTCTTTCCGTTTTCTGCATCCAACTTCAACACCTAACGCCCGGTCAAAAATTAAATCTCCATTTGTTCGACGCTAGCTTATATGGGCATATGGATTTTTGACAGCTGTTTGGCGCTTGACGCTCCAATTTAGGGACGGCAGTTAGAAACAAAGGCCACCAGTGAAACGATATCTCAGCGGGTATACTTTGTCGACAGCGCAGTGAGAGCCTCTCTTAGTGTTTATAAAAGTGTTACACAAGCATGATGACTCGGTGCATTAATAATAAACACAAACTCAAATTACTAGCGCGCACGTTATGGCAATTCCAAGCCATTGTCGCTTACAGCCAGCCGCGCCACCTTGTCGACACACTTAAGTCACGCATTGTCACACGTGAGTTTGAGTGAGATGTCTTGTGTTTACTACACGAAAGCGTTCTCAATTTTATCAGCTACATTATGCATTCTGCTTTTCGTAGACAAAGACTCGCAAACATGCATATTTGTAGATATGTATGTAGATACATACCTATTAGAGATGTCGGATCGAAATAAAAAAAAAATCGATTTTTATCGTTAAAAAATAAATCGATCTCCCAAGATCGATTCATAAATATATGAAATATATATGAAATAACGTCTTTCACTTAATTTTTATAATGAAACAAATCACTGCGTTTTGACCAACACTGAAATAGCAAATATTTATTGTAAGTAATTTTTACAACATACATTATTCATAGCGGTTTCAATATCCATATTTTATTTTGAATGTGAGATAAGGTTTTTCTTTATTAAGATATGAGCATTCAAAAGAAACTTCGCGCTACTTAGGAAATGGAATTGTTAGAATTTTTATGTTTTCGCTAATTTAATATTTCACTCCTTAATTAGCCTTTTGGAAAAAATTTCAGTATTGGCCTATTGAATTTTATGGTGATTTCGTTTATACCAAAAATGTTGCACTAGTCCAATAAGGCTTGCGTATACAGATTTTTATTTTTTTTTCATATTAAACAATTTGTTATAAGTCCAAAAATAGCAAAAAACCATTTTTTTTTGTGTTTTCGCTAACTGAATGTTTCACACCATAATTACCCTTTATAAAAAAATTTTAGTATGCAGTTTTGTAGCGCATTTTCTTCCATACAAAGTATGCTTGACAAAATTTTCATATGAATAAAACGCCTAGCACTGACAACAAAAAAAAAATTTAAATCCAAGAATGAACGCTTGAAGCTCGCACTTTATTGTAATAAAATTGAATGGGCTACAAAACTGCATACCCGAAAATTTTCTAGAAAATATTAACTTATACACTGCCGCTCACTTGTATGCTTTGTAATGCTTTAATTTTTTGCAATAAATATTATTTTGTTCCAATTTGCGCTTTGGCTACTTTTTGTCAAATAAACTAGCGCAAATACTCTAAACTACGGCTCGATTAATCGATCTTCGATTTAACTGATTTAAAAACGGCATCTCTAGCACATGTATTATTTATTTAGTTTAGAAAAAAGTATGGTTCATTCAACAGCGAAATCACAAGAATAAATTTTTTTAGTTTCATACAGGACTCACGAAAAATGCAAAAAATTCCAATAATTCATCAAAATTTTCAATTTTTCAATTCGTTCTTGTAGCCTTTTACATTCTATTATCATAAAGTGCAAGTTTAAATTTGCTAAAAATTAACGTTTTGAGTTTTTTTTTGTCGTGGGTGTTGCGCATTTTCATCCATATAAAAATAGATTTTGTTTATGCGTAATTTGGAAGAAAATGCGCAAGACCCTGGACAAAAAAAAAATTCTTAAAAATCCACGGTAATTTTTAGCGCGTTCACAAAATTCACTTTACAAATTTGCATACTCAAAATTTTTCTAAGAAATCGAGTTGAAAAATTAAAAAATTTGGATGAAAATTTTTTGGTATTTCTTGCATTTTCCACGAGTTGCGTATAAAATTAAAAAACTTGAATCTTGTGGTTTTGCTGTTGAATAAATTATATTTTTATAGACAAAATAAGAAAAATTTGGTATCGAAAATATAGATAAATAAGATCGTCAAAACGTCGGGCTTTTCATATTGGCACATTGTTTTAGGCTTATTTTTTGCATACAAATCGGACCTCCACTGATTACACATTTCATCTGTTACATTTTCATATTGTGTGCTTTTAGGCCCCACTGCTCTTCATTTCGACACTTTTGGCGACGAAAATTTTGCATAAAATTGTTTTCGTTTACGAACAATATACTTACGGTATACGCATTTCCCTTAAAACGTACGTTTTTTTGCTGACTGGGATATCAAACACTGAAAGCTTAAATAGTATGAGTACGAAAACGCAAGAGAGCGTTAAAGAGCTTTCCGTTAGCTTTTCCTACAAATAAATTTGTTTTGCACATTGACCCATCAAAAATGCAATTTCAACATATTGCATACAAACGCACAAATTTTGTGATATAAGCACAAATAAAATAAATAAATAAATAAATGTAAGAGTAGGAATCCGATTGCGAAAATAAAAATAGATATAAGCAGCTTTTCGAGATGTTTGCAATTTACCGATATTCATCTTTAAAAAATAGTGGTTCCACGTAATCGCGTATATCTTACGAAATAATTGAATAATCGTAATACGAGATACGGGAAATGAAATCTAATAAAATTATCGATAAACCGTATGTACATCACTTTTCGATAGCCCTGATGGTTTCTGAGAAATTAATTGATCTCGTATTACGATTATTTAATTGGTTCGTAAGATATACGTGATTAAGTGGAACCACTCTTTTTTTTAAGCTGAATAACGGTAAATTGCAAATATCTCGAAAACGTGGCCATACAAAACAAATAAAAATTTACTCGATTTTCGGAATCAGCGATTCTACATAGTAATTTGATAGTGGCGTCTGGAGAACAAAAACAAAATTAAAATTTGTGATCCAGTGCTATTTTCGGTACTTGCCTGTACGTACGTTTCTGCCGCATACTTTAGTGGGAAAACGGATCGTCAAAGTATCCGAAAATGGAATCGGTAAACGGACAAAAATCCGCACTTCATCCACTTTTTTCCCTTTTCGGATCGATTTTCGGCTTGTTTGCTGGCTGGGAATGCTTATGATCGAGTAGTAGATATATTTTATACTTAAAAAGTATTTTGTACAGACATTGACAATTAAACATTGTACATAAATATATATAGGGAGAGAGCCTTAAAATGCAAATTAGGATTAAGGGATTGGTGTATCTAGATCGCACCACATAGTATTAAATTTTAATAGATTAAAATAAATAAATACTAAAAAATGTGATGAATAATTTCATTACAAAATCACGAATTCGAAAATACCCGACGAATTTTAGTGTGTGAATAATCCTGGTACATAATCCTGGTACAGTTTGTTAGGTTTGCGCCAAATATCATAATCTCTATCAGCGGTGCCAACTCATTTTATCTTTCTCCTCGTTTTCGGTGAAATTCCCCGCACGCGCATGATTCCAATAAAAAAAAACTAATTTTTTTAATTCAAGTACTTCAATTTATTAACGAATGTACATACAGTATTTAAATGTTTTCACAAATTTTTAATAAAATTATATCTTATTGTACAATATATGCCATATAGGTCAAAGTAAAAAGCTTTGGGCAAACCTTACAAAAATTCAACAAATTAAAACAAAAAATTCATCAAATTTTAAACTATTTGCTCGTAACTTTTAGAAGCCAATTTAATTGTATTATTATTTAATGTTACCTAATGAAAATATAATTGCATATATTAATAAATGAATTATTTAATATGTATATATACATAAATATGTATAAGTAAAATTAAAACCACGGCAACCTGGAGCAAATAGTTCATTTAAAGTTTCGAACCAATTCGTTCGATCAATTCAATGTGTAGTGTGACTAGGCGAATTAAATTCGCTTTGATTGCTGACATCAATTTTGCGATTGTGACTAAAAAATTAAATTTTACAAAAAGCATTCTGCTCTCTAGGAAAGTTTTTTAATAATTTAAAATTAAATAGTCGAAATTCCCCGCAAAAGGCAGCCATTCTTCGATTCCCCGCAACGAGACAAATTCCTCGCTGATCGGAGAATTCGCCGTATCAATATTTTGGCTTAGCGGTCACAAATATTTATGAAACCGGGGACTTTATGTAGTTTGTGCAATTCATGCCGAAAGACATTGGATAAAAAGTACAGCTTTAAATGATTGCACATAAATAAGAGATATGAAACTAAAAAAGAAAAAAAGGAGTTCTTGAAATCGTTTTCGAAAGACGAAATCTACTTGCTTGAGGTGCCACTAAAAAATAGAAAGAAATATAAAGCTCACCTCAGCGCACATTTTCATTAGTCTTAATTCAAAGTTAACATTATTTGTAAAAAGAAAAATCTGAAATAAGCACCAAAATGGTCGGATATGTTTTTTTTTTTTTATTGTCTTCTAAAACGTTAAGCCATTTAACTAATTTTTGGAAATTTAACTAGTACTGTTACGCCACCATATGGATGAATTAATAAAGAATTAGGGTTGGTGGATAGTAAAAAACTACTAAATTTATTATAAAACCACTTCAAATTGTTTACATCCCCGCATTTATTACAAAACCTTTTTAGCAGCACATGCACTGTGTGTCGAGAACAGATCCGTTGACGAAAGCAAGGGCACCCACGAACATCTGCAGAAGGACCTGTTCCCAAAGGCGAGAGACAATTTGCGTTCCGTTTTGGTCTCGGCCCAAACCGGCCAACGGTTGGAGTGCCCAAAAAGAAAAATTTCATATACATACATACATACATACATATGCATATACAACATGAGAATTTACCTTGCCTGCTCCATGCGTTATTAAAGTGTCTGCTTCTAAATGAATTTAATATATGTACATATTTTGTATTATTCAAAATTAATAAACGCCTTTTTAGTGCAAAAATAAAACTCACTCAACATGCAACTAAATCTTAGCCAGCGCTGCACTGAATTTTTAATAGATTCAGATTCAGATCGCACAAATTGCTAAGCCACGCAACGCCAAAGCATAGATATATATCGTCGTTTAAAGTACAAAACCGCGTATGTAAGGTCACCAAGATTTTACCGGAGAGAGTAAAAATAAATGGTACTCTTGATCAGCGGTATAAAAATTATGCTGTTATTTTGCAGTACATGGTCTAATATCGATATATTGGTATGAATAGATAAGGCATTATGACTGGAGCTTCCTACGAGCAAATCTAATTTTTGGCACAAATGTCAGTTACGCGGTTTTGCAAAACGACGATAGGCGGTTTTGCACTCTAAGCGACGATATGTTTGTATGTATGTATGTATAGAGTATTTACACACCCTGTGGGGAAAATCTCTAGTTCTGAACTGGTGCGCTTCTAGTACATTTAGACCCAGTACTGGTTCGCGATAAATCTCTTTTGCATGCAAACAACTGGCGAATTTAACATGGCGATGTCCTAGGTAGTGTCAATTGGCCCCCGCTGCATGCCTTTTTCGATAGTTCCGAACAAGTCCTAAATTCTATATTTCCGAACCAGATCTAAAATGGACAGACGAAAGAAAAAAGTATCATGATTTTTAAATCTTTTTGGTTCTTCCGTGTGTGCGATTTTAAGTTATTTTGAAAGAAATGTGTTTTCAATTTGAAATTAAATTTGTTTGAATGATTGTAAGAAATGTACGTTTACATACCTTTAGCTGTAGCTGAGTCTGCAGAGGAGCTCGCTGTTAAATTCCAGACAGTACCAAGATGTTGAAATGTTAACACTTATTTTGGTTTTGTATTACCAAGCTATGAAAAAGCATCTGCGAAATGCACAATAGAAGAGTGTTTGAACGAAAAAGCCGCCAAACACATATCTATGTAAAGTAAACAAGCCCCCTGCTGCATCCCTTTTTCGATAGTTCCGAACTAGTTCTAAATTCGACAAATTAGATCTAGTTCGTTCTGCATCTCTTTTTCTATAGTTCCGAACCAGTTCTAAATTCGTCACTTTAGATATAGACTTCTAGTGAAAAAACTGAAAAGAGTTAGTTTTTTAAAAGTACCACTTTTCGCTGATATTGGACTGGTGGGGATCTAGCTCCTATCGGACTAGTTCCTTTTTGACGATAAAGGCCTAGTACGAAACTAGAAATTTGATTCACTAGTCCGTGGTTTCCGTGCAGGGCATGTACATATATATATTAAAGTGCAAATATGTAGTAGTGAATATTATTGATGTGCGGTTCCGAGTAATTAAAAACCCGGCTCGGTCGAGTCCGGTTCCAAGGAGAACCGGGAGTTTGGAACAGTTCCGGTTGTCAAACAAGTTCTAACGGAAATAGACCCTATCAAAATAGCTCAAATTCAATTCAATTTTTTTTTTTAATATTTTTGTTATAAAGTAAGGTAAAGAAAATAAATAAATATGTATATTACATTTATTCCTTAGTTGATATTTGTTTTACAAAAATTTTATAAAAATTAAATACATGAAATTAAATTTAAATGCGCATTTTCGACGTTCGTATTTAGTTTAAAACGAAGTAATGTTTCCCCTTAAAACATTATTTTTTCGATGCCGTTGCTGCTCTTTTGACGCATTCAAATGGAAGCTGACAGCGATTTGAAAGCATCAAAGATGAGGAGGAAGGAAAACTAGCATAACATTGAATTCAAAGAAAAAAATTGTGTAATTCAACTCTGAACTCCATATTACGTAAACAAACCGAATTTCAAGTCGATGGCATCAAAAACAACAAAGTTGATGTTAGTCGGGTATTTGGGGGCTATATGTATGTATGATATGGTGCCTTGAACCCGTTTTTCGGTTCTTCTGGAATCAAGTTTCGGTTCTTTCGGAATTGTTTTTCGGTTCTTTTGGAATCGAGTTTTCGTTCTTCCTAAACCGTTTGCCGGTTATTTTGGAATCGAGTTTCGATTCTTCCGGAACAGTTTTCGGTTCTTTTGAAATCGAGTTTCGTTTCTTGCGGAATTGTATTTCAATGGTGTTTTTTTGGAATCGAGTTCCGGTTCCGTTAGAATCAGCCGGGCGGTTCTCTAAAGGAACCAGTTCTCCGGTTCCGGTTTCTCGGTTCTATGCATCACTAGTGAGCATATATATATAACCCTTTAAGCAGACAAAGAAAAGTGTTAAGATAGACGAAAGAGCAGCCTCAGCATGACACGCCACCAAGCGTTTGTGTTAAATTTCCTTTGCATGCCCCTACAGTAGTAGCATCAACTAATTTTTGGGGTATAAATTTCATACATAAATACAAACATATTTATATTAAAAGAGTTGCAGCGATTCTGGCGTGTCTGGGGCTTTGCTAAAGTGAGTGTTGCTGATGTTTGATGTTCTTTTTATTGAAATGTGTCGAGCGGGCGGGCGCGCGGGCTAACGTCATGCGACGGCAGCGCAAGTTTTAATGGGCCTATTGTGTGTTAAATCGACACGGGCACTACTTTCCCACGAGTCGTGTAATTTTCCCATAATTTGATGCCCATATACGTGTACCTATGAATGCATACAAACGTATGGAAATACTGAAGAAAAGAATAAAAAATCTGCGCTATTAAAGACATATGTATGTACATTAGTATGTATGTGCATTAGACTGGGTCAAAAACAGAATTTTTTTCTTTCGGTCCTATAAAAAATTTCATAAAAAAAATAGCTGTGGAAAAAGTGCAGCCCCGATTTTAATTTTTCAGTTAGCGCTCGCAAAAATAAGGTTTTTGTTTTATTGATTACTGTTGATTTTTGGAAAATTTTTTTGATGAAGGTTTCGTAAATTTTTTTTCAATATAAACAAGTCGTCGAACACACTTTCATGGAAGAAAATGACTGACACCGTCGACAAAAAAATGCAAAACATCAAATTTACCCTCATTATACTAGAGTTTAATGGGCTCCAAGGCGGTTTTTTAATTTGTTAATTTTTTATTGTTTACTAAAAAAGAAAGTAGTAGAAAAAACCTTTTCCAATAAATTAATATTTTTGCGAGCACAAACTGAAAAATTAGGATGCAGGGCTAAAATTTTGCCACAATTATTTTTTTTTTTACCGAAAAACAATCGTTTTATTTGACACAGTCTAATGTACAGACATGTTGTTGTAAAAATGTGGGGGTAAAAATTATCTAAAATGCTGATGCTAACTTAGTTGGGTAATGTGATGTATGTATGTATGTATGTGTGTAATGTAATATGCACTCGAAGACGAGTACTTTGCAAAATATGCTGGTTAATTATAACGTATAACTGAAAACATTGTTCAAGTACATAAGTATGCACTTATGTATCTTTTATGATAAATAAAAATTATAAGATCGTGTATCCACAAAACGTATTCTATATTTACATAAGTAGACAATTTATACATGGTAATGTTGAATAAAACCATCCACATAAGTCGAAGGTACAGACAAATGTGTAAGGGTCTACAAAAAATTGCAATCCAAAAAAAAGGTCCGTTTCCTTATACACAAAACGGGTTTTTCCCGCTCCCGCTTTGCTGAGTGTATGAATTTTTAGCGTGTTACATTAGAATTAATTAATTTAGTTAAAATTCACGTTTAACTCAGCCAAACACAAAGGAGATTTTTACTTTTTCGGCTCTTTTCAAACAGAAATCTTCTTAATGCTCTTTGCGCCAGCAATATTTCAATTACCTAATTCCCTTAATTCAACTTGATTTTGACTTTTTGAGCTGAGGAAGGTTTCCTTCGTGTAGTTTAGAAATTACTATACCTTTTCGAAATCAAGCTTGATTTTTGTTTAAAATGGTGGCAACCCTCCCACATGTTGTTCAGAAATAAAGCCTTTTCAACCCCTTTTCAATTGATACCTAAATTGTATAATATAACTTATTTAAATTTAATTTTGTGATAGGTGGCAACTATTTTCATTTCCTCACTTAGATATCAGCTTTCTCCTCGTCGAGACGAACCACAACAACGTAGAGCCTATAGATGTCAAACTTTAAGCAACTTAATTTTATATACATACGTAAATTTCAGTTTACCTTTTACTAAATTTAATGAATCCTTTTAAACATGTAGCAACCCCATCCAAAATCATTTTTAAAGTTAAGATTTTCTAACCTGCTTTCGTTTGACACCCATAATGTAATATTTCTTTTATCCCCAAGAGTTTAATCGAATTTTATTGTTGTAAAAGGTGGCAACCCCCTTTTAAATATCTTGGAAAGTGAGCATTATCTCTTTTGTGTGACACCCATATTGTAATATTTATTTCACCTAATCAATCTAATGGAATTTAATTTTTCAAACAAGTGGCAACCCTCTTAGAAAATATTTTTTCCTTAAATGAGCTTTCATAAATTCTTTGTCTTTTGATACCCGTATTTTATCCTGTTCCAGTGCTAAAGGCACACACAATACGGGGGCTTATCTTTTTGTAGCCATGCTTCTACGCAGTGAACAATGGGACAATGAAAGTTTGACTTAAAAAACTGTAAAACTTGCCAGAATGTGCGGCTATAAAAAAAAAAAAAACTGGAGGTACAAGCGCCAATTCACCAATCTATGATGCAGGAAAAAATGGTCCTGCACCGGACAGGCATGAATTAGAGCTGCGAGGCTAAAAAATTATTAAAGCTGTCGAAATCGCTGGTTCGCCTACTGAGCTAAACCGGTGTGACGCCAAATAGCTGGTAAAATGCTGGAAGATATCGGGACAAAGCTTGTCTGCCAATTGGAGTTTCAGTGTTTGCTCTGTCCTATACGTATGAAACCAGCCTTCTACAGCCTACTAGGTTTAGCCAGCAGGCAAGGAACTTGGGATCAGGGCCCAATTGCACCAATGACTTATCATTTATCACTTTACAACTTTTGGATAAGCCTTTTTATTGAAAAGTAAAGTTGATAAGTGTTGCACTTTTTACTTATCATAAAAAACTTATCAATTTAAAAAAAAATGAATAACTGACATGTTTTTGGATAAGTTGATTTGATAACCATTGCACAGCCAATTTCTTTTGCTTTTCAAATAGAGAACTTTTCCAATAATGTGCTTAGCTAAAATGATTACCGTTTCTCAATGGAAAACGAAAGCTTAGCAAACCCATGTGCGATTTGATAAACATTTTCAATTTATCTATTTTTTCTTACTATGTAGCGCGCACAAAGCACAGCCAATATATTAGCTGGCTTAAAAATTATTAAGGAAAAAAGAAAGTCCGTATTGACTATGTATGTTTACATAAATAACTAAATTTTTCTAAATTAAGGATTATTTATTTGGATCTTTCCAAAATAACTCAGTAACAAAAACACAAAAACCACTTTGCATTAATTAAATGATTTCCGTACCGGTTAACAAATCATAGTTCCATCAATGCTCCCTGCGTCTTAAGGAAATTTACCAATGTTGAAAAATTTTGTGGCAATATTTTTCGTAAATTCCCGCCAACAAATAGTTTCATCCATGATACAAAAAAGAAGGTAGTTTCAATAAACAACTTTTGATGGATAATAAAATTTTTTGAAGTTTCATAAATTGTGAGTATTATCAACGGCCTTGCCACTTTGATAATATTAAAACAATAAATCAGAGTATTTTCTTTCCCATATTTATACCAATGTAATAACATTTCAAATCAAAAACCATTATTAGTGCTTGGTACTTTTTTTTACTTACGTAACTCGCATAATTTTTATTAAAAATATTTAAAATGTAAACTGTTAAAGGAGACTTCATCGTAATTGTTCTTTTCATTTTGCAATAAAAACCCCGCGCGCATTATTGTTATTTTTTTGTTTTCTTATTTTGACTGCAATATTGCGATTTAAAAGTCGAGTTCTAAATAATGTTCTTCCCAAATAAAACCTTTTTATATTTTGGTTCAAATTTACTTTTACATTTCTCATCAGATTTTGCAAAAAATTAGGCTTTGTGATTAGCGCATCATCATTAAATTTCACAAATTTTTAATTTATGCAAAACACCTGAAGTCGGCTTGAACATACCGCCCTCCGATAAACAACTAACAGATCGTCGTTTAAATTACAAAACCGTGTACCAACAAATAGCACAACTGCGTATGTGAGGTTGCATAAATTATTTTGTAGAGAGTAAAAACACTCATATTTCGAAATGGTTCTCTTTTATACAAAGAAATCGCATTTCAGGACGAATGGATAAGGCTTGAGCCAAGATCTTGTGTGAGCAAATCCAATTTTTGGCAAAAAATGTCAGTTACGCGGTTTTGCAGAACGACGATACGCGGTTTTGTACTTTAAGCGACGATATGTAAATACACAGTTTCTTCATGCTTTCTGAAACCTAGTCGTCAACCCCATTTTCG
>NW_023458556.1:24421777-24427558 GCF_013731165.1 Rhagoletis pomonella
AAATACATGAAATTAAATTTAAATGCGCATTTTCGACGTTCGTATTTAGTTTAAAACGAAGTAATGTTTCCCCTTAAAACATTATTTTTTCGATGCCGTTGCTGCTCTTTTGACGCATTCAAATGGAAGCTGACAGCTGTTCTCCGGTTCCGGTTTCTCGGTTCTATGCATCACTAGTGAGCATATATATATATAACCCTTTAAGCAGACAAAGAAAAGTGTTAAGATAGACGAAAGAGCAGCCTCAGCATGACACGCCACCAAGCGTTTGTGTTAAATTTCCTTTGCATGCCCCTACAGTAGTAGCATCAACTAATTTTTGGGGTATAAATTTCATACATAAATACAAACATATTTATATTAAAAGAGTTGAAGCGATTCTGGCGTGTCTGGGGCTTTGCTAAAGTGAGTGTTGCTGATGTTTGATGTTCTTTTTATTGAAATGTGTCGAGCGGGCGGTCGGGCGGGCGGGCTAACGTCATGCGACGGCAGCGCAAGTTTTAATGGGCCTATTGTGTGTTAAATCGACACGGGCACTACTTTCCCACGAGTCGTGTAATTTTCCCATAATTTGATGCCCATATACGAGTACCTATGAATGCATACAAACGTATGGAAATACTGAAGAAAAGAATAAAAAATCTGCGCTATTAAAGACATATGTACATTAGTATGTATGTGCATTAGACTGTGTCAAAAACAGAATTTTTTTCTTTCGGTCCTATAAAAAATTTCATAAAAAAAATAGCTGTGGAAAAAGTTCAGCCCCGATTTTAATTTTTCAGTTAGCGCTCGCAAAAATAAGGTTTTTTTTTATTGATTACTGTTGATTTTTGGAAAATTTTTTTGATGAAGGTTTCGTTAATTTTTTTCAATATAAACAAGTCGTCGAACACACTTTCATGGAAGAAAATGACTGACACCGTCGACAAAAAAATGCAAAACATCAAATTTACCCTCATTATACTAGAGTTTAATGGGCTCCAAGGCGGTTTTTTAATTTTTTATTGTTTACTAAAAAAGAAAGTAGTAGAAAAAACCTTTTCCAATAAATTAATATTTTTGCGAGCACAAACTGAAAAATTAGGATGCAGGGCTAAAATTTTTTTTTTTTACCGAAAAACAATCGTTTTATTTGACACAGTCTAATGTACAGACATGTTGTTGTAAAAATGTGGGGGTAAAAATTATCTAAAATGCTGATGCTAACTTAGTCGGGTAAGGTGATGTATGTATGTATGTATGTATGTGTGTAATGTAATATGCACTCGAAGACGAGTACTTTGCAAAATATGCTGGTTAATTATAACGTATCTTTTATTATTAATAAAAATTATAAGATCGTGTATCCACAAAACGTATTCTATATTTACATAAGTAGACAATTTATACATGGTAATGTTGAATAAAACCATCCACATAAGTCGAAGGTACAGACAAATGTGTAAGGGTCTACAAAAAATTGCAATCCAAAAAAAAAGGTCCGTTTCCTTATACACAAAACGGGTTTTCCCGCTCCCGCTTTGCTGAGTGTATGAAATTTTAGCGTGTTACATTAGAATTAATTAATTTAATTAAAATTCCCGTTTAACAAAGGAGATTTTTACTTTTTCGGCTCTTTTCAAACAGAAATCTTCTTAATGCTCTTTGCGCCAACAATATTTCAATTACCTAATTCCCTTAATTCAACTTGATTTTGACTTTTTGAGCTGAGGAAGGTTTCCTTCGTGTAGTTTAGAAATTACTATACCTTTTCGAAATCAAGGTTGATTTTTGTTTAAAATGGTGGCAACCCTCCCACATGTTGTTTAGAAATAAAGCCTTTTCAACCCCTTTTCAATTGATACCTAAATTGTATAATTCATATAACTTATTTAAATTTAATTTTGTGATAGGTGGCAACTATTTTCACTTAGATATCAGCTTTCTCCTCGTCGAGACGAACCACAACAACATAGAGCCTATAGATGTCAAACTTTAAGCAACTTAATTTTATATACATACGTAAATTTCAGTTTACCTTTTACTAAATTTAATGAATCCTTTTAAACAGGTAGCAACCCCATCCAAAATCATTTTTAAAGTTAAGATTTTCTAACCTGCTTTCGTTTGACACCCATAATGTAATATTTCTTTTATCCCCAAGAGTTTAATCGAATTTTATTGTTGTAAAAGGTGGCAACCCCCTTTTAAATATCTTGGAAAGTGAGCATTATCTCTTTTGTGTGACACCCATATTGTAATATTTATTTCACCTAATCAATTTAATGGAATTTAATTTTTCAAACAAGTGGCAACCCTATTAGAAAATATTTTTTCCTTAAATGAGCTTTCATCAATTCTTTGTCTTTTGATACCCGTATTTTATCCTGTTCCAGTGCTAAAGGCACACACAATACGGGGGCTTATCTTTTTGTAGCCATGCTTCTACGCAGTGAACAATGGGACAATGAAAGTTTGACTTAAAAAACTGTAAAACTTGCCAGAATGTGCGGCTATAAAAAAAAAAAAACTGGAGATACAAGCGCCAATTCACCAATCTATGATGCAGGAAAAAATGGTCCTGCACCGGACAGGCATGAATTAGAGCTACGAGGCTAAACAATTATTAAAGCTGTCGAAACCACTGGTTCGCCTACTGAGCTAAACCGGTGTGACGCCAAATAGCTGGTAAAATGCTGGAAGATATCGAGACAAAGCTTGTCTGCCAATTGGAGTTTCAGTGTTTGCTCTATCCTATACGTATGAAACCAGCCTTCTACAGCCTACTAGGTTTAGCCAGCAGGCAAGGAACTTGGGATCAGTTAGTTTTTGTAAGCGATGTATCGCAAATTAGAAGAAAGAACCTACTCCTTGTAAGCCTTGGTATTGTAAAATTTCCCAAAAAATGGGCTTAGGTCGTGTGCTTCTAGGTATGGTGATCCCAGGAGGGAAAGTCTGGTCCTAGTAAGGTCTCCAAAATGTCTCATAATGTGCTCTATCCTTCGTTGCACAACCTACACTGAGTAGAGTTAATAACTCCTATGTTTGATAAGTGTTTCATTAACCTGCAGTGGCTAGTAAGAAGAACAGTAACAATTCTTACTTTATGCCTACTGAGGTGAAAGAGTTCTTCGGTTTTCCTTATTGATATATCCGGATTGAAGGGCTTAGCCTGTATGTTATCTTCCGTCCTTGTCCAGTAATGTTGCGCTTCGCTCTTCATTCAGGTCTAGTAGTTTCGCCTAACTGAGCTCCATGGCAGACCAGTATAGTAAAGGGTTCTGGGCTTATGCATCCTTTTCTGGCGAGAATATCTGCAACTTAACTGCCCTTGACTCCACTGTGTCCCGGTACCCATATGTGGTGTACCCGATTTCTGGAGGCGATAAGAAAAACTGAAGGCAGTCCCACACCAGCATTGAGGTGACCTAACGCGCCCTCAGATAGAGGAGCGCCGCTTTGCTGTCCTTCCACATACTGTACCAGACATACATAGTTCAATGGCGGGCAACTCAGCCTGAAAGACAGAGTTACCTTGTCTCATGCTGGCGAAAAGGAGCAGTCTGCGTTGTATGCCGTAAAGTCCGTGGTCAGTCTTGGAGCCGTCAGTATACCAGATGTGGCTGTCCTTCAGGGGATTAGGTCGTTTGTTGTCCCAGTTGTTCCTGTTGGGGAAAATACCTTGAAGTTTTGTGTAAAGTTAAACCTCAGATGGCACAAGTCCACAAAACTATACGCTTTTACGTTAGGTCTAACGAATGAGAAGACTGTGGAGCACATTCGCTGTTAATTTCCGGCCCTTTGCATGATTCTACTCAGTTCAGTTTGCCAAGAAAACTGCTACGATTTTCGCTGCTCCTGGCCCCAGGGATTATCTTAGTTATCTGGCCGTAGTTTTTTTTTGTACCGGTATGGACCGCAATGCTCTCAGCGAAGTCAAGCAATTGCTAGCCAGCTTAAATTAACTAGATCGTACCCATTGGACATTATGCAGAAATTCTGAGTTGATGATTCGATTAAGTAAATTGCTGAGCTTATTTTTTATGCATAAATGCGTGAATACTAACACTTCTAGCCGTTTAAATCTCCATTTTCGATATCGAATAATCTTCAAAGTGTGCCTATGAGCCCATTTAACACCTTTTCACAATGCTAAGCGCATATTTCAAGAACAGAAAATCTCAGCGGTTATTAAAGGAACTTAAAAAAGGTACAAATTAATTGTATGAAAGCGTAGTATATGGAGTGCTAATGAGCTGATGGAAGTGATAAATATACTAAGTATACAAGTATAAGTTGACATTGTTATGTACCTGCTTTTGTAAACTCATTTGCTAATAACATAAAAGGAAGCATTTACTATGTATGTAACTCGAGCATGAGGTCTCTATAAATGTTAACACACAATGTACATACACACATACATATGTATGCTTGTAGGTACGTATCTGCATAGGCAAATATTGCTGCTAAAGACTCGTATTTACAAATTAAAAAGGAAAACAAAAGCGATTCGCTTCTTGCTCCACATTGTTCGTAAGTGCCCCAGAGTAGACATCTTACTACATAAATATTATTCATATGAATACGAATTTGTATGAAATACTTACATATACCCGTATACATTCATATGCAGGCATATATGTAGGTATGTACATTTATAAAAAAAAAATCTACAATTGGGGATAGGACTGCTGCGGGTATCACATTCACTTTTGTCCACATCAACAGCACATTTTATTGTTGTCGTCCCCAGCGCAAAGGTACGCGGCCCTTCACAGCAGTGGCGCATGCGCAACAATAGCACTATAAAAGCATAAACTACTTTCGGGCGGCGCACAATGGGGCAGATGCCTTTAAAAACTGCCGAAAATTCAAAAAAATATATATATATATATTTCAGGATACTTTCGGGATATTGCCTAATTAGAATACCAACAAACGTAGATACTGTTTAAGAGTATTTAAGTAAATGACCCATAAAACGCACAGGCCAAAGACCGTCTACGCGAATTTTAGCCATAGTACAACATGCCACCTACTCTGCAGAAGTATTTCATTCATGGACCAGAACTTCTTCCTATCGGACAATTAACAAAAAAATCAAAGGAAGCAAGAAAAAGTGCTTTAAGCGATATAGAGGGCATAATTCGAGAAAATGTAGCAGAGAAAAATCTAACAGGGGTACTTTTAACTTTTTTTACTCAGCTCTGATCCGGTAATCACCAGTAAAGGAAAACCACTAAAAAAAAAGTTGGAAATATTTTTAAATAAACACTATCTATTTATGGTGAATGCTTCTTGCCTCAATAAGTCAGATGACAGCGCAACAGTTGAAGACGATGATGCTTTGACATATCTTCAATAATAAACTTTTATAGCATACCACACTTTGTCAACAAAGTTTTATCAAATTATTCATGCAATATATTAAAAATTTAACAAAATTTCGTAAAAATTCAAGATTCTTAGTTATGCACTTTTGCAGCCCTTTAAATTTCAATAAAGTGTAAGTTTGAAGTAGCTAGGACTTACTGCTGATTTTATTTTTTTTTGTTTGACGGAGTTTTCGATGGTTTTTTATTAGCAAAATTAAATTTCTTCATCAAAATAGTTTTTTTCTAATAGTAGATGTGTCTCGGAAATTATTCGATACACTTTAGAAGTTCTAACAGCTTTAGTTTATTTATTGGCAGTTATAAAGATCTTTTGTCCCAGTGTGTGGCGCGCAAACAAGTACACTAATATTTATTTCTATTTGTATGTGCATAAATATGTATGTGTGCGTTTGAATGTGCT
>NW_023458556.1:24427658-24433776 GCF_013731165.1 Rhagoletis pomonella
AGCACATTCAAACGCACACATACATATTTATGCACATACAAATAGAAGTAAATATTAGTGTACTTGTTTGCGCGCCACACACTGGGGCAGGAGACCCCTTCATAACTGCCAATAAATAAACTAAAGCTGTTAGACCTTCAAAAGTGTATCGAATAATTTCGTAGACATATGTATCTACTATTAGAAAAAAACTATTTCAAAAGTGTATCGAATAATTTCCTAGACATATGTATCTACTATTAGAAAAAAACTATTTTGATGAAGAAATTTAATTTTGCCAATAAAAAACCATCGACAATACTTTGTGTGTAAAAAAAAAATGCACAACTCCGTCAAACAAACAAAAATCAGCAGTAAGTCCTAGCTACTTCAAACTTGCATTTTATTAAAATTTAAAGGGCTGCAAAATTGCATACTCAGAATCTTGAATTTTTATATCGCTTAAAGCCGTTAATCTTGCTTCCTTTGATTTTTTTGTTAATTGTCCCATAGGAAGAAGTTCTGGTCCATGAATCAAATACTTCTGCAGAGTAGGTCTACTTTTGTTGGTATTCTAATTAGGCAATATCCCGAAAGTATCCTGAAATATATATATATTTTTTTTTGAATTTTCGGCAGTTTTTAACGGCATCTGCCCCATTGTGCGCCGCCCGAAAGTAGTTTATGCTTTTATAGTTGCGCATGCGCCACTGCTGTGAAGGGCCGCGTACCTTTGTGCTGGGGACGACAACAATAAAATGTGCTGTTGATGTGGACAAAAGTGAATGTGATACCCGCAGCAGTCCTATCCCCAATTGTAGATTTTTGTTTTTATAAATGTACCTACATATATGCCTGCATATGAATGTATACGGGTATATGTAAGTATTTCATACAAATTCGTATTCATATGAATAATATTTATGTAGTAAGATGTCTACTCTGGGGCACTTACGAACAATGTGGAGCAAGAAGCGAATCGCTTTTGTTTTCCTTTTTAATTTGTAAATACGAGTCTTTAGCAGCAATATTTGCCTATGCAGATACGTACCTACAAACATATGTATGTGTGTATGTATGTCCATTGTGTGTTAACATTTATAGAGACCTCATGCTCGAGTTACATACATACATAGTAAATGCTTCCTTTTATGTTATTAGCAAATGAGTTTACAAAAGCAGGTACATAACAATGTCAACTTATACTTGTATACTTAGTATATTTATCACTTCCATCAGCTCATTAGCACTCCATATACTACGCTTTCATACAATTAATTTGTACCTTTTTTGAGTTCCTTTAATAACCGCTGAGATTTTCTGTTCTTGAAATATGCGCTTAGCATTGTGAAAAGGTGTTAAAAGGGCTCATAGGCACACTTTGAAGATTATTCGAGATATCGAAAATGGAGATTTAAACGGCTAGAAGTGTTAGTATTCACGCATTTATGCATAAAAAATAAGCTGAGCAATTTACTTAATCGAATCATCAACTCAGAATTTCTGCATAATGTCCAATGGGTACGATCTAGTTAATTTAAGCTGGCTAGCAATTGCTTGACTTCGCTGAGAGCATTGCGGTCCATACCGGTACCAAAAAAACTACGACCAGATAACTAAGATAATCCCTGGGGCCAGGAGCAGCGAAAATCGTAGCAGTTTTCTTGGCAAACTGAACTGAGTAGAATCCTGCAAAGGGCCGGAAATTAACAGCGAATGTGCTCCCCATTCTTCTCATTCGTTAGACCTAACGTAAAAGCGTATAGTTTTGTGGACTTGTGCCATCTGAGGTTTAACTTTACACAAAACTTCAAGGTATTTTCCCCAGCAGGAACAACTGGGACAACAAACGACCTAATCCCCTGAAGGACAGCCACATCTGGTATACTGACGGCTCCAAAACTGACCACGGACATTACGGCATACAACGCAGACTGCTCCTTTTCGCCAGTATGAGACAAGGTAACTCTATCTTTCAGGCTGAGTTGCCCGCCATTGAACTATGTATGTCTGGTGCAGTATGTGGAAGGACAGCAAAGCGGCGCTCCTCTATCTGAGGGCGCGTTAGGTCACCTCAATGCTGGTGTGGGACTGCCTTCAGTTTTTCTTATCGCCTCCAGAAATCGGGTATACCACATATGGGTACCGGGACACAGTGGAGTCAAGGGCAGTTAAGTTGCAGATATTCTCGCCAGAAAAGGATGCATAAGCCCATAACCCTTTACTATACTGGTCTGCCATGGAGCTCAGTTAGGCGAAACTACTAGACCTGAATGAAGAACGAAGCGCAACATTACTGGACAAGGACGGAAGATAACAGACAGGCTAAGCCCTTCAATGCGGATATATCAATAAGGAAAACCGAAGAACTCTTTCACCTCAGTAGGCATAAAGTAAGAATTGTTACTGTTCTTCTTACTAGCCACTGCAGGTTAATGAAACACTTATCAAACATAGGAGTTATTAACTCTACTCAGTGTAGGTTGTGCAACGAAGGATAGAGCACATTATGAGACATTTTGGAGACCTTACTAGATCCAGACTTTCCCTCCTGGGATCACCATACCTAGAAGCACACGACCTAAGTGGCATTAAGCCCATTTTTTGGGAAATTTTACAATACCAAGGCTTATAAGGAGTAGGTTCTTTCTTCTAATTTGCGATACATCGCTTACAAAAACTAACTGGGTATATTGCACCAACGAATTATCATTAGCATTTTAGCAGATTATCGAACTTACGCAAAGTTTTGTGTTTTACCCACATGATAAGGAAAAGTCACTCAAATGAGTGTTGATAAGTAAAATATCACTCAAAATCATAGATAAGCGTTGCACCAAAATTTGAAATGCTTAGCGAAAGGCTTTAGCGGATAAGTGATAAGTTATGCAAATTAACAAAATTTATTAGCATTTCGTTGCACCAAAAATTTGTATATATCACTTATCATCTTTCATTTTGCTAAAAGTAATTTTACCTAACATACAAGTGATAAGTTACATTTATTCAGTCTGAATGAATTTATTTATTTATTTATTGTAAAAGGATAATACAACTATACCTTAACAATCTAAAACTTAAGCTCTAACACGTGATTCGATAAAATATTTACACAAAAAATGCTTCGATTCGAACTATTAAATTTATTAGAGGAAGAAAATCTGCAAATAACAAAAGGCGTGTCATAAAAGAAAAAATCAGCTACAGTATAGATTTTGATGTAAATAGTAGAAAAATTTCGGCTATCTCGTAGCCAAATTGAAGAAATTTTATTAAAAATTGGAGCGGACCTACAATATAACAGTGGGTGTAATAATGGCTTAAGTCCGCTACAGCAATTACACTGGTCGACGGCCAAAATTTACCAGAGACGCCGTTATGAAATTCGTATGTAAAATCACCCCCTGATTACGAAAATCAAGGTTATTTTTAATTTTATGGTACCGTTTTTGAGATATTTGCAATTTACCGTTTTTGCAAAAAAAAAAAAATTGGGTCCACTTAATCATATATATCTCAAGAACGAATGAAGCAATTCCAAAACGGTTTGAAGCTTTTAAAAGGTAATAAAATTTTCTATAAGCTGTGCATACAACACTTTTTGCTAGGCCCTGTAGATTCAAAGATAACGAACAATCATTACCGATTTTTTCAATTTTTTTTGTAAAAATATAAAAAAAATTGTACTTTGCGGGGAAGGATCTCGAAAACCTTTTATTTTTTTGCAGATTTTTTTTCTCCCTAAGCTCTGTTATATTACAAAAAAAATAAGGTATCATCGAAGAAAATCGATGCAAAACTACGTAAGTTATAAGCGATCAAATAAAAATACCCAGGTTGCGCAATTTCAACGTATACCTCAAAACGTATGTATGGTATAAAGAAGAGTGAAATATCTAGCTATGCTCTGTTTCTATTGAGTTAAAAGTTCAATTTATGAATGAAATTACCCATATTTTTAACTTTTTTTTTTTAATTTATTTATGTTTATACTATATTCTAACAATCTTTATCTTAATTTGATTTTACTATGTTGTCGAAATAATTATGTGTTCTACTTTGACGCTTATTCAGTTTAGGATCGGTTTCTCTTATGAGAAACCAGCAGTAATCACCCATCATTGCGACGTCCCAGAATCCTTGATATCGATTCTCAATTAATTTCATTTGCTGATGAAACCTTTCTTTATGTTCATCACTTTCGTCGCCAAGATTTGCCGGAAAAAAGCTCAAATGTGAGTGGAGAAAGTGAATTTTTAAAGACATATTTACGCCCATTTTCGCATAATTATTGATTAGGTCGTTCACTATCTGCTCGTAGTTAGGGCTTTTGTGTCTACCGAGAAAAGAAGCAACGACCTTATTGTTGTTATTGTTGATCAACTTTCTTATTTGTGGTCCAACAAAAATACCTTCCTTTATCTTGGCTTGAGAAATATCTGGAAAAACTGTTTTCAAATAGTCGAATGCTTCGCCTTCTTTGTCCAAAGCCTTAACAAAGTTTTTAATGAGACCGAGCTTGATGTGTAAGGGTGGAAGTATGATTTTCTCTTTCTTGACAGAGGGGTGTATTTGATGTTATCCACACCAACGGTAAACTCGACTCTTTCCGGCCAATCCTTTCTGACGTAGTGGTCCTTACGAGCTCGGCTATCCCACTTGCAGAGGAAGCAGCAGTGCTTGGTGTAGCCACTTTGTAGACCGCATAGCATTGCAACGACTTTGAGATCAGAACATATTTTCCAATCATGCTCTTCATATTTGATAAATTTGAGTATTTTTTGCATTTCCTCGTAGGTTTCCTTTGTATTTACTGCATGTGCAATCGGGATAGAAGGCTTTTTGTTACCAATATGCAATAATACAGCCTTCAAACTCAGTTTATTGCCGTCTATGAACAATCGCCACTCTTTTGAATCATATGTTTGACCAAACTCTTTGAATAAACCAGGGATGTCGTTGCAGTAGCATATACTGTCTGTCTGTATACTGGTATAGTGTTTGGAAAATGGTTCGTGACGAGTTCTACTATATGTCACCTTAACATCGGATGACACAAATTTAAATTGTTGCATACGAGAAGTGTGGATCTCGGCCTTTTCCTTGGATAGTTCCAAATCTTTTATCCAATCATTAAGTTGTGCTTGTGACAGAACGTTTCTTTCGTTTTCCATGCGAAATTCAGTACAACTTGATCCCCCGCACTCAGATGTTACTGTTGACAATGGAACTGGATCCGCAACTGCCGTTGAATGTAGTACTGGTAATGTCACTGTAGGTACGCTAGCATAGGTTACTCCTCTTGATCTTCCAACGCCAAGTACTTTTGTTTGACAAATATAAAACTCTATTGAATGGCAAGTAGGTTCTCTCCATATCATTGGTGTATCAAATTTTGTTTGTTGTCCTGATTCCCACTGAATCAATTCTACTCGACACGATGTATACAAAGTGTTCGGTGTCCATGGTTTTTCAGCATTTTTAGACTCAATTCCAAAATACTTGGAGTATAAAGTTTTGATATGATCTGAGAACACTCGTCGTCGCCTTATGATAGTATATTGGCCACACATGAAACAGAACATATCTGGATCCTTATTACACTCAAATTCTCGCGTCCTTTTACTCATTTTATTTTTTTAATAAATCACGGTTTTGAAATTAGACTTATGAACTGAACTATCTCCGGCGAGCCTTGAAGATGTTATGAAGTTTCAAAGCGCATTAACTCATATTTATACTCGGAACAAGAATAAAATTGAAAAAATCAAATCTTACCTAGACAGAAAGGTTCCTTTTTATAACAAGCCGGGAAAAGAAAATACTACCTGTTTTAGATGTAGGCTTTAGAAATTTTCTGTGTCTTATAATTTTGAAAATCTACCTGCATACTTACCCATAACTGACGGAAATACATGTTTATAACTACATGCCTACAGCAGGTTTCGAACCCAACCACTCTTCCTTTCGATGCAACCACTCTACCTACTATAATACAATTCGAGTATTAAAAGTACTATTTGATTTATTTAAAGAAAAAGTGTTATCATTGTTATGGTGTTATTCGTTTATCCGGATAATATCTCACTTGCACTTTATAACGGGTGATTTTTTAAGAGCTTGATACCTTTTTTTTTTT
>NW_023458556.1:24433876-24448544 GCF_013731165.1 Rhagoletis pomonella
AAAAAAGTCTTCGCTATTAGAGATTTGGGTTGATTGTAGTTCAAAGTGTCTCTTACCTGGTAAAAAAGTTTGAGAGAAAAAAAATACACTTTTTGAAAAATTAAATTAAAAAAAAAATTTGCACTTTTTGTTTATTGTTAAATAAAAAATTTTAAATAATGAAAATCAATAATTATATCACTCTATCTTGAAGTGACAAGAATTACTGACATTCGAGTAAAAACATTGTTGGAATCTATTCAATTTTGACAAAGTTATGGGCATTTAAAAAAAAAATTCTCACTGTCAATTCGAATAATCGATTTTTGCCTGAAAAACAAAATCGCGTTTAATTCGGCCGAAAAATTTTTCCGATCCAAAAGAAAAAATACGTTTCTCATTATTTGGACCAACAAACAATGTATTTGAGTTTGGTCGAAATTAAAAATCATGCTCGTACCTGACCGGTTGTCTGGAAATGGAAAGCATCACGATAATGTCACTCAAGTGAATACCAATAGCCCTGTGTACCGTTGCCTTATAGATTTTGGATCTAAGTGCAAATACTTGTTATACGGTTTCCTTGGGATTTGTCTCGATTATATCCAACCAAAATATATTGCTCAATAAACCCTTCTATGTATGTATATACAAACATAGTATGTAAGTACACAACACTTATTCGCTTTTTTAAATCGTACATGTAAATTCATTGTCGTCCCGACTTACCTGCGGTGTGCGTGTTTCATCGCCGGGCCCACCAACACCACCTCCCCCGCCTCCAACGCCCGCAGCCACCGTGGCGGAGTAATTACATTGGCAGCCCTCCTCACAGCACAAACGCACCAATTCGTGTTCGCCGCATGTGCACGGCTCTTCATCCTCCTCATCGTAGGCGCAATCCTCACGTATCAAAATAATATAATCCGCCTCGAAGAATTCGTTGCGTGTCTCATCGAAGACGACACGATTTTTACGCGCCGGCGGCGGACGATTCGGTTTTTTGAGCAGACCGCGCAACTGACCGTTCACTTCACGCATTTTGACGGCTGTAACGGCGCTTGTGGCGTTGATGGCAGCAGCGGCGACTGTGTTTACAATATTTAAACTTTGGTTGTGGCTTTGATTGGGGTCTTCGATTTTTTGGTTTCGATTGGACACTTGCGTCCGCACGTTTGTTGCACTTAGAGATACTTTGGTGTTGATGTCGCCGGTGGTGACACAATTTATTGGGCGTGCGGGCACGTCTGATGCGCCCGATACACTTTGATTTAAATGAACGTAATTGCTTTTACCGTTTTTCAAATTATACACACTAATGTCGTTTTCGTTGTTGTTGTTGTTGCTTCTGTTAATGTTGTCGCTGTTGTTCAGCAACTGATTTGCATTTTGTTCAATCGCACAATTCACACAATCACAAATCGAATTTGTTTCAGCGGTCTCACTATTCGCGTACACGTCTGTGTCAATACCGATTGAAGACACTTCATCGAATAATTCGTCGTAACATTCGAAGGCGTCGGAATTTGCAAACGCGCTAACACCACCGTTCAGCAAATTCAGCGGCTTTAAAGCGACGTTGCTACCTTGGCCGTCACAGCCGCCGCCGATACGATTGAATTCACACTTCTTTGTGTCGCGTACGAAATTTTGATTTGTGTCCACACCGACAACGGACAATGGCACACAGTGATGTGTTGCTGCTGGTGTTGATTTTGTTGTTGTTGTTGTTGTTGTTGTTGCTGCGTATCCGCCACCGATGATATCACTCAATCGACGCGCATCAAATTCGTATAGCGAATTGCCCGCAAGCGGATAAAACGCGTACTCGTATATGGGCTGATAGATGGCGGGGGGTACGTAGGGACTCAAATGGTTATAGACACAACAGTTTTTGTTACTGACGTGATTGCAGTACAAAAACGGTCCGGTTGCCGCTGGAAAATGTTGTTCACTTGAGGGTTTTGTGGCAACAAAAGCGCTTAACCGACCAAAATTCAAAGCCGCTTTGGGCGGTGGCGGACGTGGTGGTGGCGGTGGTGAAGATGGCGATGGCGATGGCGATGGCGCTTCTAAATGCGCTTCCGGCTGTGAGTTCAAAAGTTGGCACTGTTCCTGTGCAAATGTTGCGGTTTTCGTTGGATTCAAAGGGCGATTACTGACTATTGAGTTAGCAAAACTTTCTACAGTTGTTGTTGTTGTAGCCGTTGAATTCTCTGTTGCGTTGGTCAGTGCAAGTTCGCGTGACTCTGCGTTGTGGGTTGACGTCGCTGACGATGCGCCTGCTATGCCACCACCACTTTGTTTATGTCGCGTTGGCTGTTCAAGTATTTCCACGCGATTTTTGTTATTGTTTATTCGCGCCTCAATGGTTGCTGTTGTTGTTGTAGCGTTTTGTATACTGCTGGCATTCACAGTCGCATTCGAATTTGCTGTTTGCTTTGGGGTGGCTGTTGCTCCTCTCGTCGCCGCGCTCTTCTGCTCGTCCTCCGCTTTCTTTTCTTCCTCTTCTGGTGGTTTATCTTCTTGACTAACTGTAGTTATTCCTACCTCAGTTGGGGTTGTACTGTGTACCGTTAGTTTACCACTATCACTAGTCGCTAGCAGCGAGTCAAGTGCCTCCGCTCGTTGCTTTTCGCAGCATTCAATTGAGCGGCGCTCTGTTGTACTCTCGCCAGCTGCTGTTGCTCTTGCTTCCGCTAGGCGCTCGTTACTTTCACTTGGTTCGTTGAATTCCTGCGCTGTGGCTGCTGCGCACTCGCTGCTCGGTTGTCTAAAAGTGTTGATGATTCTCTCGAAATTATTTTGTTGATTACAATTACTATTTTTATTTCGCCGATTATTGTTGTTGTCCGCTAACTTAACGCTGCTGCTGTTGCAACGAGTTTCTGCTGTTAATTGGATTGCACTTGGCTTTTCAACGCCTAAGTCACCTTTGTCGTTTGTCGTAGCTGCTATTATCCACTGTGGCGACCTTACGCCACCACTGTTGCTGCAATTTCGTCTTTTGTCTGCGATTTGGCCAACCGCAAGTGTTGTTGTTATTATTTTTGCTGTTCTTGCTGCTGGTTTTGCTCTATCGAGCAATACAACAACAGTTTCTGCCTCCTGTTCTTCTTCCGTTAGGTCCACTAGACCTCCTCCGCCGGTGTTGTTGTTGTTGTCCTTTGGTATTTCAATTATCTGCTGCGACGTCTGACTGTCAGCGCTTTGCCGCGCGTATGCGTCTCCCTCTGCCAAGCAACCTTTAGTACCAAGCTTACCTTCGAAGTGTTTGCTTTCACTGCTTTTCAAGGCTTCTTCGTACTTCGCTGCTTCGTCTGCCTGCCGTTTCGTATAGAAAAATTTGTCTGATGAACAAGCTACTTCGTCTCCGTTGCCGTCGCCCTCGTAGTAGTCTCTATCGCTTTTCTGTAATTTCTGCTGCTCTACCTCCCCTGCGCTCACTTCATTAGCATGCACGTCGTCGTGGCCAAAGTTGCCGTTGTCATATTGGGGCTCGTGCTCGTCTTTAAAATGATTGCGTGTCACGCATACTAATCCACGAAAATGTTGTTGCAAACGTTGCAAGCGTTGACTAGCCGCAAATTCGTCTCTACCACCGACGGCACCCTCTGCTAATGATGGTGCTGACACGTTAAGCGTTCCCTTGGGGGCTGCGTGTGCGACGTGCGCCGCGCTATAGTGGGTACACGCTTCGGCTAAGTGTTGCCTATTCAAAAGTAGTTTATCTGCCTCACTTAGGTTTGTATTGTCTAGCTGTTGCGGTTTTATATCAGCGCATTCCCCATATTTTTCGCATTCAACTAGCGAATCCAGCTGTTGTGACCCCTTTTGTGCTGCACTTTCTCGAGTGTGCTTCTGCGGTAATCGACGTGCAGTTATAGTTTTTGCTACTTCTTCGTCAATAGTTTGCTGTTGCTGCTGTGTTGCAACTTGAACTAAATTGCCCCAATACAGCCCAAGCTCCAACCCCTGACGCAGTTGTCGTGTGGTACTTTCACTTTGTGGTGCTTTAGCTAAGCTTGAAGTGCGTTGTGTGCTTGTCGCACTTACCTCTTTAAACACTTTTGCATTCTCGGCGTTGGCTTCTATGGCAACATTTGCCACTTGTTCGACCGCTTGATGTGTTGATGTGTTGTCGTTAGCGCCTCCTTTTGCCCACTTATCTCTTTGATTACTTGCACTTTCAGGTGCCTCGCAAGTGGTGTGGCTGCGCCGCCCTATATTAGCAACACCACCACCACCACCACCAAGAGCACTTGTACACTTAAAAAATGCTTCTTTCTGCGACTCCTGCTCTCCTCGCGTTCTGCAATTTTCGCTTACTTTTTCCTCTTTGCTTTCTTGTGCGTCGCTTTGTCTGCTTTCTTTTGCTTCTATCGCCGATTTATGCTTACGCGTCCTCGCTACTTCGTTCGCAGTGGGGCTGGCTCTGTGTACGACCGCAGTAGGGTTGGCCGCGTAGGCAGTCTTGTTTTCATTAATAACTTCACAGTCAGGGCTGCAATTTTGCGCTACTTCTTGCCCCTCTCTAAACTGGCTCGCTGCTGTTGCTTTTCCGACTGAAACCTCTTGCCAGCACTCTTCTCTCTCCTGCTCGCTTAGGAGCGGTGGCCTCGCTAAGGCTTCGTCTGTTGTACTGTGTCGCCCCCGCGTGGAGTTTTCATCAATCACTTTAGTTACTAATTCGTTGTCGTTGCTATATTCAACGAGCTCAACATTGGCGGCCGTGTAATCGGGCTTTAGCAGTGACTGCTGCTGCTGCTGCTGTGTGAATTGCTGTTGCGAATTATGTATTCGTTGCGCTCGTTGCGTATTCGTTGAATTGAAATATGCGCCTACCTCCCAGCTGCTGTAGCTCTCCGCTGCTGGCGACTGGTCCTGCCTCGGCTGCCTTTGATGCGTGTGGGGGATGAGTCGTTTGCCACAAATTTGCTGAGCAGGCTTATTTGTGCAAATCACGTCGCATTGATGCGGGCATTTTTCATACTCAGCTACACTTACTTCGTCGTTTCGTTTTTCTACTTCTTTTCCTTTATGATTTTTCGTTTCTTTCGTTTTTATTTCACTTATCTCTTTGGTGTTTGCTATACTTTCTGCTTTCAGCTGTTCTTTCTCTATTTGTTGCTGTGCCTCGTTCGTCGCCACGAGTGTAGACAATTCGCATGAAAAGTGGCCCTTGTGGAGTTTTTCAGCCTCCGCCTGCCTGTTTGTGACGAAGTAGCGCCCTCCGTCGTCGTTTCCAGCTGTATCTGTTTTTTGTTCGATAGGCTCTTGAAAGCCTTTTTCCTTTTCTTCAACGTTTTCAATTGTATTCAATCTAAGTTCGCATTCATTCGCTTGCCCCTGACACCACTTTCGACTTCGACTTTCACCAACTTTACTTTCTTCTACTTTTTCAATGTTTTCATGAATGGCCTTTATGGTATCGACACTGGCACTGGCGTTGGCGCTGGTACTTCTACTGGTACCGTCATCAAGGCGCACAGCAGCGCTTCCAACGACACCGTCGCCGTCGCCACCACCCCCTTTATTGACCTCACTGTCGTCTTCGCAGCCAGCCAACAAATTTGCTGCTTCACAGATACACCATTCACCATTCAGGGCCTTAAAATTATATAAATAGCAGTTATCAGCACTGGCTTTTTGTCGAATTTCACTACACAATAAATTTTCACAATCACTTGCAGTGCCGTTATCCACTAAAACACCGACTTGGCTTGCTGCTTTGGTATTTTTCACAGTTTTCCAATTTTTTCTATAGTTTGAAAAAAATTTCGTCTCAGCTGCTCCAGCTGCTGCTGCTGCTCCAGCCACACGTCGTACTCGTATGTCGTTGTCCTCGTCGTGTTGGTCGCCGCTGGCTCGACTGGCTGCTGTTCTATGTGCTTTCACATTCACCACGCTGCCATCGCAGCTCCTTTCACTGCTACTGCTGCTATTGATGATGATGATGGGGCTTTCGCTAGCTGCTGGTTGTTGCTGTTGTAAGGACTTTGTTGTGTCACCCTTTGCCGATGTCACGTCCTCAGCCTGTTGGCATGTCGCGCCGATGTGTTGTGTTGTGGGGAAAATGGCGTTCGTAGTGGCATAGTCCTTCGTGCACGTAAACGCTACTCGTTGTGGTGAATTGTTTTCGATCGATGACGAAGTTGATTTCGTCACGTCCCTCACGCTTGCGGTTCTCACATTCAAGTTGGTGACTCTTTGCTGTATGCAGCCGCTGGCATACTGGTCGTCGTCAAAGCTTAACTGCCATGGGTTGCCTGTATTCTGGTCAGTGGCATGGCACAGTGTATTTGTTTTTGTTGTTGCTGTTGCTGTTGTTGTTGTGGCAAGAGCACAAGTCGCACTCGTCACAGTGATTATTGCTGCCTCCGTCGCCGCCGACGCCGACGCCGCCATCATCGTCGTTGTTCTCGATGGTATCGCGTCCAAAGCGCATGCGCCTGCTCTCCCACCTGTGCGCAGCAATGGCATGCCAGCTTTGCTCTCTATGCCACCACCGTGCAGCAGCCATGGCAGCCACCCAAATGTTGTGTCCGCTGTTGTTGTCACTGTACTCGTTGCCGTTGCCATTTCCGCTAAGCTAAACTGGCCTGTCAATGCAAAACTATTCACTGTTTCTTTTGCTGCTGCTGCTGCTGCTGCTTCGCCAGTTATTATTGCTGTCCCGTTGCTCATACTCTCTTTTGTTTTTGTTAATCCCACTTCGTCACTTGCCCGTTGTATTCCGTAAACGTTCCCTAGGCGCAACAAAATTTCAGCCTCAACGCATTCTTCCCCGCCATTGCATTCGATGGGTTCAAATGCCGCTGCTGTTGGTGCTTCCACTTCTATGTCTGCCAGCATTGTGCACTGAAGCGTTTCGTTTTCATTTTCGCTGCCAACAATCGGCCAAAAGTGGTTGCTATCATCAGCGGCACTACTCCTGCTGGCACCGCAAGCATTTCCGTTGTAGCTCCCATTTCTGTTGCTGCTACGACTGCATGTTTTGTTGTTGTCGCTTAGACTTTTATTATTATCAACAAAGCAGTGCGTTGCATTGCCGTCTACGTCGTTTACCGTCGCTTCGACGCTTGGTTGGTTTGCACTTTTGTTGTTGCTTATTGGTTGTTGTTTGTTGGCTGTTGTCAGTAAGTTGCCAACAATTAGTTGCTGCTTTTGTTGTAATTCGTTTGCGGTTTGCGCACTTTGTTTGCCTTCAGTTGTCATTTTGTCAATGGCTATTGTTGTAGCTGCCGCCGCAGCCACTTCCACACCCTCGGTCGCCGTTGCGTCGTGACTTTCTGATCGTTGTGAATTGGCAGTGGAGAAGATCAGGAAGTCAAGAAACATCATGTTTGTTGTTGGTACATTTTACAATGTGTCACCAAGGTGAGTGCTCGGATACTCAGATTTGCAATCATTTAAAAGCTGCAAATACAAATCAGAAAATACTCAAATTAGAACCAGGCTAGTAGTACGTAGATATGTATGTATCGAAATGTTTATGTTATATGTACATATGTATAGAGTGGTCAGCAATTTTTTATGAAATATGAAATCACTCTTTGATTAAAAATTGGTTTTATGGTCCTACCTTATTCTTGAACAAGCAGGGCAGATACACAAAAACCGTTTCGCCATCGCATTCTCAACTGGACGTCGCTGCCAGGGTTCGAAAACTTAAACTGCTTTTCTAAATCTCTTGTTGCTTTTTCTGAACAAAATTTTGACTTTGACTATTTTTAACTCAGCGAGTTAATGAATTTATATAAATAAGTTTTAATAACTTGTCATATTTGTCATATTGCAAGTAAAAATTTTGTGAATTTGTTGCGATTTAAAAAAAAAATAATTTTTTCAAACCCTAATCTCTTAAACTTTCGTTGGTGGCTCTATTCTGTGCGTAGAACAAAATACATACACAATATAGATGCTGGTGTTTTCAAGGACTACCCTAATATATGTGAAAAACTCCAATTAAACCGAATCAAAAATTTATAATAAAAAATTTGAGAAACCAATTTTTGCTTGCAGTTATAATTCGGTTGACATGGAATTTTTCATTTACAAAAAATCTCTAAACTTTTATATTTAGAATAATTTTAAAATATCTGTTTAGAAAGTTTTGCACAAAGTTCAGAAATTTTACTTTTATATTTTTTGTTGTAGTGTGAACTTTATTTTTATAAAAAATTGACGAAAAGATATTAGAATAAAAAACTTGGCATTCATACGAAAACTTCTCTGTGCTAATACTTTTGTTCGTCAGTGTGCATTAGGATGGTCCAAAAGCACATTAAAAAAAAAAAACAAAATAAGTCGGAATTTTAATGCTCTTAGGATTTTTCCATATCGAAAAATATACCCCTGTTTTTTATTTCGAAATCAAAAAATATTTAGAGGTAGCTCAAGCCGTTCAATTTTTTTCCGTGTATTTTATATGAAAATAAAACAATGTTCGTGGATATGGTATAGAATTCTTGAAAATAAATATTTTTCGATTGGAAAACTTTGCTTCTCTTCAGGAGACTTTCTTTCTTATGCGTTCCCTAAAAACCAAAAAAAATGCAATGCGGAGACCAAAAAAAAATCGCTGGCATTGAAAAATCTTAAAACTGCTTTTCTGTCAAGTTTTCCTACAAATTTCCTGCGTTCCAATTTGCCCCATGAAAGCAAATACCTAGCAAGAACTTTTGAAATTGTGGGGAAACTGAGTTTTGCCCATTCGTTTCCCTGGATGTCTCCCAGTCATTGCTGAGCGAAATATATATATATTTCTGACCATGGTTTCGATGGCTGACTGCTTGCAGATGTTCTTAAGTACTCCCGTGTGCATTGGCGCTTAGAGTGATACATATTTACCAACATTCTTTATTCGAGGCTTTGAGTGCAATTTGACTGTGACAACAAATACGTTACTTCTTCCTCCGGAAAAGTATGACATGCTTCATATTAAAAGGCTTTGAGTGCGCAGTCAAAATACACAGCCGAATAAAAGTTTTTGGTACACGGCTCGCTTAGAACTCATTAGCGCTGCAAGACCCTGTAACAAAGATCCAAATGGGGCTGGTAGCAATGAGTGCACAACGGGAACCTTTGCTGATGCTGAGGAGGTATTCGACAAATGGTTATCTAAAGGTACCTCTAAAGGCCTCTTACACCGCTACCATATCTGAACTTTAGTTGTTTAATATGTTGAGGAATTGTATGAGTCCCTGTTGCGAAATTTGCATCAGGCTGACTTCGCTAAGCGCGTAGTCGTTTAAAAGTTTGACTCTATGGTGAGCTAGTGTTGGACAGGTGGTAATAAGATGTTCCATTGACTCCTCTTCGCCACAGGATCTGACCGTGTTGCAAATGCCAAGCATAAGATTAATCCACTCTTTAACATGTTTGACTACTGAGGCGGAAGATGCCCTTTGTCCGATGATAGAGGTTGGAAGAGGATGACCACATAGCGGTATGTCTCTCTTACGGAGTAAAGGAATCCCTATTAACACAAACGCAATACGTACTTCGATCACATACAAGCTTCCTAGTCAAAAAAATCTCTGATGGATGGATGAAAAAATCTCAACCTTGCGGTGCTTAGCGACCAAAACCGAGGTCATTGCGCGAACGTAAAATATCTAAAGTTCACTCTATGTATATAAAAGGGGACTTAGAAAACTCCCATGGAGCTGAGGGTAAATCGAGAACTCAAAGTTTTCGAACAGCCGTCGAGGTTTTAATAAGACTTCGAATCTAAGGCCAGCTGCGGTGCTGTGCAGCTTTAGTCAGGCCGATCATAACGTATTGTGCTGTAATATGGTGGCGTAGAGCCAGAGTCAAGAACGCTACTTATAGTATATATATGTTAAATGGATTGGCAAGGAGTATAAAGTCAGCTGCTGCCCCTAAATGTATTATTTTTATCAATGGCTCGACGATCGGAGCTCCGGGAGTTATTTTGAAGATTTCCAGAACTCTACCCTTCGTTTATGCAGTCGCTACGGTGTAGTGGTTAGTGACGCGCGCTACAGGGCCTGATTGCGAGCCCGGTTCCCGACCAACATCAAAAAATAATAAACAAAACGGTTTTTTCGAATTTGGAATTTTTTATAGAGCACTTTATTCTACTAGTCCAGCGCTTACAATTGCATAGAATATGCATAATTGTATTTGGTGTGTACACAATTTTAGATCAATAGGTCAACAGGAATTACTACTTGATTTGACACAAACAACTGTCAAAACGACCAACAAGGGTGAGAAAAAGTGGGTTAAAATGTTGCTCAAAAAGATTCGACATTAAATTTTTCTATAGACCTTAAAGACGAGATTAATTGTAAATGTATGTTTAATCGAAAGTTTTCAAGCTATTTAGATACATTTGAGGCCAAATTAGAAAAATTTCAAAACACAGTAACAAATTTTGACGTTTATATCCGTCCAATATTCTTCTCTTCTATAATTGTCACACTGCATTCGTATCTTTTTTTTTTTTGGCTTACGCACAGTGTTATTGATATATTGGGATTTTGGAATTATTCGAAGATAATTGAGGATTTTTCCAGGGAGAAGTAGTGAACAAATTTTATATTATTTATAACGTTAACTTTCGTTAATCACTTCGACGAAGCGCGGCCACCGAACGTTATTTCGACTCTGTCGGGCTGGACGTCGGGTTTAATTAAAGGTTGGCCACATCCATCAATGGTGGCAAACTATACTATGAATACATTAAAGAATCAACATTTTGTGATTGAGTTTGGTTTTATATTTATTTTATTTTACACGATTAATAGCATTGGACCGCATAAATAAAAACTAAGCTATTGATTTTTGCTAAAATGTCAGACCTTTTGCTTCAATTTATATAAATAAATCGTGTAAACGGGGTCTGCTATTTTTGTAAAAGCGCAATTGCTTAGTTTTTATTCCTGCGGCACATTGACCTTTTTCATTTTTGAAGCATTCCCTTATAAGGGACAACGTTCACTTCCTATTTTCTTTCAATTTTTTAATCCATTAGAAACTTCCGTGTAACTCCCTCCCACTGTGACACACTAACGTCAAGGAATTAATTAATTTTATCGCCATCAGAGCGTGGGAACAAATAAAAACTTGAACACTTTTTGTACAATTTTCTTATCTTAAAATGAATTACCTTCTTATTGCTTCAATTGTAGTTGTGTGTAGTTATTTGTGCTTCTTGGCATTCAATATTTCTCGCTTGAAAGGAGTTTTCAATTATTTGCTGCCCTTCGGTTGCTTGTGACAGGTGTGCAGGCACCTTACAACGCCACACACATCCTTAAAGGACACTGGCCATCAGCAGTTGGTGGTACACTTTTCCCACATAAGTGTATAAGTATAAGTATGTACATATACATACATAAATTCTTATGCAAATTTGAACCACCAAAAAAGTAGACGAAATTCCCGCACACACTATCGCACACACAAACACGCGCAGGTAAAAAAAAAAATATATCACGTCACGCTCCAGAGGCGATCGCGCCTTTGCATAAGTAGGTATGAGCGAGGGTTTCTGGCCGCCTCGGTAGGACAAGCGAACACAACAAAAGGCACAAAAACAAAACATTAATGACACAATAAAACGTAATAAACAGGTCGTAACCACCAAAATGTTAAAACTGTGCTCGGGCGGTGGTAGTTTTTGTTAAAATTTTATTTTTATTTTGGGTTCGTAATCGCTTTGTTATTATCTACCATATACAAATGTATGTAAGTTTGTATGGCGGTAAGTGTAAGAAATACATACATATGTATATGTAATTTAATTCGCACACCGAGTTCCGTCACTAAAGAAAAATGCGTCCGTTCTCAAAGGTTTTCGGAAGTAAACTGAGTAGCTGGCTCAGAAAGCAAACCCTGACAACCCAACAACGACGACAATGGAGTTTTTGAATGGGCTGAGAAAATAATAAGTAAATGAGGGGCATGTAAGTAGACGTACATACATATGTACTTAGCCACCAGTTTTAATTTCCACCGCATAAATATTTAGTAGCAAAGAAGAGCGCACGCTGCCTTTCGCTTGCATGATCGTATACACACGCATGCGCAGAAGCGCAGCACAAGGCAGACGAACTTAGGTTGAGTAGTTAACCGTGTTTAAGTTGTGTGTAAGCGCGCTTACAACCAAGCTGTGGGAGTTTTTAATGAATCTGCATACGTATTAGTGTGTTGAAGTAATAATTTAGAGGTAAGAGTAAGCGTCTTCTTGTCAGCAAGTGCTTTGGTGCTCATACATACATACATATAAGGCAGTCAAAACTTGTGTTTTTTACAAACGTATACGTATGTATGTACATACATATTTAGTATTTAGCTGAGCTGAGGAAACACACACCTTTGCAACTTGGCGTTGAAGACATTTCTAACGCCGTTACCATCACCATTATCATTACCATCGTCATATCCACCGGCACTGCTGTGACCATTGTTCATCTCGGCGGTTCTCATCTTTGGGAAATTTTTGTTAGATGCTTTAAGTTAGTCAGCATTTTCAGCCAAATCTTGGCATAGCTGGCAGCAGACGCTTTTAAAAAGCGATCTTGTTCCGTAAACGTAATTAGTAGTAACGGTATACACACATACATACATATATGCATAGTTTACATAGTGTTACACTCTAAAGTACATAGGAAGTAAATTACCTCTCACTTAAGTGTGTGACCGGGTATCGTTTGACAAAGTCGCTGCACTGCCACTCACAGGAGAAAAGTTTTCGCAGATGAACATAGTAAAATAAACAATGTGACATTTTTGGCAATCACTCTAACCGAGGATCGAACCCCGCGATTTTTGGGTCTCGCCGCGACATCACAACGATGAACGTGGCAAGGCAAGAAACACGCGAGACATTGTGACGTCTACTACAGCTGTCACGTAAACGAGTGCAAACTCGGTGTTGGATTTGTGGTGGGAGAGACCCTCCGTCGCCGTTCAACCCGTTGGACGATCGTCTAGCCACAGTCCCATCAAAGCCAGATTTTTCAACATCTCATTCGCGACGACTGGAGTTTAAGTGTGCTCTGTCCAGTGCTTAAGGAAAGACTACACCGCCATACGCGCCAACTACCGCGGGATTAGCGTTCTAAGCATAGGTTACAAAGTCTTATCGCGCATATTGTGTGAAATACTGGAGGCCAACGTCAACGAACTGATCGCGCCTTCGTAGTATGGCTTTAGACATATCAAATCCACCATAGAACAGCTATTCACAACATGCCAAATCTTGCGATAGTACGATAGACACGCACCATTATCTTGTCTGTCTTTATGCCGCGATATCTGAATTTGGTATCCCCTCACAACTAATACGGCTTACTAAAATAACTTTGAGCAATATCACTAGCTCCGTCAGAATTGGGAAAGACTACCCCGAGCTGTTTAATACCAAACGCGGTTTCAGGCCGGACAACTCGCTTTCGTGGATTCTTTTTATCTGATTTTTGAGAAGATTATAAGAGCCGCCGACTTTACAAGAGCATACAATTTCTGGCATATGCCGACGACATCGACATTATCGGTAACAACACGGGCTAGGCTATTCTGCGGGATGAAGATAACGATAAAGATTATGGAAAGGATAAAGCTCAAAATTAAAAGGAAGACATAAAGATAAAAAACCATATACAAATAGGGAGAAAGTGATAGAGATAAAGAAGAAGATAAAACTGAAGAATGAGATATGTTATGTTATGCTTTGTTATGTTATGTTGTGTTATTTTATGTTATGCTTATTGATAAGTTTAACTCCCGTACACTCAACTCACCCCAACTTATTTTTTGTTATTTTATGTTATGTTGTGCTATGTTATGTTACTTTGTGTTATTTTATGTTATGCTAAGTGTTAAGTTCAACTCCCCTACACTCAACTCAATCCTCCTAATGTTAGTTCACACCAATTCAGCTTACCTCATCTAAACTCACCCTAATTCACCTTAACTTATCTAAACTCACCTCAATTCGTCTTAACTCAATTAAACTCAACCCGCCTCAATTTCCCTTAATTTTTGTGGTTAAATTTCACCCGCTGGGCGAACACTGGTACACTTAGGCCCGACTTCAGTTGGCCTATTTAAGAAGAGATTGTGGATTAACTTCGAAAATTTATTTTCAGATCATGCATTTAGTTTAGGTTGTTTTATCATTCTTGCCAAACAAAAATCAGCTGTTCAGCACGAAATGTAAACAAACTAACAAATACAACAACAATTTCAAGGAACAAGCAACAATGTTGCCACTTGTTTGGCATATTTGAATAAAGTTGATCTGAAACCCAACGAAAGCTAAATGGCATTTAAAAAAAAACCAAAATAAAACTGATGTGCCGTTTAAATATTCATCTGAAATTGGCCCTTAATTTCTAAATGAAGTACTCGAGTGTACATACATACATACATATGTATGAATGTAAGCACAAATATTATATTTAAATTCATAAAAAAAATAGACAAAAACAATTGTTGCTAGCGACTAAAACAATGTGACAACAAAACCTTCACAACAACAGAAAACAAAACAAAACAACCTTTATCCAAAACTGGCAGCAAAACAATAAACACAAAATTGTACAACATCATTTGATATGTAATCGCAGTTAGTTGGAAATGTTAAAGTGTCCCCTAGCAACATTAGCACATTCAAACGCACACATACATATTTATGCACATACAAATAGAA